>NC_041390.1:273614141-273650848 GCF_002162155.2 Triticum dicoccoides | reverse complement strand
CGCTCCTCTGCTTCTCCCCCCCCCATGACCGAGAGCCGCCGCCGACGTCGCTCGCAACCACCGTGGCCACCGGCCACCCCTCGCCCTAGCGATAAGCCCAGAAGAACCGCCATCGTCTCCTGCATCGTCTACGCCAGCCCGTTCGACTGCGGGAGCCCTGCATCGCCGCCCACACCGTCTCCCTCATCCCTGGTGCCCGAAGATCGCCGCCGTAAATTCGCCGTCGCAGAAGCTTCCCCGAGCTCGCCGACCCCTCCGTTCGATCCACTGTGAGCCCCTCTTCATCTTCCCCCTTCTCTCAAGCTCGCGCTCATCCCCTAGCTTCTTTCTCCACCGCGGCCGAGAGCTTCTCGCCGTCGGCCATGGCGTGGCCGTGGCCACAGCCACCACAGCTCGTTTCCGAGCCCACCGTCGTGCTCACCGCGATCTCAGGAGTCCGTAGCACGCCCCAGCTCCTCCTGCCGTGCTCCCTAACACCGACCCCGAGCTCGCCCGAGCTCCGGCCGCCGCCAAGGTCGACGCCTTGCTCAACTCCGGCCACCTCCGCTCCAGCCGCCTCCACCACTGGAAGCGCCACTCCGCCAGCTCCCCGTAGATGCTCCCTGCGCCCCAAACCATGGCCTGTAGCGCAATCCCGACGCGGACGCCGCCGCGATCTGAGGTCGCCGGCGGTTAAACGCCGGCCAGCTGACGTGGCTGGCTTAATTAGCCACTAACCACCGCATCGTGTCACAGATAGCCGGGCCCCACCGCCTAACTAACCGGCTAACTAAAATAGATTAGGTTTAATCTAATTGCAGTGGCCCCACGCGTTAGCTTTGACCGCGCTGACGTGGCCTTTGACCCGGCCCCACCTGTCATTGACACTAACTAGCCCTGTGTCACTGACGTGTGGCTCCCACACGTCAGGTTTGACCCGGACCAGTCCCTGTTGACCTGCTGACGTCACACTGACGTCAGGATGACGCAATAATGAATTACTGGAATTATTATAATTCAGGAAATTCCAGAAAATTGTATAAACTTCTAAAATTCATAGAAATTCAACCGTAACTCCAAATTAAATAATTTATATATGAAAAATTATCATAAAAATTCAAGGAATCCATCTGTACCATTTTCATGCATGTTAGAACAACTTATAGATGCTGTTTAGCACAAATCATATTAATGGCATTTAAATATCCACATATGGAGTTTGAGTTTGAATCTTGGATTCAAACCAACTTCATTTAAACTGGTTCTAGGTGCATTAGCCCAAAACACATTCATATTGCCATGTCATAGCATGCATCATATTGTGCATTGCATTGATCGTGTTTCTTCTGTGTTTGCCGGTGTTGTTCCCCCTCGGTAGACGCTGTACCGATGATGTGATCGTTGACACTAATTAAGACTCAACGTTATCTTCAGAAGTGCCAGGCAAGCAAAACCCCCTTGTTCATTCCGATAAAATCCCACTCTCTCACTCCTGCTCTCTACTACTGCATTAGGACAACAACGAATCAACTGTTACTTGCTGCGGTAGCTGAACCCCTTTATCCTTTGCATGACCTGTCATTCCACAGTAAATAGATGAAACCCACTAGCATGAGTAGGAGTTGTTTGAGCCCTGTTGTGCCTACTCATTCATGTTTGTTCGTCATGCCTGCTATTGCTTAGAGTTGAGTAAGGTCTGATTCATCGGGGATGAATCAGAGGCGTGTGAACATGTCCTCCTGTGTGTGATCTAAGTGTGTGAACACGATTTGGTAAAGGTAGCGGTGAGAGGCCATGTAGGAGTACATGGTGGGTTGTCTCATTGCAGCCGTCCTCAGGAACTGAGTTCTGTGTTTGTGATCCATGTCCAGTTACTACCACACATTGGGTTCCAATAACTCGACCCCTCTCGACTTATTAATCAACATGATCTCTGTCCAGGAGTTGCAACTAGTTTCTGGTGTTTGTAGGTAGTGTTAGTAGTCTACCAAGTGGCACCCGGTACAGGTGGGCTTGGGACAGACTAGGCACAGTGGCATGGTGTACCAAGCGTACATCCACCCATCGAGGTGGGCTTGGGAACCCTGCACACATTGTTTGGGGCCGTAAGCGACACCCCGACCGGATCTCCTTGCGGATGGAACCCGAATAGGCGATAAACCTGGACTAGAGACTTGTTCGGTTAGTCAGGTTGTGGCCGACTCCCTCGCCCGGCTTCCGCTTGAAGGTTGTCGAGGTACATGACGTGTACAGGGAGATAAGTGGCGAAAGCGTGTGTGAAGAAGTACACCCCTGCAGGGTTATCATTATCTATTCGAATAGCCGGATTCCTCGGATATGGAAACGTGGACCCCTTTTACAGTTCATAGACAAGTGAAAGTGGATACTCTAAAATACGCAAGATAAGCGTGAGTGCTATGGATGGCGATCTCGTAGGGAGACGGGAGCGGATCCATAGTGGTGTATTGATATGGTGAATATGTGGACTCGTGTGTGCCACCTCAAAAGAGTTATTTGCAGTCGTAGTTCAGGTTAGCCACCGAGTCAAAGCTGGCTTGCTGCAGTTAAACTCCACCACCCCCTTTGTTGATAATGATGCATATGTAGATAGATCGGATGTAAGTCTTGCTGGGTACATTTGTACTCACGTTGCTTAATTTATGTTTTTGCAGAGAGACTTCAGTCTCACTAGTAGTTCCACGTGGACTTCGCCGTTTAGCTTGTTACCTCAGCTACGATCTTGTGCCCTCGGCAGGATCTGGTAGATAGTCAGGCTTCTCAGCCTTTTTCATTTATAGTTGCCTGTACTCAGACATGTTAAGCTTCCGCTTGTGCTTTGACTTGTATGCTCTGAGTGTTGGGTCATGAGACCCATGTTTGTAATATCTCGCTCCTCGGAGCCTATTGATAAAGTACTTGAGTCGTAGAGTCATTTTGTGATGCCATGTTGTATTTGCACATATCGAGCATATTGTGTGTATGTTATTGAAATGCTTGGTATGTGTGGGATCTGACTATCTAGTTGTTTATCCTTAGTAGCCTCTCTTACCGGGAAATGTCTCCTAGTGTTTCCACTGAGCCATGGTAGCTTGCTACTGCCCTGGAACACTTAGGCTGGCCGGCATGTGTCCTTCTTCGTTCCTGTGTCTGTCCCTTCGGGGAAATGTCACGCGATGAATACCGGAGTCCTGTTAGCCCGCTACAGCCCGGTTCACCGGAGTCCTGCTAGCCCAGTGCTACAGCCTGGATTCACTCGCTGATGACCGACACGTTCGATGCTGGGTCATGGATGCCTGTCCCTGTAAGTTAGTGCCACTTTGGGTTCACGACTAGCCATGTCAGCCCGGGTTCTTTGTCATATGGATGCTAGCGACACTATCATATATGTGAGCCAAAAGGCGCAAACGGTCCCGGGCCAGGTAAGGTGGCACCCGTGGGAATACCGTGCGTGAGGCCGCAAAGTGATATGATGTGTTACATGCTAGATCGGTGTCGCATTGAGTCGGGGTCCTGACAGCGTTGGTATCAGAGCTTGACTGCCTGTAGGATTACCAAGCCAATCTGGTCGAAGTTAAGTCTAGAAATTCTTTAGTTATATAAGGGAATTGATTGTGGGATGGAACGTAAGGCTCTTTTTACTCCTTATACCTTATGCCCTTCTGATCTGAGTCATCTTAACTTTCCTACGGGGTTAAGGAACTAGGCTTTCTCTTCTTTCTATCAGGATCA
Organism: Triticum dicoccoides; assembly: GCF_002162155.2. NCBI lineage: Eukaryota > Viridiplantae > Streptophyta > Magnoliopsida > Poales > Poaceae > Triticum > Triticum dicoccoides. Next base: position 273,647,140 of record NC_041390.1, on the reverse strand, counting down.
CGTGTTACTAATCCGTAGACTTATAAGATTGTTGGATTTAAGCTTGAGTTCAGTTTCTACTACTTCCGTACGTTAACTGTTGATCTCAAAACCTTGATATTGTGCTTCTGAGTGGTTATGCCACCATATTTGTGAATGTCTCAAATCCTTTTGAGCATTTACAGCCGTTATGCTGTCCGAGTCATCCCAGGTTCCTAAATAGTCTGATGCATTTGCAAAATCCTCTCCCTCTGGTTTCGATGTTCCTTTATGCCAGCTCAATCACACTAATTGTTGAGTTGAGGTATTCTATTGCCTTGACACTTATGTTGGAGATATTATTATGACCCTAGGTGTCTTAGGGGATCATCTACTAATTTAGCCATGATTTGTGTCCCAGTGTGATGATTCTGGCCTTTATTCTCGAAAGTATTCCGTGATGCTACCTAGTAGTAGGTATTCTACTCCCGGTTTTTGAACCCGAGATTCACTCTACTTACTTCATGTTGATAGTGTTTGCTAGTTCCTTTAGGATATTAGTAACTTTGCGATAGTCCTCGAGGTCCGTGGTATATCGTTCTTCCAAATACCATGAACCATTATGGCAGAAGTTTGTTGGATCAAAAGATCACAACAGGCCCTCTATGAGTTCTCCATTATATATTGTGGCTCTGCCAGTTCTACCCTTCCGCATGGATTGCCCGGAAGAAATATGTTGAATTCGTTCGACATGCTAAACCATGCATCCACAACTCAGAAAATCGTATGTTCCTTTGAGTTGTCCCTTTTTAGTTGTTTTCTGACCCTCGTCTATCAATTGATAGTCAAGAGTATGTGTGCAATCGTTCATCGATGCCTATTATTCTTGTGGTCCGTCAAGCCATTCTATTCAGGATGACTAGGAGAAACAAACTCCAGTACCTCATCCATATCTAGGATTGGGTCAAAGCAGTTGTATTCCGCAGATTAAATGCCAACCCAGCTTTTGGTTCTGCTCTACCTTGGAGTATTACCCTCTTTATGTCAAGAAAGTCATAGGAATTACACATCATCTTATGAATTCTTGGTGCAGTGTTACTTCTCGCCATCATTATTCATTTCTCGGCTACCGTGTTGTTGCAACCGGAATGTCGACGGGTAAACTATGATGTGTGAAATCAAAACTCCTGGCAACTAGTTGCTTTGGTAGCAAATGGACAATATTCTCATTCTTAGCATGTTGGTTATTGAATCACCATTCTAAGATTGATCGTGCTACCTTGTCCATCTTCCTGGTGCACATTTCGATTGATGAGTTAGGATTTTGTCAAGTCCTCGCTCATTTGATCATATCGTCTTGCCCTAAAAGGCAAGGTTGTTCTCAAGCTTAGTAACATATCGGTGGTTCGTGATTTTCCGAATATCTTCTCGGAAGTATTACCAGGTTATCCCCTGACTGTTATGTTGAGCTCGTGATCAAGTTGGTTTCTTGAGAACCACCCTCTCTCCAAGAATCGGTGTTGGATACCCTGAGCTAGTTGGCTAAGCTGAACAACAACTTGGAGAGTAGGAAGATGGAAGCTTGTCCGATTTAGTTCATCTTAAGGGATATCTGGTGTAGTGTGTGTTGAAGAAAGATGATATCTTCATCGATTGGTCCCTGTGATCAGTTGCTGGACCTATGGTCTTATCAATCCTTTGATTTGAGTGTGGGCTATCGTCAAATCAAATCAGTACCAACGATGCTCGTAATGTTGTCTTACTCGTGGTTGATCCCTCGAGCATACACCATTACATCTTTGGTCTGACCAATGCTATCACCGTGTTCACATGATGGTGGAAGTCCAGTGATATGGAAATTCCGATGAGTTGTTGTTGAACCCATCAGCAGCATTTTGTCTTCCCCCATGAATCATGTTGAACATCAACCTAGTGTTGGAAACTTGTGTAAGCATTTCTTCGTGTTCCGTTCATGAAGCCTATGTTTGGATGAAAGTAGTGACTTCCTCTAATTCATGTGCATCTGATGTAAGTTGCCGCCATGAATTCGAGGAAGATTGTTTTGTTTCCTGTGGAATCATCCCAAATCAGTCATGCACACGTGCGAAGTATTCTGTAGTCTGGAGGCTTGCAACCTTCATTCTATATGTGTCCCCAGCACACCAAGCCACTGATTGACTTGTTCAAAGAAAAGAAGTCTATGCTTGGGATCTAATCCATGGACTTGCGTAAAGACTTCGATATCCTCGATGATGGTTCCCCACCTGAACTCGGTAGTGTTTAATTATAAGACTACTACGTGGCCATGCTTGTCTGGGACAACGTGTTCACATGTTTGTAGCAGAACCAGCTCATGTTTTGGAGCTTACTATCGTAGTTCATTCCCCGAGAATCTCGCAACGTCATCTCGTCGATTTGTGTTGCAAACTTTCATTTTTCTTTCTAGACTTGATGAGTCTGGAATTTCCTGACACCAACCAGATCTGAATCTCAGGCAGATATGATGGTTGGAACATTTCCCCAAGAACTATAATATTGGTCCCTCGATACTGGTAAAGTGGATGTCGTGGCCAGCACCACCCAGCCGAAAGACCTATTATTGTAGTATCTTGATAGGAGAAGTTGGCCACCTTCCCATAAGGACTTCGTAGGATTTACTCCCTAGTTGTGCCTTATGATTTTGTGTTCCGAAGTCCGACCTTTTACTTGATGTTCTAGATATCAAACCATGGGATGGGATACACTAGCACATCAAGGAGAACATTAGAGGCGGAGTGCTAAATGTCTCTCGGTCGATCATCCAGATTTTATTCTCCTTGGCCCCGCCAAGGGCGAAATCTGAGAAAGTGTTACCCTCCTTTGCATCTGCATCGTCCATCGCTATTCATCATGGTAGTATGTTGTGTTGTCAGCACCCTTGACGCGGTTGTTGATAAAACCTTGATGATTGTGGAAATGCTCAAGTTCTTGGGAGCACGCACAAGCGCTACGTGTTATCATCGACACTAACTCGGATTCCTCTCAGTTTCCTCGACAATGCTATGACCCTTTCAAACAGTGAATTCACTCTCTATTGTTGGGTTCTTCCCCCAGTTACCAGAATCATTCCCAGCATTTGCATTTTGTTCCCAGCTTGCACCGCCAATGTGCCATTCTACCATGGGTCTCTTCCATTTCCGGTGGTAAGCAAATACATCCATTACGTTGTCTTGAACAAGGTAATCCACATCATCCAAGTCCGAGTATGCCATTCCACCGACCCCCTCCAAACGATCGCTCGAAAATTGCCTTAGGCTGGTTTAAAGAGTTTCAATGATTTCTGAATCAAAGGTAATTCTTTTTGCCACTTAAGGGGATATATCTACGAGTCACCATCCCTAAGGTGCCTCGTTGTGGTATCATGGCAACTCAACTCCTCGCTACGTTGACAATCAGTGAACCTTCGTCATCTGCTTCACTCCATTCCCATGGATGTATGCTTCGTGTCTCAGCTCAAGAGATGTTGCTATGACTCACTTGGTGAGCTGATCCTAAGTTGATTGATCCTCGAGAAGATCGATTCTTCCGGAGTTGTCCTTTTCCTCTTGCTGTCATGCTAGCTGGAGTTCTCAGAGCAAGACGACGGGACAAAGATGGTGATCGAATCAACGTTCATTTGAAGTGCAACCTGGATCGTGAGGATTATACTAGTTTGCGTTTCCCCTTCATCTTACCCTATGCTTGAATCTCGAGACGAGATTCTTGTTTAGTGGGGGTGAGTTGTCACATCCCTAGCTTCTGGTGTTGCCTGGTGTTTGCATCATGTTTAAATTTTGAAACTTGAACTGAGGGAAATTGGAAGCCTCAAAACCCTAAACAAAAGAAGGGCAAAAACCCTAAAAATCTCATTCATTGTTCCAAAATGCTCTTCTTAAATGTTTGATAATTTTTGGCAAGGGTTCTGGTCCCAACCAAAATATTGAACATTTTTAAGGATTTATTTTTGGGACTTTGAATTTAATTCATTAGCTATTTGAATTTGAATTATATTCATATAATTAGAATATAATTTCAAATATCCCTGAAATATTTTATGAGCTTTTGGAAAAGTCCATCTAGCAAAATAAAAATATTCAGAGGAGCTTTTGGCATTGTTTGAATTATTTTTAAATTCAAAACAGTGGCAAAACGAAATTAAATAAAACAAAACAGAAGAAAAAAATAAAACAGAACAGAAAAATTAAAAAAGAGAGAAGCCCAGCCACTTACCTGACTTACCTGCCTGGCCCAGCTCCTCCAGCGCGGCCCAGCCCACCACCGCTGCTTCTCCCCCTGTCGTCTTCCTCCCCCTCGCCCCGAAGCTGCTCGGTGGCGCGCGCAGGCCACGCGCCCGGCCACCTCCTCCCTCCCAGCCTGCCTGGCTCCTCCTCGACGCCCCGGTGACGCCACGCGCCTCCCCGACCCCCTCTCACTTCTCCCTCGCTCTCTGGACCTCCCTCCCCCTCGCTCCTCTGCTTCTCCCCCCCCATGACCGAGAGCCGCCGCCGACGTCGCTTGCAACCACCGTGGCCACCGGCCACCCCTCGCCCAAGCGATAAGCCCAGAAGAACCGCCATCGTCTCCTGCATCGTCTACGCCAGCCCGTTCGACTGCGGGAGCCCTGCATCGCCGCCCACGCCGTCTCCCTCATCCCCGGTGCCCGAAGATCGCCGCCGTAAATTCGCCGTCGCAGAAGCTTCCCCGAGCTTGCCGACCCCTCCGTTCGATCCACTGTGAGCCCCTCTTCCTCTTCCCCCTTCTCTCAAGCTCGCGCTCATCCCCTAGCTTCTTTCTCCACCGCGGCCGAGAGCTTCTCGCCGCCGGCCATGGCGTGGCCGTGGCCACAGCCACCGTAGCTCGTTTCCGAGCCCACCGTCGTGCTCACCGCGATCTCAGGAGTCCGTAGCACGCCCCAGCTCCTCCTGCCGTGCTCCCTAACACCGACCCCGAGCTCGCCCGAGCTCCGGCCGCCGCCGAGGTCGACGCCGTGCTCAACTCCGGCCACCTCCGCTCCAGCCGCCTCCACCACTGGAAGCGCCACTCCGCCAGCTCCCCGTAGATTCTCCCCGCGCCCCAAACCATGGCCTGTAGCGCAATCCCGACGCGGACGCCGCCGCGATCTGAGGTCGCCGGCGGTTAAACACCGGCCAGCTGACGTGGCTGGCTTAATTAGCCACTAACCACCGCATCGTGTCACAGACAGCCGGGCCCCACCGCCTAACTGACCGGCTAACTAAAATAGATTAGGTTTAATCTAATTGCAGTGGCCCCACGCGTCAGCTTTGACCGCGCTGACGTGGCCTTTGACCCGGCCCCACCTGTCATTGACACTAACTAGCCCTGTGTTACTGACGTGTGGCCCCCACACGTCAGGTTTGACCCGGACCAGTCCCTGTTGACCTGCTGACGTCACACTGACGTCAGGCTGACGCAATAATGAATTACTGGAATTATTATAATTCAGGAAATTCCAGAAAATTGTATAAACTTCTAAAATTCATAGAAATTCAACCGTAACTCCAAATTAAATAATTTATATATGAAAAATTATCAGAAAAATTCAAGGAATCCATCTGTACCATTTTCATGCATGTTAGAACAACTTATAGATGCTGTTTAGCACAAATCATATTAATGGCATTTAAATATCCACATATGGAGTTTGAGTTTGAATCTTGGTTTCAAACCAACTTCATTTAAACTGGTTCTAGGTGCATTAGCCCAAAACACATTCATATTGCCATGTCATAGCATGCATCATATTGTGCATTGCATTGATCGTGTTTCTTCTGTGTTTGCCGGTGTTGTTCCCCCTCGGTAGACGCTGTACCAATGATGTGATCGTTGACACTAATGAAGACTCAACGTTATCTTCAGAAGTGCCAGGCAAGCAAAACCCCCTTGTTCATTCTGATAAAATCCCACTCTCTCGCTCCTACTCTCTACTACTGCATTAGGACAACAACGAATCAACTGTTACTTGCTGCGGTAGCTGAACCCCTTTATCCTTTGCATGACCTGTCATTCCACAGTAAATAGATGAAACCCACTAGCATGAGTAGGAGTTGTTTGAGCCCTGTTGTGCCTACTCATTCATGTTTGTTCGTCATGCCTGCTATTGCTTAGAGTTGAGTCAGGTCTGATTCATCGGGGATGAATCAGAGGCGTGTGAACATGTCCTGCTGTGTGTGAGCTAAGTGTGTGAACACGATTTGGTAAAGGTAGCGGTGAGAGGCCATGTAGGAGTACATGGTGGGTTGTCTCATTGCAGCCGTCCTCAGGAACTGAGTTCTGTGTTTGTGATCCATGACCAGTTACTACCACACATTGGGTTCCGGTAACTCGACCCCTCTCGACTTATTAATCAACATGATCTCTGTCCAGGAGTTGCAACTAGTTTCTGGTGTTTGTAGGTAGTGTTAGTAGTCTACCAAGTGGCACCCGGTACAGGTGGGCTTGGGACAGACTAGGCACAGTGGCACGGTGTACCAAGCGTACATCCACCCGTCGAGGTGGGCTTGGGAACCCTGCACACATCGTTTGGGGCCGTAAGCGACACCCCGGCCGGATCTCCTTGCGGATGGAACCCGAATAGGCGATAAACCTGGACTAGAGACTTGTTCGGTTAGTCAAGTCGTGGCCGACTCCCTCGCCCGGCTTCCGCTTGAAGGTTGCCGAGGTACATGACGTGTACAGGGCGATAAGTGGCGAAAGCGTGTGTGAAGATGTACACCCCTGCAGGGTTATCATTATCTATTTGAATAGCCGGATTCCTCGGATATGGAAACGTGGACCCCTTGTACAGTTCATAGACAAGTGAAAGTGGATACTCTAAAATACGCAAGATAAGCGTGAGTGCTATGGATGGCGATCTCGTAGGGAGACGGGAGCGGATCCATAGTGGTGTATTGATATGGTGAATATGTGGACTCGTGTGCGCCACCTCAAAAGAGTTACTTGCAGTCGTAGTTCAGGTTAGCCACCGAGTCAAAGCTGGCTTGCTGCAGTTAAACTCCACCACCCCCTTTGTTGATAATGATGCATATGTAGATAGATCTGATGTAAGTCTTGCTGGGTACATTTGTACTCACGTTGCTTAATTTATGTTTTTGCAGAGAGACTTCAGTCTCACTAGTAGTTCCACCTGGACTTCGCCGTTTAGCTTGTTACCTCAGCTACGATCTTGTGCCCTCGGCAGGATCTGGTAGATAGTCAGGCTTCTCAGCCTTTTTCATTTATAGTTGTCTGTACTCAGACATGTTAAGCTTCCGCTTGTGCTTTGACTTGTATGCTCTGAGTGTTGGGTCATGAGACCCATGTTTGTAATATCTCGCTCCTCGGAGCCTATTGATAAACTACTTGAGTCGTAGAGTCACTTTGTGATGCCATGTTGTATTTGCACATATCGAGCATATTGTGTGTATGTTATTGAAATGCTTGGTATGTGTGGGATCTGACTATCTAGTTGTTTATCCTTAGTAGCCTCTCTTACCGGGAAATGTCTCCTAGTGTTTCCACTGAGCCATGGTAGCTTGCTACTGCCCCGGAACACTTAGGCTGGCCGGCATGTGTCCTTCTTCGTTCCTGTGTCTGTCCCTTCGGGGAAATGTCACGCGATGAATACCGGAGTCCTGTTAGCCCGCTACAGCCCGGTTCACCGGAGTCCTGCTAGCCCAGTGCTACAGCCTGGATTCACTCGCTGATGACCGACACGTTCGATGCTGGGTCATGGATGCCTGCCCCTGTAAGTTAGTGCCACTTTGGGTTCACGACTAGCCATGTCAGCCCGGGTTCTTTGTCATATGGATGCTAGCGACACTATCATATACGTGAGCCAAAAGGCGCAAACGGTCCCGGGCCAGGTAAGGTGGCACCCGTGGGAATACCGTGCGTGAGGCCGCAAAGTGATATGATGTGTTACATGCTAGATCGGTGTGGCATTGAGTCGGGGTCCTGACACCATTAAAGTCAAGGGCACGGGTGACCCAGCGGGAAGCGCGCCGGGGTTGCCACTCCTGGCGTCAGTGCCACGCCGCCCGAACCCCAGGCTTCCTTCTCAAGCATGACTAGCAGAAACAGAAGATGAGGAGAGGAGGACCACGGAAATGGATGACTACGCCCTCCTCCACTCCTCCGTTTTATAGGCCGGGCGAGGAGGGGCACCGGCTCCATCCACGGGTGGTCATCGCCCTCCTCCGCCAATTCAAGATACGCGGGCCCTCCCCAAGGTACTCTCCCATGACACGTGCCTCTGTTACCTACACCGCGCGATGCATGCTGCATACGTGGCTAAAGATAAGGGCGCACTGCGGGAAGAGTCAATTGGCAGTTTCTACCCTGTGCTTTAAAGTCATTCATGGGACATTACTGGAGCAACCCCACCACAATTGGCTTTATGCTGCACGCGGGAAAACCGGAAACTGGCCCAATCGAGGCTGATGAAGCAGCAATGGAAAACTTAAGGGGTCAACCCCTTCAGCAACTTTGCCTATGCACTTATTAGGCCCTACCCCGACAACGCTCAGCAACGCATTTGGGGCAAGCCCGGGGGGTTTCTGTCAGTGCAACAAACCCTGGGTCTGTTGACCAACGGTGCACAGACACAAGATCAAGATTGAAGCACCAGCTTAAGTCTGAGATTCAAGAACCAAGAGATTTGAAGAACCAACATGCAGCTTAGAAGGACCAAGATTGAGCCTAAGGAGCAAGATATCGGCAAGCGAAGGGCCTCCCTTGCCGGGCAGGCAATCCCGGCAAGGGGCGAGGCCACCACCAAAAAGAGCAACCGAGGCTCCCGGGTAGAGACTGCCGGGGTCCGCGGGGGTAGAACCGTCCCGCCAACCACTCAAGCACGGCTCACGTCGTCAATCAGTGCGGTGTCAAGCCGCAAGATGATTAAGTGGCAGCCATTCACCACATGACAGCCATTTCCTACAGAGGAGCCTACAGATGACACCTGTCCTGCGACGTGTCAAGAGAGCAGAGGCGGAGCTGGAAAGATAGCCCAGCAGGCCTTGACGGGCGCCCAGTGATGTGACAATAAGCGGTGCATTTAATGCACCCTGTCAGCCCACAAAGTTAGGTATGATAGCACTGTTTGCTATCATATCAGTGGATAATGACCACTTTGCCACTGTGGAGACCCCTTAATCTACAAAAGGAGGCCCATGGCACTCGTTGGAGGGGTTAGAAGGTTGGAAAGTTGACAACCCCAACCCACCACATACACGTAGTCATCGCAGGAAAACCCTGCTGGGCAAGTGTTCGACGCTCCACCACATCCATTCCACCATCAATCTAGTAAAGCAGGAGTAGGGTATTACGCCTCGCGGCGGCCCGAACCTGGGTAAATCGCTTGTGTGCTCTATGTCACGCGGCCGCACGCCGGTCTGCTCTTTGTGCAACGCGCTATCCCCCTGCCGAACCAACTGCTCATCAGGAAAGCTATCATCAATAGGTAGTGGGTCATGAGGCAAAATTTTGAGCCTAGATAAATTATCAGCTACAGGGTTCTCAGCTCCTTTTCTATCAATGATATTTAAATCAAATTCTTGTAACAAGAGAACCCATCAAATAAGTCTAGGTTTAGCATTTTTCTTTTCCATTAGATATTTAATAGCAGCATGGTTTGTGTGAACAGTTACTTTGGAATCAACAATATAAGGTGTAAATTTGTCACAAGCAAACAGCACTGCTAAGAATTCCTTTTCAGTAGTAGCATAATTTCTTTGAGAACACTCTAGAGTTTTACTAGCATAATGAATAACATTGAGTTTCTTATCAACTCTTTGTCCTAGAACAACACCAACAACATAATCACTAGCATCACACAAAATTTCAAAAGGCAAGTTCCAATTAGGTGGTTGAACAATAGGTGCATAAATTAAGGCTTTCTTGAGTGTTTCAAGGACTTCTAAACAATCATCATCAAAAACAAAAGGAATATCCTTTTGCAAAAGACCCGTAAGAGGCCTAGAAATTTTAGAGAAGTCTTTAATAAATCTCTTATAGAAACCATCATGACCTAAGAAACTAAGAATACCATATATATCTTTAGGACATGACATTTTCTCAATTGCATCAACCTTAGCTTTGTCCACTTCAATACCTCTTTCAGAAATTTTATGACCCAAGACAATGCCTTCATTAACCATAAAGTGGCACTTCTCCCAATTCAAGACAAGATTTGTTTGTTCACATCTCTGCAAAACTTGATCAAGATTTCTTAAACAATGATCAAAAGACTTCCCATAAACAGAGAAGCCATCCATGAAAACCTCAACAATCTTTTCACAAAAGTCAGAGAATATAGCAGTCATACATCTTTGAAAGGTAGTAGGTGCATTACATAAACCGGAAGGCATACGTCTATAAGCATAAGTTCCAAAGGGACAAGTAAAAGTGAACTTTTCTTGATCAGGTTGAGAAACAGGTATTTGTGAAAAACCAGAATATCCATCAAGGAAGCAAAAGTGTGTGTGCTTAGATAATCTTTCAAATATTTGATCAATAAAAGGCAGAGGGTAATGATCTTTTCTAGTTGCTTTGTTTAATTTTCTAAAATCAATTACCATTCTATAACCTGTAACAATTCTTTGTGGAATAAGTTCATTCTTATCATTAGGAACAATAGTTATACCTCCTTTCTTAGGGACACAATGAACATGACTTACCCATCTACTATCAGCTATAGGATAAATTATACCTGCTTCCAAAAGTTTTAGTATCTCTTTTCTTACCACTTCTTTAATCTTCGGATTTAACCGACGTTGGTGATCAACAATGGGTTTAGCATCAGGTTCCATATTAATTTTGTGCTGACATAGAGTGGGACTAATGCCCTTTAAATCATCAAGAGTATATCCAATAGCAGCTTGGTGCTTCCTTATAAATTTCAATAATCTTTCTTCTTCATGTTCTGAAAGGTTAGCACTAATAATAGGATACATCTTCTTTTCATCAAGATAATCATATTTCAAAGTGTCTGGCAATTGTTTTAATTCAAACACAGGATCACCTTTAGGTGGAGGAGGACCTCCTAGAGTTTCAATAGGCAAATTGTGTTTAAGCAGAGGACGTTGTTCAAAGAAAATCTTATCTATTTCATTTCTTTCATGCATATGTAAATCATTTTCATGGTCTAGCAAATATTGTTCTAAAGGATCAGTAGGTGGTACAACAATAGAAGCAAGACCAATTAATTCATCCTTACTAGGAAATTGTTTTTCATGAAGCTTTCTACTAAACTTGGAAAAAAGAAACTCATGAGACTCATCACTAAAACTAACACCGACAGTTTGTTTATCACAAGATATCTTAGCATTAACGATGCTCAAGAAAGGTCTACCAAAGATAATGGGACAAAACTCATCCTGTGGGAACCAAGAACAAGAAAATTAGTAGAGTATTTTATTTTCCCACACAAGACTTCAACATCTCTAACAATCCCAATTGGTGAAATAGTGTCTCTATTAGCAAGTTTAATAGTAACTTCTATGTCTTCTATCTCTGCGGATGCTATGTCATTCATAATTTCTTGATATAAGGTGTAAGGAATAGCACTCTCACTAGCACTTATGCCACATAAACCATGACAACGGTGATCTCCTATTTTAACTAAGACAACGGGCATGCCAACAACAAGTCTATGTTTATCCTTTTTCTCAGGTTTGGCAATTCTAGCAGCTTCTTCACAAAAGTAAGTAACATGCCCATCCATATCTTCTTCCAGGAGATCTTTAACCATAGCAATACTAGGTTCTACTTTGATTTGTTCATTAGGTTTAGGTGTTCTAATATAGCTTTTGTTAACCACAGTTGAAAATTTAGCATGTTCCTTTATCCTAACAGGGAAAGGCGGTTTCTCAATATAAGTAGAAGGAACAATTGGATCAACATTATAAAGTATAGTTTCTTCTTTAACTGGTAGATGTTCTTTAATTTCTTCTTTAACAGGCGGGTGATATTTAAACCACTTCTCCTTAGGTAGATCAACATGGGTAGAAAATGATTCACAAAAGGAGGTTACTATCTCAGAGTCAAGTCCATATTTAGTGCTAAACTTTTGAAAAGCATCGGTATCCATAAAATATTTAACACAATCATACTTAAGTTTAATACCTGACTCTTTACCTTCGTCGAGTTCCCAATCTTCAGAGTTGCATTTTATTCTTTCCAAAAGATCCCACCAGAATTCAATAGTCTTCTTCATAAAAGAGCCAACACAAGAAGTATCAAGCATGGTTTGATCATTACGAGAAAGCCGAGCATAAAAGTTCTGGATAATAATTTCTCTTGAGAGCTCATGATTGGGGCATGAATATAACATTGACTTAAGCCTCCCCCAAGCTAGAGCGATACTTTCTCCTTCACGAGGCCAAAAATTATATATATAATTCCGATCACGATGAACTAGATGCATAGGATAATTTTTTTGGTGGAACTCCAATTTCAAACGATTCCCATTCCAAGGTCCAATATCATCGCATAGCCTATACCATACCAATTCTTTTCCCTTCAAAGATAAAGGTAAAACCTTTTTCATCACTTCATTTCCGGGTAAACCTGCAAGCTTGAACAATCCACAAATTTTGTTCTACATATATCAAGTGCATATCAGGATGTTCGGTTCCATCTCCTACATAAGGATTAGCTAGTAGTTGTTCTATCATACCCAAAGGAATTTCATATTCAATATTTTAAGTAGGTGCAGTAGGTTGAGGGGTAGATAATTGTGGTTCCGTTCGAGGTGAACATACCCCGAACAAACCCCTCCAAGGATTGTTTTCCATGGTAACAGGTGACAATAAATTTCAGCACACTATATAAATGTTTCCTTACAAAATTCCACTTACCAAAGGCGATTCACTCCCCGGCAACGGCGCCAGAAAATAGCCTTCATGACCCACAAGTATAGGGGATCAATTGTCGCTCTTTTCGATAAGTAAGAGTGTCCAACCCAACAAGGAGCAGAAGGAAATGACAAGTGGTTTTCAGCAAGGTAATGTCTGCAAGTGCTGAAATTGTAAGTAGCAGAGTAGTTTGATAGCAAGGTAATTTGTAACGAGCAAGTAAGATAGTAGTAAAAAAAGTGCAGAAAGGTTGCCCAATCCTTTTGAGGCAAAGGACAGGCCAAAACGGTCTCTTATTATAAGCAAAGCGTTCTTGAGGGTACATGTGATTTTCATCTAGTCACTTTCATCATGTTGGCTTAATTCATGTTCGCTACTTTGATAATTTGATATGTGGGTGGACCGGTGCTTAGGTGATTTTCTTACTTGAAAAAACCTCCTACTTATGATTAAGCCCCCCGCAAGCATCCGCAACTACGAGAAAAGTATTAAGAATAAATTCTAACCATAGCATTAAACTTTTGGATCCAATCGGTCCCTTACGGAATAGCGCATAAACTGGGGTTTAAGCTTCTGTCACTCTCGCAACCCATCATCTAATTGCTACTCCACAATGCATTCCCTTAGGCCCAAATATGGTGAAGTGTCATGTAGTCGACGTTCACATGACACCACTAAGGGAATCACAACATGCATACTATCAAAATATTGAACACATATCAAGTTCACATGATTACTTGCAACATGATTTCTCCCGTGACCTCAAGAACAAAAGTAACTACCCACAAATGATAATCATGCTCTAGATCAGAGGGGTATTAAATAGCATGTTGGATCTGAAAATATAATCTTCCACCAAATAAACCATATAGTAATCAACTACAAGATGTAATCAACACTACTAGTCACCCACAAGCACCAATCTATAGTTCCGGTAACAAGATTGAACACAAGAGATGAACTAGGGTTTGAGATGAGATGGTGCTGGTGAAGAGGTTGATGGATATTTCTCTCCCCAAGATGGGAGAGTTGTTGGTGATGATGATGACGATGATTTCCCCCTCCGGGAGGGAAGTTCCCCCGACGGAATTGCTCCGCCGAAGGGCAAAAGTGCTCCTGCCGAAGTTCCGCCTCAAGACGGCGGGGCTCCTTCCCGAAAGTCCTATCCTTATTTTTTTCTAGGTCAAAATGACTTATATACCAGAGGATGCGCACCGGAAGTGGGCCTGGGTGAGTACAACCCACCAGCGCACGCCTGGGCTCCCTGGCGTGCCTAGGTGAGTTGTGCCCACCTGGTGGGCCCCCTCTGGTAGTTATTTTCTCCAATATTCCTCAAATAATCCATAAAAAATCTCCATGAAGTTTCAGCTTGTTGGGACTTGTGCAGAATAGGTGGCCTCATGTAGCTTTTCCAGGTCTAGATATCCAGCTGCCGCAATTCTCCCTCTTTGTGTATACCTTGCATATTATGAGAGAAAAGGCATTAGAATTACTCCAAAAAGCATTATTATGGATATAAACATTATAAATAACATTAAGAAAACATGACGCAAAATGGACGTATCAGTGGTCAGTCAACCTTGGTAGCGCAATGAGAGGTGGATGAGGCAGAGAGTGAGCAGGAACCGGCAGAGTCAGAGAAGGACCAGGACAGCAATGGGCACGACAATGAGAGCAACCCCAAGGACGCGGCAAGGAAGAAAGTGGTGCAACGCCTAGTGTACTTCATCAGCTCCCTATTATAGGGGGCTAGATCAAGGTACTCTAGCATGTAGATGTTGATCTTTTGTCTCATCATGGCCTCAAGGAAACTGCGCCACTACTTCCAAGCCCATGAGATCACGGTTGTCACTCGTTTCCCACTGCAAGGATACTCTGAAACCCTGAGGCTACCAACAGAATAGTGGAGTGAGCTTTGTAGTTATCCAGTTTTGGTTTGAAGTTTGAGAGTACATCAACTATTCTGAGTAGGGAATTGGCAGACTTTATTGCAGAATGGACGCCAACCCCTGATGAGGAAGTGATAGAGGCAGTTATTCCTGGCAAGGAATCACCCCAAGAATGGATTATGTATTTTGATGGTGCTTTTTTCCCTACAAGGTGGAGGAGCTGACGTGCTTCTTGTCGCCCCCTCCAGGGAGCACTTGAAGTACGTCGTCCAAATGCATTTTGCCCGGGAAGAAGCAACCAATAATACAGCTGAGTATGAAGGGCTCCTTGCCAGGCCCAGGATTGTAGCCGAATTTGGAATTAAGAAGCTGGTCATCCGAGGAGATTCACAACTTGTGGTGAGACAAGTTAACAAGGATTACCAAAGTCCATTGATGGAGGCATACGTCAAGGATGTGAGGAGATTGGAGGAGTGCTTTGACGGATTGCAAACAGAGCACGTACCCCATGCGGAAAATAGCATAGCTGATCATCTATTAAAGTGTGCTACGCAGAAGCTTCATGTGGAACTAGGGACTTTTGTTCTCCATCTCACTCAGCCATCCGTATCCCCAGCAACAATGTCCCAGAAAAGGAGAAAGTTTGACTCCGGTAAGCCTCTCCCGGTAGAGCCGTCTGCTCCTGGCAGAGACCCTGCTGGACGCAACTCCTCATAGCCTGCCGGACCACACCCTCCAGCTCGGCCCATGGACCCCGCGAACGAGGCATGTGTTCCCACAGTAGAGGAGGTGCCGCTAGTCCTCGTTGTCGAGCCCCAGGCTCCAACTTGGGCAAGGCACATTGTCCACTTCCTCCAAACCAGAGAGCTTCCCGACGACCAAGATGAAGCTGAAAAAGTAGCCCAGAGGGCCAGTATGTATTAGTTTGTTGATGACACTCTGTATAGAAGGTGGCCCAACGGTGTGAAATTGAGGTGCGTCTACCGGGAAGAAGGAAAGGAACTGCTGGTTGAGATACACAAAGGCATGTGCGGCTCCCACATTGGATCAAGGGCATTAGTTGGGAAAGCATTCTGGCAAGGATTCTATTGGCCCACAACCTTCCAAGATGCGGTCGAGCTAGTCGCCCAATGTGAAGCCTGCCAGTTCCATTCCAAGAAAACCCACCTGCCTGCCCAAGCTCTTCAAACAACCCCTCTATCATGGCCATTTTTCGTCTGAGGGTTCAATATCCTCGGCCCCTTCCCCCGAGCAATCGGGGGATTTGAATTCTTGTTCATTGGTATCGACGTGTTTACAAAGTGACTGGAAGTGACTACCGTGAGAAAGGTGACTGTTCAGTCAGCTTTCAAGTTCTTTAAAGAGTTGGTGTGTCGTTTTGGAGTTCTGACAAGGATCATTACTGACAATGGCTCCCAGTTCACGAGCCGCGCCTTCATGCAATATGTTCATGCCCTCGGATGCAAGATCTCATTTGCCTCTATGGCACACCCCCGGACCAATGAACAAGCTGAGAGGGGGAACGCTGAAGTGTTGCGCGAACTCAACACGAGAACCTTTGACACGCTACAGAAGCATGGCAGGCGGTGGATCGAGGAGTTGCCGGTAGTTCTCTGGACCCTTAGAACGACACCAAACTGAGCTACTAGGAAGACTCCCTTCTCCCTGGTTTACGGGGCATAAGAAGTTATCCCCACGGAACTCATTTATGGGTCTCCTCGAGTGCTTGCCTACGATGAAGTAGCGCAAGATCAGCACTGTCATGACGACGCTGTGCTACTCGTGGAGAACTGTCTCTGGGCTGCTATGCGTGCTGCATGCTATCAGCAAGTCCTGCATCGCTATCATAGCGGCAGGATTCATGCCTGGTGTTTTGAGGAAGGTGACCTTGTCCTTAGGCGTGTTCAGTCCGCAAGGGTACAACCAAGTTGTCACCAAAGTGGGAAGGCCCTTACCGGGTAGTATGAGTCGCCAGACCTGGCATAGTCCGTTTGGAGACCGGAGATGGCATTCAGTTGCAAAACTCATGGAACATTGAACATCTCCGCAAGTTCTACCCTTAAGGCACGGTTGTTGGTCCCTACCCAGAAGCCACCCTTTTGTACAGGCCTTGCCTCAGCTGCATGTAGCCCCTTGTACAAAGCCAGGGCGATGATCCTGTGCAAGAGAAAATAAAGAAGCGCTAGGGGGGGGGGACCAAGATTGCATGCATGCATGAGCATTCCAAGATTACTGCATAAGCATTTCATGAGCATTTGCATATGCATATAGATAGGATCGCATCCTGCATTCATTCTCATATGCATGAAATTGCAGGTTCCTGCCATGAACTTGGCCTTGACAAGGAGTTGAGAAGATTGCCCGGCACTGCGTTCCCCGACAAGCCAAACAGATAAGTTCTACCTCATGTCTGTTAGTGTTCTGTAAGCTCTAACTTATGCATGAGAAAATCTCACCACTCTTTGAGACTCAGGTGCTCCCATCCTTGACTTGAACGTTGCTTCGGGCAGGATGGTCACAGTGGCCTTTGGTAAGAAGAAGTTGGCGGGGGCCTGGCCCCTTTGTCTGTCACCCGGTAGACGTAGCTCTCCGACAGATAAAAAGGGTGCCGACAAGATAGCCTACTAGGGAAAACTCGTTTATTTACATTAAATAGGCGTCTCACCTCTGCATGGACATACACATGCACGGGTTCCCGGCAA
The DNA here is from genome assembly GCF_002162155.2 of Triticum dicoccoides. Taxonomy (NCBI): domain Eukaryota; kingdom Viridiplantae; phylum Streptophyta; class Magnoliopsida; order Poales; family Poaceae; genus Triticum; species Triticum dicoccoides. Next base: position 273,629,722 of record NC_041390.1, on the reverse strand, counting down.
GGTTCATCTTTTTCATTAATATGCTGATAACAAGCACAAGCATTACATGACACAAACAACGACACGATAGATTACATTATTTAAACTAAAATTTAGCTAGTGCCTATAGATTTAAGATTGAAAAAAGATAAGTGCCCCGTAATGCCTTTGCCCCTGTCCATCTCCTACAGGAAGGGGTCGAAGAGGCCGGCGGCGGACCCAACTGGGATTCGGCTCCTCCCTTGGATCAAGGTGGTGCCGGTCCCCAGCAGGGAGGAAAAAACCAGAGGGTAGGCATGGATCGTGACGCTGTTGGAGGACCAGATGGGGGACACAGAATCACTAGAAACACGACTTGTCGGAACGGTCGTCTGCATTCTTGACGCGTCATGGGTTGCCGCTGTCGTCCGCATCACTACCACCCGAAGACCTTGGCGCGACCACCATGTCGGACACCATGCTCTCTCGGTCTTCCCACAGAGAGCATGGTTATCCCCAGGAGCCCTGGCGTTAGAAGTCATTGCATGTCCTGGAGATGTGTATGAGAGCAAGGAGCCCTCCCGCACGGCGATAGAACGGCGCCCAGGAGGATTCGGGGTCACCTTCACCAATGGAGACTTCCTTCCATGACCCCTCCTTGATGTCGCGAAGGGAAGAAGAATGAGGAGCAATTGACTACCACGTGCCATGCCAGCCTCGAGCTTCGACGTGATGTCGTTCGCATCTCCTCCCACTGGAGACAAGGCCACAGGCGGCCCGACGGCGAGCACGCGGGGTTGCCACTCCGGGCGTTGTTGGCACAGCACCCGAGTCCCCCTTTCAGATCTAGGGAAGGCTTCAAGATGAAGCCCGAGGCACAACCCCATGCTATTTTTATCAGCATAACCCGTAGAAGACAGAAGGGGAAGACTGCGAGGATGAGTGGCTCTGCCCCTCCCTTTTATAGGTGAGCGGAGGAGGGGAGCCGCTCCCTCAACAGGCGGCCACCATCCTCCTCCTCCAATTCAAGGTGACTGAGCGCTCTCTTCAATGCTCTCCCATGCCACGCGCCTCCATTACCTACCCCGTGCGATGCATGCAGCATATGTGGCTAAGCACTAGTAGAAAACAGGCCGTTTGTCCCGGTTCTAGAGGCCCAGTAGTCCCGGTTCTGGAACCGGGACTAGAGGGTCGGGACTAAAGCCCAACACCTTTAGTGCCGGTTCGATTATGAACCGGGACAGATGGTGCTCCACGTGGCCGCTCCAGGGCACCCAGATAAGAGGGCCTTTAGTCCCGGTTGGTAACACAAACCGGGACCAAAAGGCATCCACGCGTCAGCAGTTCAGGAGCTGGGGTTTTTGTTTTTTTAAGGGGGGGTTAGGGGGTTTTGGAGGGTTAATTTAGGGGTTTCATATATTGTGTTAGTTAGCTAATAGAGAGAAGTGACCTCTCTTATCTCCGTGCTTGGTCGACGCTAGCTACTATACATATAGAGAGAACTCGACATGCTAGCTAGTAAGCAAATGAAGGAACCATTAACTACACAAGATCGTCGTGAACATATACAGAGAGGAGTGATCGACCTCTCTTTCACCGAGAGATTTTTCAAACAACAAGTTTTCGTATATCTATCCGACGTTACATATATACAATATAAGATCTCTTACAATCCCTAACATCTCATGTCTATATCAATTTCCACATGGTATTCTCCTACTTTATTAATGACGTGGTCAAGAAAGAATCCCGCCAATTCCTCTTGAATTACTCGTATGCGATCTTGTGGTAGGAGTTCATCCCACATCTTCTAGATCTAAATTGAAGAAGGGGGTCAATACATATATATGAATGAAAGTCAACACAAATGATGGTAATAAATATTTTTGCTTACGCACTTCATATTGTTTTTCAGAGAAGCCCCGCTTATTAGAGGCCGTCGCATTGTAGGCGAACTCGCAAACGTAGTATCCACAAAAATCATTCCTGGATTCCTGCCACAAGCACTTTACAAGAAATAGAGGTCAATCAAATTGATAAGCAAAAGCATTCTAAGTGGTATTGATGAAACTAGCTAGAATCAATGGGAGATGCGCGAAACTAGGCAGTAGTACTTACTTAGGGGTGTACAAATCACAGCTGGCTTGGCAGTGCCGGAGAAATTACGGTGAACTCTCTCCAAACCCCGCCAGACAAAGAAAATAATTACTTGATATCAGGAAATGAACAAAGTTGCTGATATGGTGCGATAATGATCGATTGAAATTACTTCTGGAGCATTTGAGTCATGTCCGCATAGTCCTCGGGATCTTTTTGTCTCGAGTCTAAGATGGTCACTACTCCCTGCTCAAGCTTAATCTCTATGAGAATAAAGTGGAAGTTGTGCATGCATGCATAACTCATCAATTACATTACTATAACCTTGAGTAATAAGGGAAACCAAATATGCACAAGACAGTAACACACAATTGAAGTTGTAAGGAAATAGTATTTTATCTTTGCTTTGATTTTTGAGCAACGATTGTAGCAAGTTGTACTTGGTTTCTATGACATTGTGCTTAACCGTCCATTCATGTATGATATTTGCGTTAATGAACCCAATGTCATATATTTGTTCTTTTCTGCATTCGACGATCTTCAATCTGCATAATATAGTGAGGATAATTATATATACACATGCAATGAAAGAGCTGAGCTATATACAGAGACTTAATTACAGAAGTAGTACTTACAGAAAGTAGCAAGTCACGAGTGTTTTGTCGAGGGCCTTTTGATTGTAGAACTGGAATAACTCATCAAATTCAACAAAGAACAGACCAGTTCCAACGAGGTCGTGCTCCTCTTTAATTCTCATTGTCAAGACATCCTTCCTAGACTCGCTGCAGGTTTTCATGTACCAATCATGGAATCTTCGCATCATTGTTGTTAGAGGAGGACTTCCATCTTTGATGAGAGGCTTCTCGTACTGGTATCTGAATGTGTCCACCTCCATTGAATCAAACACTACATCATCGCCTAGGTAATCAGCAGGATTAGTACCAGGCACCATCCCCGGCAGAGTAGCAACGATATCGCTAGACACCTTGAGCGGGGGGCACGATTGGTTCGCCTGTTCGCCGAGGATGCAGTCATTAGGGCATGCATGTATCTTATACACCTCCACTCCTAGAGGGCATACCACATTCTTTGCTCCATACGTACCGTCGGGCAATTCGTTATCCTTTGGAAGCTTATTCTTTAATATTTTCAGTAGCTTCTCAAATCCTTTGTCAGGTATGCCATGCTCTGCCTTCCGCTGCAGCAATTCCAGTGCGGTACCGAGATTTGTGTTGCCATATTTGCAATTGGGGTACAACCCTTTTTTGTGATCCTCTAACATGCGATCGAACATCAGCTTCTCCTTTTCACTTTCACACCATGTCTTTGCATCAACAATGACCCGACGAAGATCGTCATCGGGCACATCGTATGGTTCCTCTTGATCTTCACTTTCCCCCATTGCAGCATCACCGTCAGGGGGCACATAGTTGTCATCATCCTATTCTTCTTCATTTTCTTCCATCATAACCCCTCTTTCTCCGTGCTTGGTCCAAACATTATTGTGTGGCATGAAACCCTTATAAAGTAGGTGGGTGCGAAGGGTTTTCGAGTCAGAGTAAGACCTTGTATTCCCACATATAGGGCATGGACAACACATAAAACCATTCTGCTTGTTTTCCTCAGCCACCGCGAGAAAATTATGCACGCCCTCAATGTACTCGGAGGTGTGTCTGTTACTGTACATCCATTGTTGGTTCATTTGCGTGCATTATATATAATTAAGTGTGTCAAAAACCATTACAGAACATCATGAATAGATAAGTGACCAAATTTATAGAAGTTCATCATCACATTAAAACCAAAGTACATACATAGTTCTCGTTGAACAACATATAGCTCTCTAGAGCATCTAATTAAACCATACATTGAAACTATCTAAAACATTTCGATGCAACAACAAATGCGATCATCATCGCAACTACGGTAACAATTGATCCAACGGCGTAATGATACCAAGCCTTGGTATGAATGGCATATTTTCTAATCTTCAAGCGCATTGCATCCATCTTGATCTTGTGAACATCGACGACATCCGCAACATGCAACTCCAATATCATCTTCTCCTCCTCAATTTTTTTTTCAATTTTTCCTTCAAGTAATTGTTTTCTTCTTCAACTAAATTTAACCTCTCGACAATAGGGTGGGTTGGTATTTCTGGTTCACATACCTCCTAGATAAAAAATTCTATGTCACGTTGGTCAACATAATTGTCATAAACCCTAAATGAACCAAATAGTCATAAAAGATAATATATACCACATCCGAATCATAGACAGGACAAGGGCCTACGGAGGCGGATACCAAAACCTTCGCACTATATAATAAAAAACAATAATAAGAGTAAGAAAATTACACAAGTATCTATCTAAATCATGAAAGTAAGAACTTTTTTCTTTTAGAAAGAATATAAGATAAAGAAGCCCACCACGGTGCTGCCAGCGACGAGATCGGCGTGGGCGATCGACGGCGGTGAGGATGGGGACGGGACAGGACGGACTGCCAAACCTAGAAAAATCTCGAGGAAAATGGAGCTTGGACAAGGAGCTTCAAGAGGAGAAAGCTTAAGTATGGCTCGGGCACTTCATCGAACACCTCATGTGCATAGGAGCTAAGCTAATGAAGAAGCAAAGAAGACCTCAAGAGACCAACCTCTTCAGCAACCCCGCCTGTGCACTTATTAGGCCCTACCCCGACGACGCTTGGCAGCGTGTTCGGGGCAGGACCAGGGGCTTCTGTTGGTGCAACAAACCCTAGGTCTGTTGCCCAGACTATGCACGGGCATGGGAACAAGATTTAAGCACCAGCCCAAGTCAGAGTTCAAAGTACTAGGAGATTCGAAGAACTAACACGTAGATCACATGGACCAGAATCGAACCAGAGAAGCAAGATACCACCAAGAGAAAGGCCTCCTTTGCCGGGCAGGTGAGCCTGGCAAAGCGCAAGGCCACGCCCAGAAGAAGACAACCAAGGCGTCCCGGTAGGGCCTGCCGGGACTCATGAAGACAAGGCCACCTCACCAACCACTCCGCCATGACCCACGTCGTCATTTAATGTGGTGTCAAGCCACAAAGTGACTAAGTGGCAGCCATTCACCACATGGCAGCCTCTTTCTATAGGTGACACTCGTCCTGCGACGTGTCAAGTGAGAAGGCGTGGAGCTGGCAAGATGGTCCGGCAAGCCTTGTTGGGCAACCAATGATGTGACGTTGAGCGGTGTATTTAAATGCGCCCTGTCAGCCCATAGAGTTAGGTATGATAGCACTGTTTGCTATCTTATCAGTGCATAATGACTACTTTGCCATTGTGGTAAACCCTTGATCTATAAAAGGATGTCCATGGAAACCGTAGACAGGGTTAGAAGGTTGGATAACTCACACTCTCAAATGCGCGTAGCCACTACCGCCCTGAAGCAACCCCTGCCGGGCAAGTGTACTGTGCTCCACCACCACCTTTCCACCATCAATCCATGAAAGCAGGAGTAGGGTTTTACTCCTCGCGGTGGCCCAAACATGGGTAAAATTTCCAGCGTGATCTTTGCCGTGCTGCTCCATGCTCGTCTGCTCTTTGTGCAACGCGACGTCCCCCTGCCGAACCAGCAAGGGTACCTCTGGTCCCATAGGTGGCCATGGTTTTCCGCGACAATGATGTGTAAACTAAGCTAATAGCAGTGCAACAACGTAGAAGCAATGCAAAGCCTCAGTTGCAAGATATGTGCGACCAATATAACCTTCGAAAGTTAGAGCAAGCACCTTGATGGGTGAATAAGATAGGGCATCTGCCTCTGACTCCTCCACTAGGGAGCTACATTGACTTAGGTCTCCATCTAGCTCAGAATCACTATTAGGATCATGTTCTGAGCATGAATCTGTAGGTGGAGAGTGTTTGCATTGCATTGCATCCAGACTTGATTTCAGTCCCTTAATGCCAAGTTTGACAATCATGGCATTGTTCTGCTTTATTATTTTCATGCGTGCAAGCTCATAATCATTATGATGTTGTTCAGTATCTGAGATTCATGAAAACATAAAAAGTAGTCAGATTATCAATGGAATGCATTGTGGATTCAACTCCAAGAGTGTCTCCCTATAAACCCCTTCATATGCAAAGTTCACCCCCAACTGTGCTGACCAGACCACACACAGAAATACAAACCTCTTATGTCTCTATAATAGGCAGACAAACATTTCAAAACTGAAGTAGGACGATTAGAATCATATCAAATTCATATTTGAACAAATAAACTAAGGAATTATGAGTGACATAATGTTTAGCTTCAAGGGTCGAGTGCTGGTAGTGCGACACAAAGCAAGTAGGAAGATTGTATTCCATGTAAAATATCATAGTCTATGTAAAAGGTGGAAATGACACTTTCTTTCTATAAAATGCAGTGTTCGTTGCCCACACATGATGGAAGAGATCACACAAAGAAATACTATTCACTCATGTCTGCGGTTCTAGTATTTTGAAATAGGGTGGTCCACCCTAAAAGAATATTGACAACAAATATGACAAGGCAAGCATAGATGTAGTGAATCAATCATTACTTGTGATCTTACTATGACAAGTATGCAGAATTGTAACTGCAGTAAGAGACCGTCGAAAATCTGAATCAAGAAGTTGGTCTAGCACTTATTGTTTGCAACTAATCGACGTGAATAATTGGATATCATATCAAATGAGTAAGAAATACAAGTAAAATTGTCAACAAACCTGGCCTGCAGTAGTAATATAGGTCAATGTCACTACGACCTACAATCCAAAATGACTAGTGTTTGTTCCTAGGGCCGGAATTTTGAAACCCTGTGAACTTTACAGGTACTAAAGATTACTGAAATACATATGAACCATTAAGTGTAGGTAGCAATCAGTACACAACAAACCCTAATGACAGTCATGCCTAATGAGTAATGAATCAATTAGAAAATGGATGATGAGGAGTGGCTGCTGAGTGTTGAGGACGTATCTCAGGATAAATCTGCTTGGCTTAGTGGCTGCTGCACGCCTGAGCCCTGAACGGACTGGAGATGTAGGCACGGCTGCGCGCTCGGGCAGCGGTGATGCTGTTGGGCGAGCGGCTCCTGACCTCCTGTTAGTCTGACGTCTCCTCCTAGAGTCATGCCGTCCAGGGATGGCAAGTCACCGGCGAGGCAGGTGGCTGGGCCCGAGTAGAGATCGGAAGCGCAGCAGAACAAAGGGGAATCAGGGTCTGGGCCGACCCAAAATCCCAGGGTGGGCCGTGGCCCACCATGGGCACCCTGTAGAGATACACGCCTGAGCGGCGTACATGCATTTTCAAAACTAAACTAGGAACATTTAACTGACCAATTAAACGGCTCTGTTTTAATAATATCAGGTTTGTATTTGAATAACTAAGCTTGTTTAGCTTGATGGGTGGAGCAGTGCTATTATGACACGAAGCACATATGCTGATCCTGTAGTGATCATAAAAGGGGGAAATCTTAAGCTTTTTTGAGCAAAAGAGGGTTTCCCCTCCGATTTCTATTAAAGAAACTACCACGGAACCAACATGATCGATTAAACCCTATTATGACTGTGCCATGGCAGATTTAAAGCTGCAAACTGCAGAAATACCATTTAGCATCCATTGTTTGCTTCGAACTAAGAACTAAATTCTGGTTGAGATCAAAAAGCTGAGGAGATATGAATTCCACCTCGCATGCGGCCCTGTTGGTGCACCACACCCTGGGTCTGTTGACCAACCGTGCATAGGCACAAGATCAAGATTGAAGCACCTGCTTAAGTATGAGATTGAAGAGCCAAGAGATTTGAAGAACCAACATGCAGCTCAGAAGGACCAAGATTGAGCCTAAGGAGCAAGATATCATCAATAGAAGGGCCTCCCCTACCGGGCAGGCGAGCTCGGCAAGGGGCGAGGCCACCACTAGTAGCAAGCAACCGAGGCTCCCCGGCAGAGCCTGCCGGGGCTCGTGGGGGCAGAACCGCCCCACCAACCACTCAAGCACGACTCACATCGTCAATCAGTGCGGTGTCAAGCCACAATATGATTAAGTGGCAGCCATTCGCCGCATGGTAGCCATTTCCTACAAAGAAGCCTACAGATGACACCCGTCCTGCGGCATGTCAAGAGAGCAGATACAGAGCTGGCAAGATAGCCCGGCAGGCCTTGCCGGGCGCCCAGTGATGTGACACTAAGCGGTGCATTTAATGCACCCCGTCAGCCCGCAGAGTTAGGTATGGTAGCACTGTTTGCTATCATATCAGTGAATAATGACCACTTTGCCACTGTGGTGACCCCTGAATCTATAAAGGAGGTCCATGGCACTCGTAGGAGGGGTTAGAAGGTTGAAAAGTTGACAACCCCAAGCCACCACATACACGTAGTTGCCGCAGGCAAACCTTGTCAGGCAAGTGTACTACGCACCACCACATACATTCCTCCATCAATCCACTAAAGTAGGAGTAGGGTCTTACGCCTTGCGGTAGCCCGAACCTGGGTAAAATGGCTTGTGTGCTCTCTACCGCGCGGCCGTACTCTAGTCTGCTCTTTGTGCAATGCGCCGTCCCCTTGCCGCACCAACAAGGGGCCACCCAGTCCCATCGGTGGCCAGGGAAATCCCATGATATCTTTGGCGCGCCATGTAGGGGGAGCGCTTGCGCGAACCTGAAAGTGTACATCGCATGTCATCTTCATTGACATTTTCATCCTCGACGGCGCCACCGACCATGGCGCCCAAGAAGAAATCTGGCACCTCAGCCCATCCATCCACCTTGAAGGCTTCTCTGCCCGCGGCCTCCAACGCCGCGGGGGACACGAGGCCTCGCAAGGACGTGGACGCCGCTGGGCGCGTGGTTGGAGCGAGTGGCACCGTTACTGCCTCCCTCGCGGCCGACACGGGGGCCAGAGCTACCAGAGGGGAATGGCATCGGCAGCGTCCCGACAGTCAAGCTCTGCAAGATGCGGATGAGGGAGTCGCTCCGTACACGCCCCTCCTCTCGCTAACAAGCACAACCACAACAACAATGCTCGGTCTGGGGCGAGCCATCACCTTCCGGTCGCCCACATCGCGTGAGCGGCCACGGCGCATGCGCCTCCTCCCAAATGAGCCAACCAGGACGCTGCACTCAACGGAGATCTTCGAGCGCCATCGCTGCCTAACCCCGCTACCCCGGCGGTCGTCCCACAGCAGGGTGTGCGGGGCACCACCGCCGCCGCCGCTTGCACCATCCAGAGCCAGGCGAAGGTGCAGTCGATGTCATCGACATCCATGCCAAGCATGACCACGGAGGCCATGGTGCGAGCTCGGCTATTACTGAGGTTCTCGCCAGCAGCCGAGCAGATGGATGAGTGGCGAGCCACCATCCAAAGCCTGCTCGGTTTCGCCAAAGCTGGGGGCTCACGATGAGCCTGTCCACTGCAACCTCCCCAAGCAACAGCTACTGCCCGAGCCGATAGCCGTACGAAGCGGGCCGTCCCCACGGTTTAGTCCCCGCCACGGCAGCCGGTGAGGACGTAGCACAATCGAGACCCCGATGACGCCTCGATGGCCTCTTCTGACCCTCGAGCACGTCCAGGCCAACATCGAACCCTGGAAGACAGGCAACGGGGCAACCACGCACCATTGCCGAACGGCGCCGCAACGATCCTCGCCAGACTGACAGGTGCGACGACCTCAACGTCGACGAGCCTGCGCTCGGTGTTGGCGGGTGCCTACCCTTCGAGGTTGGCTGCCCTGCCTTTCCATGAGAGCTATGACAAGTCTATTGGCCGTTCGTTCGCACGATCAAGCTAGAGATACCTGAGAAGTACGACGGGAGGCTGAACCCGGCAGAGTTCCTAAGCATCTACACCATCGCTGTTCAGGATGCTGGGGGAAGAGATGAGAAGGTGTTCCCTGTCTACTTTCCTTTGGCCCTCAAGTCTAGTGTGAGGTCTTGGCTGATGCACCTGCCGGAGAACTCCTTTTCGTCATGGGCAGACCTGTGCCATGAGTTCATCAGTGCCTTCACCGGTGGCCACCAAGAGCCCGGCAGGCCTAGCGACCTGCAGCTTCTCTAGCAAAAGGAAGGAGAAACCCTTTGTCAGTATTTATAGAGATCCAGTTAAGTTCATAGAAATATTCCAAATATCCATCCGGCGGCTGTTATAGCAGCTTTCCAGTCCAATGTGCGCGACCGCCACATTCGTTCCAAAATGAACGTGCGATTGCCCAGGACTTTGAAAGAACTGTATACACTAGTGGATAAATGTGCCCGGATGGAAGAAGAAAGGAAGTTGCCCGGAGAGGAAGATTGCATTAATGTTGATTCAGTGGATGAGGATGAATCAACCAGTCAGAGGTAGGGCAAGAAGCGCAGTAAGAAGCCAAGAGACAAGGCAGTTATGACTATGGAAAGTTCGGGCACGCCTAGTACCGGCAAGAAGGCCAATGCTGATTCCCCTGACAAGGAAGCTGCCGCGTGCACTGCCTGCTGGGAGGCCGCTGCCACAGAAAAAGTTGGGAAAGGTGATGGGTCGTACTGTAAGATCCATCAGACCAAAGGCCATGACCTTCAGGTGTGTTATCAGGTTGAGCAGCTTGTCAGGAGACAGAGAGTAGAGTATGATAAGCGTGATAAGGAGAAAGGTCAGGATGCTGCTCACAGTATGGGCCGAGCTGGTGAAGCAAATCACCCCGGCAAGCCCTTTCAGAACCAAGAAAAGCCCGCCAGGGGCTGAGAAACGGAAACCTGTGATGATGCCAGTGATGGAGGGGTGAAGAGGAAACTAGTGAGCAGGAATTTCAGAAGCCATTGACGCCCTATGCATTGATGGAGGTGCATCTTTGCACACCTCTCATCGCCAACTCAAGCGATGGGCATGAGAGGTCAATGCTGTGGAACCAGTGCCAGAGGCCCGGAAGCCGCTCAAGTGGTCCCGCGCGCCCATCATCTTTGATGACGAGGATCACCGTTGCTGCACCATGGCGGTAGGCTGTTTTGCCGTTGTTGGTCTCCCCAACAATTTGCAATCTCAAGGTCACAATGATGTTAGTGGGTGGCGGGACCGGGTTGAATCTGATTTCCCCAGCAGTTATCATCAAGCTTTAGATATGAGAAGAGGAGCTAGAGGCCACTGCCACATTTCAAGGAGTTAACCCCAGCAGGAGTCATCCTAAGGGGAAGATCACGTTGCCGGCAACGTTTGGGGGGGAGCTAAAATTTTGGACTAAGAAGATTGTCTTTGATGTGGTTGATCTCCCCCTGCCGTACAATGGGATTCTTGGACGACCAGCCCTGGCCAAGTTCATGGCAGCATCCCTCTATGCTTACAACACCCTGAAAATGGCTGGGCCATTGGGAGTCCTCACAATCCCATTAGATGAGAAGGATGCGATTATCTGTGCGGACAAGATGTATCGGGATGCAGTCGTAACAGAGGCTGTAGTGGCGGCGGTTCCCGCCAAGGAAAGCAAAGGAAAGAAGAGGGATTGTAGGACCTCCGGCAAGGAGTCCGGGAAGCGTGCCCCCTCCGAGTGCACGACACCCATTGACGACGTGCTGGAGTGTTCCAACAGCAAGAGATCCAAGGTTGCTGCACCCCAAGTGAAGAAGGTCCCAGTAGGGCTGGCTGGCGTTGATGGTACTTTCACTATACGCTCCACCCTTGATGACATATAGGAAAGCGCGTTCATTGCCTTCCTGCGGGCGAATATCGATGTGTTTGCTTGGCAACCATCTGAGATCCCCGGTGCTCCCAGGGAGGTAATTGAGCACCACCTTGCTGTCTGCCCACATGCCCGACCCGTCAAGAAGGAAGTACAAAAGTAGGCTTTGGAGAGGCAGCAGTTCATTGCCGAAGAGATCAAAAAGTTGGAAGCAGCTGGTTTGGTTAGAGGAGTACTGCATCCTACATGGTTGGCAAATCCGGTAGTGGTCCGGAAAGCTAATGGGAAGTGGAGGCTTTGCATTGACTCCACAGACCTCAACAAAGCTTGCTCGAAGGACCCATTTCCCTTGTCGCGCATCGACCAGATCGTGGATTCTACTTCGGGATGTGATTTGCTCTCCCTTTTGGATGCATACTCAGGATATTATCAGATCTTCATGTCTAAGGAAGATGAAGAGAAGACGTCATTCATCACTCCATGCGGTACATACTGCTTTGTCCGCATGCCGTTCAGATTAAAGTGTGTCGGGTCCAGTTTTGCAAGGGCAGTCCAGATTGGTTTTGAGCCATAGTTGCACATAAATATAGAAGCTTCTGTGGATGATATTGTGGTCAAAACCAAGGATAAGGCCACCCTTATCCAGGATTTGGAAGAGATATTTGCTAATCTGCGCAAGATCAATCTGAAGCTTAACCCGAAGAAATGTGTGTTTGGTGTTCCCTCTGGCAAGCTACTTGGGTTCTTCGTGTCCCATCGGGGGATTGAAGCCAACCCCGACAAGATCAAGTCCATTGACCAGATCCAAGCGCTAAGGACAGTTAAGGATCTGAGGCGCTTGACGGGATGCGTTGCCGTGCTGAGCAGATTCTTCTCCAAGTCTGTCGAGCGTGCCCTTCCGTTCTTCAAGGTTTTGAAGAAGGCGGGACCTAAGAAGTGGACCACGGAAGCAGATGCGGCTCTACAAGAGTTGAAATCCTACCTATCATCTATGCCTACCTTGGTTGCACCCAAACCCCAAGAACCATTGTTGCTATACTTGGCAACAATCAACTAAGTGGTCAGTGCAGCTTTTGTTGCGCAGTGAGTGGTGGATGAGGTAGAAAGCGGCCAGATCATGGGGGAGTCAGAAAAGGATTAGGACAGTAGTGAGCACGACAACAAGAGCAACCCCAAGGACGCGACGAAGAAAGTGGTGCAACGCCCAGTGTACTTTGTCAGCTACATATTATAGGGGCTAGATCGAGGTACTCTGGCGTGCAAAAGTTGGTCTTTGGTCTCATTCTGGCCTCAAGGAAACTGCACCACTACTCCCAAGTCCATGAGATCATAGTTGTCACTCGTTTCCCGTTGCAAAGGATACTCCGAAACCCTGAGGAAACTGGTAGAATAGTGGAATGGGCTTTGGAGTTATCCAGCTTTGGTTTGATGTTTGAGAGGACTTCAACCATTCAGAGCAGGGCATTAGCAGAGTTTATTGCAGAATGGACGCCAACCCCTGATGAGGAAGGGACAGAGACAGCTCTCCCTGGCAAGGACTCCCCACAAGAATGGATTATTTTTTTGATGGTGCTTTCTCACTACAAGGCACAGGGGCTGGTGTTCTTCTTGTTGCCCCCTCCGGGAAGCACTTGAAGTATGTCGTCTAGATGCACTTTGCCCGGGAAGAAGCCACCAACAATACAACAGAGTATGGAGGGCTCCTTGCCGGGCTCAGGATTGCAGCAGAATTGTGAATTAAGAAGTTGATCATTCGAGGAGATTCACAGCTAGTGGTGAGACAATTCAACAAGGATTACCAAAGCCCATTCATGGAAGCATACATTGAGGAAGTAAGGAGATTGCAGGATCACTTTGACGGGTTGCAAACAGAGCACGTACCCTGTGCGGAAAATAGCATAGCTGATCACCTGTCAAAGTGTGCGGCGCAGAAGTTTCCCGTGGAACCAGGAACTTTTCTTCTCCATCTCTCTCAACCCTCCGTGTCACCATCCACAATGGCCCAAAAAAGGAGAAAGATGGACTACGGTAAGCCTCTCCCGGCAGAGCCATCCACTCTCGGCAGAGACCCTGTCGGAAACAACTCCTCACAGCCTGCCGGACCACACCCTCTAGCTAGGCCTATGGACCACACGAACGAGGCTGGTGCTCCCGCAGCCGAGGAGGTGCTGCTAGTGCTTGTTGCCGAGCCTTAGGCTCCAACTTGGGCAAGGCACATTGTCCACTTCCTCCAAACCGGAGAACTCCCTAGCAATCATGATGAAGCTGAAAGAGTAGCCTAGAGGGCCAGTATATATCAGTTTGTCGATGACACTCTGTACAGAAGGAGGCCCAATGGTGTGAAATTGAAGTGTGTTTACAGGGAGGATGGAAAGGACAGCTGGCTAAGATTCACAAAGGAATGTGCCGCTCACACACTGGATCAAGGGCATTAGTTGGGAAAGCATTCCAGCAAGGATTCGATTGGCCCACAGCCCTCCAAGATGCAGTTGAGCTCGTCACGAAATGTGAAGCCTGTCAGTTCCATTCCAAGAGAACACACCTGCCTGCCCAAGCCCTTCAGACAATCCCTCTATCATGGCCATTTTTGGTCTGGGGGCTCGATATCCTCGGCCCCTTCCCTCGAGCAATCGGGGGCTTTGAATGGTTGTTTGTTACCATCAACAAGTTTACAAAGTGGCTGGAAGTGACTTCCATGAGAAAGGTTACTGCTCAGTCAGCTATCAAGTTCTTGAAAGAATTGGTGTGTCATTTCGGAGTTCTGGCAAGGATCATCACAGACAACGGCAGCCAATTCGTGAGCCACACCTTCATGCAATATGTTCACACCCTCGAATGTAAAGTCTCATTCGCTTCTGTGGCACACCCCCAGAGCAATGAACAAGCTGAGAGGGAAAACACTGAAGTTCTCTATGGACTCAAGACAAGAACTTTTGATATGCTGCAGAAGCACGGCAGGCGGTGGATCAAGGAGTTGCCGGTAGTTCTCTGGTCCCTCAGAATGACACCTAACCGAGTTACAGGGCAGACTCCCTTCTCCCTGGTCTATGGGGCAGAAGCAGTTATCACCATGGAACTCATTTATGGGTCCCCTCGAGTGCTTGCCTATGATGAAATAGCACAAGGTTAGCACCGGCATGACGACACTGGGCTGCTACGTGTGCTGCACGCTACCAGCAAGCCCTGCGTCACTATCATAGCCATATGGTTCATGCCCAGTGTTTTGAGGAAGGTGACCTTGTCCTTAGGCGCGTTCAGTACGCCAAGGGTACAAACAAGTTATCACCGAAGTGTGAAGGCCCTTACCTAGTGGTACGAGTCACCAGACCTGGCGCAGTCCATCTGGAGACCGGCGATGGCACGTAGTTGCAAAACTAATGGAATACTCAGCATCTCCGTAAGTACTACTCGTAAGGTGCGAGGACACCGGGCACCGCCTGGCAGCCACCCTTTTTGTACATGCCTTGCCTCAGTTGCATGTAACCCCTTGTACAAAGCCGGGGCGATGACCCCATTCAAGATAAAATAAAGAAGCGCTGTGGGGGGGTCCCCGATCGAGATCGGATGCGTGCACAAGCACATCTAGATCACTTCATAAGCATTTCATGAGCATTTGCATATGCATATAGAAAGGAATGCATCCTGCATTCATTCTCATCTACATGGAGTTGCAGGTTCCATCTGTGAACTTGACTCCGAGAAAGGACGAGAAGATTGCACGACACCGTAGTCCTCGACAAGCCAAACAGATAAGTTTACCTCTTGTCCATTACTGTTCTATAAGCTATAACTTGTGCATAGAGAAACCTCGTCGCTCTCTCAAAACCAGGGAGCTCCCATCCTTGGTTCAAATGCTGCTTCGGCCTGGATGGTTGCAGTGGCCCTTGGTAAAAAGGG
>NC_041390.1:273563295-273613993 GCF_002162155.2 Triticum dicoccoides | reverse complement strand
GATAGACATGGTTCTCCAACAAACAAAAAGGGTGCCGGTAGGATATCTTGCCAAGAAAACTCGTTTAATTACATTAAAGAGGTACTTCACCACTGCGTGGACATATACATGCATGAGTTCTCGGAAAGGTCTATTTCTTTCGTTGACATGCGAATACAAGTACAAGCATTACATAACACAAAGATGGACTTGAGAGATTACATTATTCGAATTAAAATTTGGCGATTGCCTACAGTTTAAGATTGAAAAAAGATAAGTGCTCATTAAACTCCTCTCCCTATCCCTCTTATCCCAGGTATTGCGGTGGGAAGAGAAGAGGGCAGGCGCCACCCCGGTCCTTGCCAGGAGCTGGCGACCCCAGGCTGACAAAGTCAGGAGTGGCGAGGCTGTGAAGGAGGTAGATGTGCGGGGCACCATGACGGCTCCCTGGTCACCACCCCCAGAACCGGGAGGGGGGCTCCAGCACAGGCACCGGCAGAAGAAGACACCAACGCCCAGCCAGAAGACCCCAAAAGGAGGCAGGAGCACCAGGGGAACGAGCCTTTTCCCGGCAACTAGAAGAAATGGTGATGACGATGCTAGGAAAAGGGGGGAAGAGCTAGGCCGACGGGCAGCTGATCCCCAGTATGACATGAACGCGTCGATGCGGTCGTGCTCCTACTGGGTGGCCTGCCTCTCGTCTTCTCCTTCTCCCCAGGCTTCATCTCCATCAACACTACTTCGGGAAGAGGCTGAGGCCCCAGTACGGCGCCCCCGGTAGAGAAACAGCAAGCAGCCAGGATGACGAAGGGGCTCGAGGCGTGCTGCACCCCACCTTGGCGGGCAGGAAGGCGCGCCTCTCCTCGACATCAACTGCAAGGCCTCTGGGAGGGGTGATGCTAGGATTACCAATGATCTCCAGCCCTGCCTCCCGGACGAGCATTGAAGAGACTAAAAGATTCTCCATGCCAAGGAGAAGACTCACTCCCCAAGCATTAGCATCAGCATGAGGATGCCTCGAGCCAGAGCCCGAGGGCTGGCCCCAGGCTTCCTTCTCAAGCATGACCAGCAGAAATAGAAAATGAGGAGAGGAGGACCACGGAAATGGATGACTCCGCCCTCCTCCGATCCTCCCTTTTATAGGCCTGGCGGGGAGGGGCAGCGGCTCCATCCACGGGTGGTCACCACCCTCGTCTGCCAATTCAAGACGAGAGGGCCCTCCCCAAGGTACACACCCATGACACGCGTCTCTGTTACCTACCCCGCGTGATGCATGCTGCAACGTGGCTAAGGATAAGGGCACACTGTGGGAAGAGTCAATTGGTAGTTTCTACCCCGTGTGCTAAAGTCATTCACGGGACATTACTGGAGAAACCCCACCACTATTGGCTTTATGCCGCACGCGGGAAAATCGGAAACTAGCCCAGAATCAAGGTTGATGAAACAACAACAGAAAACTTAAGGGGCCAACCCCTTCAGCAACCTTGCCTGTGCACTTATTAGGCCCTACCCCGACGACGCTCAGGAGCGCGTTCGAGGCAGGCCCGGGGGCTTCTGTCAGTGCAACAAACCTTGGGTCTGTTGACCAACCGTGCACAAGCAGAAGATCAAGATTGAAGCACCAGCTTAAGTCTGAGATTGAAGAACCAACATGCAGCTCAAAAGGACCAAGATTGAGGAGCAAGATATCGGCAAGAGAAGGGCCTCCCTTGCTGGGCAGGCGAGCCCAACAAGGGGTGAGGCCACCACCAAAAGCAAGCAACCGAGGGTCCCCGCAGAGCCTGCCGGGGCTCGCGGGGGCAGAACCGCCCCACCAACCACTCAAGCATGACTCACATCGTCAATCAGTGTGGTGTCAAGCCGCAAGATGATTAAGTGGCATCCATTCACCACATGGCAGCCATTTCCTACAAAGAAGCCTACAGATGACACCCGTCCTACGACGTGTCAAGAGAGCAGATGCGGAGCTGGCAAGATAGCCTGGCAGGCCTTGCTGGGTGCCGAGTGATGTGATATTGAGCGGTGCATTTAATGCACCCTGTCAGCCGACATAGTTAGGTATGGTAGCATTGTTTGCTATCATATCAGTGAATAATGACCACTTTGCCATTGTGGTGAGCCCTTAATCTATAAAAGGAGGCCCATGGCACTTGTAGGAGGGGTTATGTAGCGACCCAACCTCAGACGGTCAAGTCTCTGTGCTTAAGTGTCATCCCTGGGTCGGTATTGTGACACATAATACTCAAGGATTTATAACAGAGGTAAATCACATGTATAAAGTAACGTAAATACTATTACCTCAATCCAAATAGCGGAAGTAACAACAAGGTTGTGGATTCCCATCAACACCAACGGCAAAGTTGAGTGTAGAAATCATAACCCTAACGTATCACTTACTCGTTGTAAGATCCCAACAACATGAGACGTTGCAGCCATGTAGGTCAGTACATTGAATGTACTGGCAAATTCACACCATAGAATAATAAGGAGAATGTCTATCTCTATATGCATATTTGGCTGGTAGAGTCTCTACGGTTATCATTTGTATAAAGCTAATTTTTCCCTACAACAAAAGGATATACTTTATTTAACTACCAAGTTGGTTGAAAATTTTTATTGAGAAGGTTCCTCCAACTCAATCCCAAAATAACAATATTAACCCCTCAAATTTATTAAGTAAAGTGACGAGATCAAACCAATAATTCAATTACCAGATACTCAAGATGTCCATAACCGGGGACACGACTAACCATGATTAGTTTGCACACTCTGCAGAGGTTTGTGCTCTTTTCCCCATAGGACTCGATCTCCTCCATTGTATTTCTCGCAATACATGATGTTTGAGAAACTGATGATCGAGACACAATCTTTCCAAAGAGGTCCCCTTAACCGATAGATAGGCCGGTACACCTACAATCCCCTACATCTGCTAGCCCATCAGGGAAAGGTTTCCCACAACTTACTCAACTATGCCAGAGCCCATAATGGCTTGTGGCTGCACATGGAAGTTTCTAGCATGATTAATCTTATGATCCCTTTGAGCCTGGGTGGCATTCCATAGGGTGATCATACGGGTACTCCGGGATCCCCTTGGGGAAGCACTAGATTCTCCAGGTGCCCAGACAACCACTGGGTGCTCCAAGGTGCCTCAACCAATCCACCGAGATGTGTATTAAAGTAGCCACCTTAAGTCAACCCTTATTTAACAACTCTCACATCTGTCATGGATACACTCAACCAAACCATGTCTACAAGCATAGCATAGCAGTATAAGCATAACATAGAAGTAACTCCCAAGGTTTACATAAAGGACAATAGGTTCTACCACATCAACTACTTCCCAATAGCCACAAGTATTTAAGTCCTAACCATGCAGTGTTTGAGGATTGAAACTAATGCATAAAAGCTGGGAAATAAGGGATATGATCAAAGTGTGAACTTGCCTCGTACTGTTGATGAAGATGATTCACACTCATAACTCCTGATAGTTCTACTCATCACACTTTGGTCAATGTATGAAAAGCAAGCAATAGTAACCACACATAAGAAATCATGCAAAAGAAATCGAAGAAAAGACTTCGAAAAACTTCGAAAACAAGCAATTAACTCTTGCAACAAAAAACAATTTCTACCAGTACCAAAATTATGTTGATTTGGTCTTATCAGAAAGTTTAGGTCAAGAGCTTCGATTTGCAAAAAGAATCAACTAAACCGGAGTTACAAAACTCAAGTTATGATCAAAAGAAGTTTGAATATGAATCTGAACAAATTTCGAAATTTGAAAATTTCAAAAAGTTGATGTGACAGGTTCACTAGATAGGTGAAAATGAGACAAAACTATAGGCGCTGGTTTCATCTAATTTGGATGAACGAGTAAAAAGTTCTATTTGAAAAATCAGGGCCAATCTGTTTTACGGAAGAAAAATAGCTATGGCTAAAAGAATTCTAGGTCTAATGTATAAATACAAAGACTAATTGATAAACTAATTATTATACCGTACTAGTCTAAAAATAATAAACTACGGAAGTATAAAAAGAAAAAATGAAGAAATATACCTTTATAAGGTAGAGAAAAGACGACTTCGGAGAGGAGACAATTTCCAGAAGTCTCGTTGAAGAGGAGAAAAATATTTTTCTTTAATAAATCTAGTCAAACAAAAATATTGATTTAACCCGAATCAGATGATTTTTGGAGACTCTATGGGTCCATATTTATACATGGAAAAGAGGTTTAGGGTTCAGAGGCTAAGCAATGTGGGACTAAACATATACGTACGTAGATGAAATTTGAAAATTATCATGGGCTAAAAGTTTGGCCCGGCCGATGCCACTATGCTGCACAAGTGCGCGACAGTTAGTTCCAGGTGCACGCGCAGTTTTTTTAATAGAATCAGAAAAGAAAAAACTGAATAATGAAAATAAAATTAAATTGTACATAGGCATATTATATATAAAAATTTTTAGAAAAAGATTTTCTAAATGATGAACATATTTTCAGCGGTAAATAAATTCCACAAAAAATAAAATAAAGCAAACAGTGCTACTGCTGCAATAAAAGCTCATAAAATCATTTTTAAAATACCAGAATAAGTTCAAATTTATTTCTCTCCAATTTTCTAATGTAGGGAATCATTTTACCATAATTTCCATATATTTTATTTTTGGAGAAAAATAATTTGAATAAAATCCAAATAACTCCAAAATGAGAAATAATTTCAAAAGGGACTTTCAATTTGATTCTTTTAAACTCCCAACTTATATTTCATATGATTTGTAGAAGTCATTTTATCTTCTCTCATGAAAATCATTGAGTTGCTTAATGTTTCTGAATTGAAAAAATATTTCCAAATAAAAATTCAAATCTTTTCAAAACCCCTTACATTTATTTAAATGGAAGAAGTCATGTCATCTTCTCTCCAGGGTTATGTGATGAAAAGAATTTGAATTCATGGAGATCAAAATGCAAAGTGAAAGTTTGGGAAAGTCCTTTTATTCCCTCTCATTTAAATTTCAAAAGTTTCAAATTTCACTCAATTGCACTCAAGCAACCACACCACAAATCAAACAATTAATCAAAACTATTTATTTAATATAACATTCCAGAATTTAGAATTTTGGGATGTTACAAACCTACCACCCTTAAAATGAATGTCGTCCTCGAGATTCGGAGAGGCTAGCAAGAAATAGGTTAGGGTTTGGGGGTCTCCTCAAAATCCATCGATTGTCGCAGGAGGGGGTCTGGGTGCTACCACCCTTAGAAGCATGGTTACGGCTCCATCAAAACTCATATACTTTCTCCTTTTCATTGACAGTGTCGAACCTCTCAAATCTTCAGGATAATTCTTCTCTGGGACCTTCCGACGGTGGCATAACCTTCTTCCTCAATTCTTGTGTCCTTTCATCTCGGTAAGGTTCTTATGTGACTGGGTCTGGCACCAATACTAAACAATTATCGATATCTCATGGTGGTCAACCATTTATGGTTTCTCCTGCAGGAAATGGGTCTGTGTTGAACCTCACCGTAGAATTTTGGGATGTTATAGGTTAGAAGGTTGAAAAATTGACAACCCCAATCCACCACATACATGTAGTTGCCGTAGGCCAACCTTGCCGGGCAAGTGTACTACACACCACCACATCCATTTCTCCATCAATCCACTAAAGAAGGAGTAGGGTCTTACGCCTCGCGGTGGCCCGAACCTGCGTAAAGTCGCTTGTGTGCTCTCTGCCGCGTGGCTGTACACTGGTCTTCTCATTGTGCAACGCGTCCTCCCCCTGCCGAACCAACAAGGGGCCACCCGGTCCCATAGGTGGCCGCGGAAATCCCGCGACAGGCGTCGTGTAGGCATCGGGGGTGCGATGGCTATCAGTGGCGTTGAAGCAGATCTGCGACGGTAGACGGGTGCATCGGGGGATAAGTCCCATTGCGGTGGACAAGAAGGTCGTGTGAGCGGCCCCGACAAAGAGGACGACAGTGCCGATGAAGCGAGAGGACGCGATGCAAGGCTCCTGGTCCATCATCATGGATGAGAAACGTCCATCTCTAGTAGTTGACGATGCGGTCTTGGTAGGCGCTCTGGCATGACGGGGGACGGCGCTGATGGATGGGGTGGAGGACGACAGCGATGGATGGGGTGGCGGACGGAGAAGGCTGGTGTGGGGATGGTGTTCTAGCGCGGACGGTGTATGAATGGGAAAATGGAGGGAGAGGTATGGGGAACCATGTTTTTGGGACGCGCCTGTCTGAAATATGGGAAAGTTACGAACTTAGCCCCCGTTTGAAATTTAGACGTCTCGTTAGTTGGGGATAGGAGGGTAATCTCGCATCTCGCCAATATTTGCCCAGAGCGATTTCGGGCGAGGAGAGGGTGTTTTGGCGCCCACAGTTGGCGCCCATGGTGTATGAACGGGGCTGACAGGTAGGGTCGTTGTGTCATATCTGAGTGAAGTTACAAACCTGCCCCTGTTGAAAATATTTGCCTACATCGATTTCGGCCGAGTCGAGTTTGTTTTGCCGCCCACCATGTATGAACGGGGAAATGGAGGGAGAGACAGATTTCTTTTGGATGAGCTTGAATCAAATGTGTTTTGCCGCCCCTGTTTAGCGCCCATCATGTCGGAATGTGCTCAGAGGCGGTCGTGTCACGTCTAATTGAAGTTACTAACCTACCCCTATTTAGAGCAATGGAAATCAGGCCGATGGATTGTCCGTGTAAGGGGTAGACAGTAATTTCCATCTCCCAGACACTGGCTTCGGGCAACCGATGTGGGAGTGGACATTTTGCCGCTTCTTTCGAATTTTGGGACAATAAGAATCCACGTTTACCCTAACAAGTAAATTCGAATCCATTTTCTATTCCTATACGAATATTTATAAATAATTCTTTCTGTTTTTATATATCTTCAAAAGCACGACAAAGATGTATCCCACAGTCATATATGAATATGATTTACAAATGCCAATACTCGAATTCAGATGCTAGAATCTAGTTTAAGGTGAATTCAAATATTGGAAACCACTTTATGTCCAACTCAAGTGTCACACGCAGCATAATGTGTACACCCATTTAGATATGTACATAAGCGATGTATCAAGATTCGAAGACAGAGTTAATCAGCCAATAATGTACAAAACTAACAGGCATATAAACACTTATAGAGTATATGGATCAATAATATCAACTAACATACATAAGCCAGTGTCACATCCCTAGCTTCTGGAATTGCACTAGGGTAACTTCATGTGTGCATCATGTTTAAACTTTGAAAGAAACTTGAAATGGGGATTGCCTAAACCCTAGCATTAAAGTAATTTACTAGGTTCAACCAAAATATTTCCAGTAAATCCAAATGGATTTAAAAAATGTTCATCATTCTTGGAAAAAAACTGGAAACAGTAACTAGAGGTGATGCACATTTTTGCATGACATATTTGGTCTCTCGATTAAATCATACTCTATTTGCATTTGGGCATTTAAATGCTATTAAATATTTTAAATGCTCAAATAATCATAAACGAAAATGTTTACTGTAGGATATATTCCCAACAGTGATCATGAGTAGTTTCATGATTTTTGGAAGTGTCTAAGTATTTTTAATAAATCCTTAAAGACTATAGAATAATAGAAAACAAAATTAAAAACAGAAACAGAGAGAGAGAGAGAGAGAGAGCTACCTGGACTTACCTCTGCAGCCCACCTGGCGGCCCAAGTGGCCGGCTCAGCCCACCAGCGCCTCCTTCCCTGTCGCCTTCCTCCTCGCGCCAGTAGGCAGAGGGCGTGTGCCCGCGGCGCGCCGGCATGCGCCAGCCACCTCCTCCCTGCCTGGCTGCCCCTCTTTCCCCTGGATGTCTCTCGCGATGCCACGCTACCCCCAAGCCCGTGGGGATCGCTCCCTCTCTTGCTCGTTCCGTCCCGCGCCCGCTCCGCACCATGGCCGAAGCCACCGCAAGCTCACTGTCGCCGTTCGCATAGCCACCCCATTCCCCTCGACCGCTCGTTGTGTCTGCGAGATCCGCCACATCTTCCTCTTCGTCCACGCTGAGCCATGCTTCGCCGGGAGCCGTGCATCATCCTCACCACCGTCGTCTTCAACCTCGGATGTCCGAGATCGCCGGCGTCGATTCGCTCCGTCCAGGCCATCCCCGAGCACGAAGAGCTTCTCTACGGGTTCCTTGTGAGCCCCTCTTCCTTCGCCCCTCTTCCCGCCGTCCTTTCCTCCCCCCAGTCGTGGTTTCCACCTCGGTCAGAGCTCGCTGCCACCGTCGCGAAGCTCGCCGTCAGTAGCCACCCCGCCTGGCCAATCCAAGCACGCAGTCGTGCTCCGGGCTTTCTCAGGAAGCCGTAGCGCGCCTCAGGCCGTCCGCTCGTGCACCCTAGCCCTCACGCCCGTGCAAGCCGCAGCTGCGCCGCCGTGGAACTCGACGCCGTCGACGTTCCCGGCCACCCTAGCATCACCCGGGGCCACCAACCGACGCGCACCCTTGCTCCGGTTCCAACACGCCCAGCCCCGCTTGCTCCCGTCGCCGGAGTTGGCCGGACGGGGAACGCCGCCGCCTCTGCTTACGCCGGCGAGTAACCGCCAGCCTAATCTAGCCATTAGGCACTAATTGCCAATTAGGTTAGCACCTGAGCCAATCACAGCCGGGCCCCACAGATTTATTTGACCCACTAACGAAATTATTTGGACTTAATTTGATTCCAGTGGACCCACACGTTAGCATTGACTTTGCTGACGTGGCCTTTGACCGGTCCCACCTGTCATTGACTCGAGTCAGCACTGTGTCACTGACCAGTAGGCCCCACTGGTCAGGTTTGACCTGGCCAGCCACAGTTGACCTGATGACGTCACTCTTACGTCAAGCTGACGTAGTAAAACCTTTTTTGCATTTTAAATAAATCTAAATGATTTATTTATTTTCAGAAAATATCCAAAACTTTGAAAAATCATAGAAAATAATCTATAACTCAGATTGAAAACATTTATATTTGAAAAATGATCAGAAAAATCCAAAGAATCTGAATCTGGCATTTTCATGCATGTTGGAACAACTTAAAGTTGCTGTTTAGGACAATCCAATTAAATGGCATTTAAGAAATCACATATGGAGTTTGAATTTGAACTTAGGGTTCAAACCAACCCCATTTAACCTGTTGCTAGTTGCATTAGCTGAAAACACAGCATATTGACATGTCATGATCATGCATCATATTGTGCATTAGATTGTGTTCTTTCTGTGTTTGCCGGTGGTTGTCCCTTCTCGATAGACGTTGTACCGACGTTGTGCTCGTTGACACCGATGAAGACCCAATGATATCTTTAGAAGTGCCAGGCAAGCAAAACACCCTTGTTCATTCCGATACAATCCCACTCTCTCGCTCCTGCTCTCTTTTACTGCATTAGGACAACAACGATTCAACTGTTACATGTTGTGGTAGTTGAACCCCTTTCCTCTACATGACCTGTCATTGCCATAGTAAATAGATGAAACCCACTAGCATGAGCAGGAGTTGTTTGAGCCCTGATGTGCCTACTCATTCATGCTTATTTGTCATGCCTGCTACTTCTTAGAGTTGAGTCTGGGCTAATTCATCGGGGATGAATTGGAACAGTGATGAACATGTCCTACTGTGTGTGAGCTAAGTGTGTGAACACGATTTGGTAAAGGTAGCGGTGAGAGGCCATGTAGGAGTACATGGTGGGTTGTCTCATTGAAACCATCCTTAGGAACTGAGTTCTGTGT
Source organism: Triticum dicoccoides (assembly GCF_002162155.2). Taxonomy (NCBI): domain Eukaryota; kingdom Viridiplantae; phylum Streptophyta; class Magnoliopsida; order Poales; family Poaceae; genus Triticum; species Triticum dicoccoides. The sequence continues at coordinate 273,604,272 of NC_041390.1, read as the reverse complement.
TTTTGATCCATGAAATAGTTACTACCACGCATTGGGCCCGAAACCAATGGACCCTCTTGGCTTCTTGATCACCCTTGTCCTCTGTCCAGGAGTTGCAACTAGTTTCTGGTGTTTATAGGATATGTGTTGGCGGCCGTGCGTAGCGCTGACCCTAGGGGTGGGCTATGATGTGGTAGATACACCGTGGCCGGGCATGCCGGGCGCCCGTTTGGTGTCTCGGAACCCTGTACACATCGTCCGGGGCCGTATGTGGAAACCTCGGCCGGACTCCCTATGGATGGAACCTGGATAGGCGATAAACCTGGACTAGAGACTTGAGTGTTTAGGTAGGCTGTGGCCGACACCCTCGTTGGGCTTCCGCTTGAAGGTTGCCGAGTACATGTCGTGTAAACAGCGGTAAGTGGTGAGAGCGTGTGTGAAGAAGTACACCCCTGCAGGGTTAACATCATCTATTCGAATAGCCGTGTCCGCGGTAATGGACTTCTGGGTTGCCTATAACAGTTCATAGACAAGTGATAGTGGATACTCTAAAACTCGCAAGATAAGTGTCAGTGCTATGGATAGCCTTCTCGTAGGGAGACAAGAGCGGATCCATACTGGTGTATTGAATGTTGAACATGTGGACTCGTGTGCGCCACCTCAAAAGAGTTGCTTGCAGTCGTAGTTCAGGTTAGCCACTGAGTCAAAGCTGGCTTGCTGCAGTTAAACTCCACCACCCCCTTTGTTGATACCGGTGCATATGTAGTTAGTTTTTATGTAAGTCTTGTTGGGTACATTTGTACTCACGTTTGCCTATTCTATGTTTTTAAAGAGAGACGTCAGTCTCGCTAGTAGTTCCGTGTGGACTTCGAAGTTTAGCTTGATACCTTAGCTACGATCTTGTGCCCTCGGCAGGATCTGGTTGATAGTCAGGCTTCTTAGCCTTTTTCATTTGTAGATGTCTGTACTCAGACATGTTAAGCTTCCGCATGTGCTTGATTTGTATGCTATGATTGTTGGGTCATGAGACCCATGTTTGTAATATCTCGCTCCTCGGAGCCTAATGAATAAATGTTTGAGTCGTAGAGTCTTGCTGTGATGCCATGTTGTATTTACACATGTCGAGCATATTGTGTGTATGATTGAAATGCTTGGTATGTGTGGGATCCGACAATCTAGTTGTTTATCCTTGGCAGCCTCTCTTATGGGTAAATGTAGTCTTGTGCTTCCATGAGCCATAGTAGTCCGCTACAGCCCGGTTCATCAGAGTCCTGTTAGCCCAGCACTACTGCTTAGGACACTTGACTGGTCGGCATGTGTTTCACTTCGTTCCTGTGTCTGTCCCTTCAGGGAAATGTCACGCGGTAACATCTGGAGTCCTGCCTAGCCTGCTACAGCCCGGGTTCCCGGAGTCCTATTAGCCTAGTGCTACAGCCCGGATTTACACGCTGCTGACCGACATGCTCGATGTGATTCATGTATGCCTGTTCCCATAGGTTAGTGCCGCTTTGGGTTCACGACTAGCCATGTCGGCCCGGGTTCTCTGTCATATGGATGCTAGCGACACTATCATATACGTGAGCCAAAAGGCGCAAACGGTCCCGGGCCATGGTAAGGCGACACTCGTGGGAATACCGTGCGTGAGGCCGCAACGTGATATGAGGTGTTACCGGCTAGATCGATGTGACTTGGAATCGGGGTCCTGACAGCTTTGGTATCAGAGCCTGACTGCCTGTAGGATTACCAAGCCAAACCAGTCGAAGTTGAGTCTAGAAATGCTTTAGTTATATACGGGAATTGATTATGGAAGGGAACGTAAGGCTCTTTTTGCTCCTTATACCTTATGCCTTCTGATATGAGTCACCCTCTTCTCTCCTACGAGGATTAAGAGCTAGGCTTCTCATCTGATGAGGACATCAATACAATTGTTACACCCACAGCCCCTGCTGCTATACATACTGGACCAATTACTAGAGCTCGTGCACGCCAACTAAATTACCAGGTACTTTCGTTTCTTGGTAATGATTCTAATGTTCATGAGAATATGATGCTGCCTAAATTGGATACATTTGTTTTGCTTACAAATGAAGGGCCTAGCTTGGAGAAGGATGAACATTGGAGCAAGAACAAGCATGGAGATGATGGCATGCGCAAGGGGAACAAGAACGGAGTTACAAGTTATGATTTCAGGACTTTGAAGCCACCATAATGGGTGCATGAAGCCTTGGACGAAATATACAAGATGCCACTTCATAAATTTCGTCCCGAGGCTATTTTAGGTGCTGCGTCACCTTATTATTGGGCCAGGCCCATGTAATTTCGAAATACATAAGTATAGGCTATTTTTAGAGTCCGTATGTATGGCGAAACAAGAGATAGGGTTGATTTCGGACCCCTCCACCAAGGGCCACGAAATTCCCCCCCTCTTCCTCCATATATACATCCCTTAGGGCATCGTTTAGACTTTGGGTTTTGTTTAGATTAAAAGTTCGCCATAGCTGCAACTTCGCGTACTTCGTTTGTGTTCAACGACCAGACAAAGGCGTCACAGAACCCCACCTTGATCAATAAAGCTTTCATCTTATATTCGCAATATCCAGATTGCAATCTCAGTTTCTTGCTTGTTCTTCGTTTGCTTGCAGGAAACAGACCCTCGTGGTCAGGTTGATCGTGCTCCGGCGTGGTCAATAACCTCTCGGAGTTGGTTTAGCGATTGCTAAGGCACGACGTCCTCGCACGTTCGTAGTCGGATCGTCAAAGTCGACTTCCACCAAAGCGAAATCCATCATCTCATCGAAAGACGGGACACCTCCGCCTCTATCAAGTGTTATCAGATTTCCAGGTTGCTCGGTGAGATTTTACAGTTTTTCGTAGTTTAGATCGAGTCTGTTCTTCATACCTACAGTCCACGAAAAAACCACAAAAAAATTAGGGTTAGTTCATCATATCCGAACCAATATGAGCCTTTGCATAAACTTTTTAGGGTTTTGCTTTGTTGAATTTGCGGTTGCATCGTCGTGTCTAGTTGCTGGTCTTAGAGTCTAGTCTTTTAGAGTTTCGAGTTCTGGTCATAAGTCGTCACGCCGCCGCCGCACCATCATCATCGCTCCTGCCATCTACCACCACCGCTTATCCGCCACCGCTCCGAATCCGTATCCATATACCACCACCAATCCGTGTCCATATACCACCACCGATCCATATCCATATACTACCACCGCTACCACCACCGCTGCCATATACCACCACCATATATCCACCACCAATCCGAGTTCCTTGCATATTAGGTTTGTTTTCGAGATCCATCTAGATTCCGATTCGTGTTTCCTTGCCGGAGTAGGTTTCGGAAAAAAAAATTTCGTGTTTCCTTGCCGGAGTCGGGTAGCCACGCTCCGTTTAGGCCCAAAATTTTTCGAAAACGCATTTTTCGAAAAAATTTCTGGCTATCCTATTTTTAGGTCTTTCTGAGTGTTTTGAGACAGGTGCCATGATAGGAAGTTTTTTTGACCCGTTTCCAGTTTTTGGGTCCGGGCAGTCGAAAAAAAAAATTGGTCGAAAAAATTTCGTGCCCATCCTGTCCGTTTGAGCTAGGAAGAGTTTTGAGACACTCGCCATTATAGTGATTTTTCGCAAAAAAAAGCAGCGCAAAAAAAAGAGCGCAAAAAAAAAGAGCGAAAAAAAATTCAGAGTGTGCTTTTCCCTTGTTTACGTGCCGCGCCGTGATTTTGTTGGTGTTCTAGGCTCGCGTCTCTAGCACAGTCTAGCCTAGGACCAGCACAGTACCGTCGTTGAGCGTTTATTCAACTTTGCATCTCTGAATTGATTATTGCTGACCCTTTTTGCTACCATATTATAAGCCTTCCCAGCTCCACATACATCTACGTCGTGCGTTTGACTCTCCCTGGTAATCGCTCTATCCAAGCTTTGAGAGTTTTGACTACAACGGTTGCCGATCACCGCCTGCTACTGGGTAAGAACTGGTAGGAATTTGAGGTTTGCTTGACGGATTTGTGACACCCACCACCACCACTTGTTCGTAGTCTGTAGGATCATATTCTTGTGTGTTTCTATTGCTGCTAACCATGCCAGGATCACAAGCCGACGAGATTGACTGGGAGAATTTATCGAACAAGGAGCTTCATGATAAGTTTCAGCACATGATGACTGAACAGGTGCAAGATGTGCTGAATAATTTTGAAGAGGCCATGGAGAAGATTACTGGCCTTGAGAAGACGTTCGAAACAAAGCTCGATAACAGATTTAATGAACTGCTTGCGCGTCTTCCACCACCGGCTGCACCTGTCGCACCTCTGCAACAACAACAACTACGCCCCCTTCCGAATCAGTATGGACGAGCACAGCGTGTTCCTGAGCCAGGACAACATTCTGGTGCCGCTGCTACTGCTGTTGGTGCTTCTTTGGCTCCTGCTACTGCTGCTGCTGGTACCCAGGAGGATGATGATTATGTGGGAGATTATGAGGATGAGGTTGATCAAAATCCGAACTACGTGCAGCCACCAGCACCACCACCACCAGGTCGACCTCAGGTATATATTCGTAATGGTAGGCCCGCACCACCACCTCAGGTACGAGATGATGTCCATATTCCTAAACTGAAATTGAATATTCCACCATTTGAGGGTAGATATGTTCCTGATATATATCTTACTTGGGAGTTAGAAACTGAACAACATTTTACATGTTTACAATATCCCGAGGAGAGACGGGTTGCTGCTGCTATTTGTGCTTTCACTAGTTTTGCATGTGTATGGTGGTCTGAACATTGTAGATTATATCCTATTCCCGCTACTTGGGCTGCTTTGAAAACTGCTATGCGTACTCGTTGGGTTCCACCATATTATCAACGTGAATTGCTTCAAAAATTACAGCGCTTAAGACAAGGAAAAAATTCTGTAGAAGAATATTATCAGGAATTACAAACTGGCATGATTAGATGTGGTATTGTTGAGGAGAATGAAGCTATGCTTGCACGTTTTCTGGGTGGATTAAATAGAGAGATTCAGACCATTCTAGACTATAAGGAGTATACTAATATCACTCGTTTATTCCATCTTGCTTGTAAAGCTGAACGTGAAGTGCAGGATCGACAAGCATTGGCGCGAACTAAATTTTCTGCAGGCCGACCTTCATCATGGACACCGCGTGCATCTTCTACTTCAACTGCACCAGCACCTCAATTAGGTGCCTCCTCTAGTCGTGATACAAGAAAACAGGCACAACCACCATTATCTGCCAAGAGCGCACCTGCTGGGCCTGCACGGAGTTCTTCTTCTTCCATGGCATCAACAGGGCACACAAGTGATATTATTTGTCGTCGTTGTAAGGGAGGAGGTCATTATGCGAGAGAATGCAAATCTCCGCGTGTGATGATTGCTACCGCAGATGGTGGATATGAGTCCGCTAGTGACTATGATGAGGAGACTTTGGCTCTTATTACACGTGAAGAACATGGTGGAGATGATTCTGATCATGAGACGCAATACATGGCTCCTGAAGACGCTGACAGGTATGAAAGTTTAGTTGCTCAACGTGTTTTGAGTGTGCAGGTCACACAAGCTGAGCAAAATCAGAGGCACAATTTGTTCCATACCAAGGGAGTTGTGAAAGAACGTTCTGTGCGCGTCATCATAGATGGAGGGAGCTGCAACAACTTGGCTAGCATGGAGATGGTGGAGAAGCTTTCTCTCACCACAAGACCACATCCACATCCTTACTACATCCAATGGTTCAACAACAGCGGCAAGGTTAAGGTAACACGTACTGTTCGTGTGCATTTTAGTATATCTACATATGCTGATTATGTTGATTGTGATGTGGTACCTATGCAAGCATGTTCCTTATTACTTGGTAGACCATGGCAATTTGATAAAAATTCTGTACACCATGGTAGAAACAATCAGTATACTCTTGTTCATAAGGATAAAAATATTACTTTGCTTCCTATGACTCCTGATTCTATTTTGAAAGATGATATTCATAGAGCTAATAAAGCACAACAAGAGAAGAATAAGAGTGAAAATCACATTGTGGCAAAAGAATTTGAGCAACAAATGAAGCCTAATAATAAACCATCTAGTGTTGCTTCTGAAATTAAATTGAAAAGTGCATGTTTATTTGCCACCAAATCTGATATTGATGAGCTAGATTTCAGCAAATCTGTTTGCTATGCTTTTGTGTGCAAAGAGGCATTATTTTCATTCGAGGACGTGCCTTCCTCTTTGCCTCCTGCTATCACTAACATTTTGCAGGAGTTCGCTGACGTCTTTCCACAAGACGTGCCACCGGGATTACCACCTATTCGAGGGATTGAGCATCAGATCGACTTAATTCCCGGTGCTTCACTGCCAAACCGTGCACCATACCGTACCAATCCAGAGGAGACGAAGGAGATTATGCGTCAAGTACAAGAGCTTCTCGACAAAGGTTATATACGTGAATCCCTTAGTCCTTGTGCTGTTCCTATTATTCTAGTGCCGAAAAAGGATGGTACATCACGTATGTGTGTTGATTGTAGAGGCATTAATAATATTACTATTCGTTATCGTCATCCTATTCCTAGGCTAGATGATATGCTTGATGAATTGAGTGGCTCTACAATATTCTCCAAAGTTGATTTGCGTAGTGGCTACCATCAAATTCGTATGAAATTGGGAGATGAGTGGAAAACAGCATTTAAAACTAAGTTTGGATTATATGAGTGGTTAGTCATGCCTTTTGGGTTAACTAATGCACCTAGTACTTTCATGAGATTAATGAACGAAGTTTTACGTGCTTTCATTGGACGATTTGTGGTAGTTTACTTTGATGACATATTGATTTATAGCAGATCTTTGGAAGAACATTTGGAACATTTACGTGCTGTTTTTATTGCTCTACGTGATGCACGTTTGTTTGATAACCTTGGGAAGTGCACCTTTTGCACCGACCGAGTATCTTTTCTTGGCTATGTTGTTACTCCACAGGGAATTGAAGTTGATAAAGCCAAGATTGAAGCTATTGAGAGTTGGCCGCAGCCCAAAACGGTCACACAAGTGAGGAGTTTTCTTGGCCTCGCTGGATTCTATAGGCGTTTTGTGAGAGATTTCAGCACCATTGCTGCACCTCTCAATGAGCTTACAAAGAAAGATGTGCCTTTTCTTTGGGGTACCGCACAGGAAGAAGCCTTCACTGTATTGAAAGATAAGTTGACACATGCTCCTTTACTCCAACTTCCTGATTTTAATAAGACTTTTGAGCTTGAATGTGATGCTAGTGGAATTGGATTAGGAGGTGTGTTATTACAAGATGGCAAACCTGTTGCATACTTCTCTGAAAAATTGAGTGGGCCTAGTCTGAATTATTCTATTTATGATAAAGAATTATATGCTCTTATTCGGACTTTAGAAACATGGCAACATTATTTATGGCCCAAAGAATTTGTTATACATTCTGATCATGAATCTTTGAAACATATTAAAAGTCAAGCTAAACTGAATCGTAGACATGCTAAATGGGTTGAATTCATTGAGACTTTTCCTTATGTCATTAAACACAAGAAGGGAAAAGAAAATGTTATTGCTGATGCATTGTCTCGCCGCTATACTATGCTTTCACAACTTGACTTCAAAATATTTGGTTTGGAGACCATCAAAGATCAATATGTGCATGATGCTGATTTTAAAGATGTAATGCAGAATTGTAAAGAAGGAAGAATGTGGAACAAGTTTGTTGTTAACGATGGATTTGTGTTTCGTGCTAACAAGCTATGCATTCCAGCTAGCTCCGTTCGTCTTTTGTTGTTGCAGGAGGCGCATGGAGGAGGATTAATGGGACACTTTGGCGTGAAGAAGATGGAGGACGTACTTGCTACACATTTCTTTTGGCCAAAGATGAGACGGGATGTTGAGCATTTTATTGCTCGCTGCACTACATGTCAAAAAGCTAAGTCACGACTTAATCCTCATGGTTTATATATGCCTTTGCCTGTACCTAGTGTTCCTTGGGAGGATATATCTATGGACCTTGTTTTAGGTTTACCTCGAACAAAGAAGGGGAGGGATAGCATATTTGTTGTCGTGGATAGATTCTCGAAAATGGCACACTTTATACCATGTCATAAAAGCGATGATGCTGTTAATGTTGCTGATTTGTTCTTTCGTGAAATTATTCGCTTGCATGGTGTGCCAAATACTATTGTTTCAGATCGTGATACTAAATTTCTTAGCCACTTTTGGAGATGTTTATGGGCTAAGTTGGGGACTAAACTGCTTTTTAGTACTACTTGTCACCCCCAAACTGATGGACAAACTGAAGTAGTCAATAGAACGTTGTCTACTATGCTTAGGGCTGTTTTGAAGAATAATAAGAAAATGTGGGAGGAATGCTTGCCTCATATTGAATTTGCTTATAATCGTTCATTGCATTCTACTACTAAGATGTGCCCTTTTGAAGTTGTGTATGGTTTCCTACCTCGTGCACCTATTGATTTGTTGCCTCTTCCATCTTCGGAGAAGGTTAATTTTGATGCTAAACAACGTGCTGAATTGATTTTAAAAATGAATGAGTTAACTAAGGAAAACATTGAGCGTATGAATGGTAAATATAAACTTGCTGGAGATAAGGGTAGAAAACATGTTGTGTTTGCACCTGGAGATCTTGTTTGGTTACATTTGCGTAAGGATAGATTTCCTGATTTGCGCAAATCAAAGTTAATGCCACGTGCTGATGGTCCCTTTAAGGTGTTAGAGAAAATAAATGATAATGCATATAAACTTGAGCTGCCTGCAGATTTTGGGGTTAGTCCCACTTTTAACATTTTAGATTTGAAGCCTTATTTGGGTGAGGAAGATGAACTTCCGTCGAGGACGACTTCATTTCAAGAAGGGGAGGATGATGAGGACATCAATACAATTGTTACACCCACAGCCCCTGCTGCTATACATACTGGACCAATTACTAGAGCTCGTGCACGCCAACTAAATTACCAGGTACTTTCGTTTCTTGGTAATGATTCTAATGTTCATGAGAATATGATGCTGCCTAAATTGGATACATTTGTTTTGCTTACAAATGAAGGGCCTAGCTTGGAGAAGGATGAACATTGGAGCAAGAACAAGCATGGAGATGATGGCATGCGCAAGGGGAACAAGAACGGAGTTACAAGTGATGATTTCAGGACTTTGAAGCCACCATAATGGGTGCATGAAGCCTTGGACGAAATATACAAGATGCCACTTCATAAATTTCGTCCCGAGGCTATTTTAGGTGCTGCGTCACCTTATTATTGGGCCAGGCCCATGTAATTTCGAAATACATAAGTATAGGCTATTTTTAGAGTCCGTATGTGTCGGGAAACAAGAGATAGGGTTGATTTCGGACCCCTCCACCAAGGGCCACGAAATTCCCCCCTCTTCCTCCATATATACAGCCCTTAGGGCATCGTTTAGACTTTGGGTTTTGTTTAGATTAAAAGTTCGCCATAGCTGCAACTTCGCGTACTTCGTTTGTGTTCAACGACCAGACAAAGGCGTCACAGAACCCCACCTTGATCAATAAAGCTTTCATCTTATATTCGCAATATCCAGATTGCAATCTTAGTTTCTTGCTTGTTCTTCGTTTGCTCGCAGGAAACAGACCCTCGTGGTCAGGTTGATCGTGCTCCGGCGTGGTCAATAACCTCTCGGAGTTGGTTTAGCGATTGCTAAGGCGCGACGTCCTCGCACGTTCGTAGTCGGATCGTCAAAGTCGACTTCCACCAAAGCGAAATCCACCATCTCATCCAAAGACGGGACACCTTTGCCTCTATCAAGTGGTATCAGATTTCCAGGTTGCTCGGTGAGATTTTACAGTTTTTTAGTAGTTTAGATCGAGTCTGTTCTTCATACCTATAGTCCACGAAAAAGCTAAGAAAAAAATTAGGGTTAGTTCATCATATCCGAACCAATCTGAGCCTTGCATAATCTTTTTAGGGTTTTGCTTTGTTGAATTTGCGGTTGCATCGTCGTGTCTAGTTGCTGGTCTTAGAGTCTAGTCTTTTAGAGTTTCGAGTTCTCGTCATAAGTGGTCACGCCGCCGCCGCACCATCATCATCGCCCCTGCCATCTACCACCACCGCACCGAATCTGTATCCATATACCACCACCAATCCGTGTCCATATACCACCACCGATCCATATCCATATACTACCACCGCTACCACCACCGCTGCCATATACCACCACCATATATCCACCACCAATCCGAGTTCTTTGCTTATTAGGTTTGTGATGAGGACATCAATACAATTGTTACACCCACAGCCCCTGCTGCTATACATACTGGACCAATTACTAGAGCTCGTGCACGCCAACTAAATTACCAGGTACTTTCGTTTCTTGGTAATGATTCTAATGTTCATGAGAATATGATGCTGCCTAAATTGGATACATTTGTTTTGCTTACAAATGAAGGGCATAGCTTGGAGAAGGATGAACATTGGAGCAAGAACAAGCATGGAGATGATGGCATGCGCAAGGGGAACAAGAACGGAGTTACAAGTGATGATTTCAGGACTTTGAAGCCACCATAATGGGTGCATGAAGCCTTGGACGAAATATACAAGATGCCACTTCATAAATTTCGTCCCGAGGCTATTTTAGGTGCTGCGTCACCTTATTATTGGGCCAGGCCCATGTAATTTCGAAATACATAAGTATAGGCTATTTTTAGAGTCCGTATGTATGGGGAAACAAGAGATAGGGTTGATTTCGGACCCCTCCACCAAGGGCCACGAAATTCCCCCCCTCTTCCTCCATATATACAGCCCTTAGGGCATCGTTTAGACTTTGGGTTTTGTTTAGATTAAAAGTTCGCCATAGCTGCAACTTCGCGTACTTCGTTTGTGTTCAACGACCAGACAAAGGCGTCACAGAACCCCACCTTGATCAATAAAGCTTTCATCTTATATTCGCAATATCCAGATTGCAATCTCAGTTTCTTGCTTGTTCTTCGTTTGCTCGCAGGAAACAGACCCTCGTGGTCAGGTTGATCGTGCTTCGGCGTGGTCAATAACCTCTCGGAGTTGGTTTAGCGATTGCTAAGGCACGACGTCCTCGCACGTTCGTAGTCGGATCGTCAAAGTCGACTTCCACCAAAGCGAAATCCATCATCTCATCGAAAGACGGGACACCTCCGCCTCTATCATCATCTTTCTATCAGGATCACATGTTACTAATCCATAGATTTGTAGGATTGTTGGTCTCAAGCCTCAGTTCAGTTTCTTCTACTCCAGTGTGTTGTTAAATGGCCTCAGAACCCTGATATGATGTTGTTGAGTGGTTATGCCACCATTTTGCAGGATGTCTCAAATATTTTTGAGCATTTACATCCGTTATGCTGTCCGAGTCATCCCAGGTTTCTAAACAATCTGATGCATTTGCAAATCCTTCCTCCCAGTTCCCGATGTCCTTTTGGGCCAGTTTAAGCACACTAATCCGTCTGTTGAGGTACTCCGTTGCCTTGGCATTTATGTTGGAGCTATTATTATGACCCTAGTTGTCTAGAGTATCACCTGGTAATCTAGCAATGCTTTGCATCCCCAGTGTGATGATTCTAGCCACCATTCTCGAAAGCATCCCCTGATGCCGTTTAGTTAGTATGCATTCTATTCCTGGGTTCTTGGCCCAAAATTCACTCTACTTATCTCGTGTTGATAGTGTTGCCAGTTCCTTTAGGATATTAGTAACCTTGCGACAGTCCTCGAGGTCCGTGGTATTTCCTTCTTCCAAATACCATCAACCATTAAGGCAGAAGTTCTTTGAACCAAAAGATCACAATAAGAGTGCTCTTAATGGGTTCTCCATTCAAGAATTGTGAATCTGCTAGTCCTACCTTTCTGCATGGATTATCCGGAAGAAACCTGTTGAACTTGTTCGACATACTAATCTATGCGTCCACAACCCAGAAAATTATATTTTCCTTAAGTGGTTCCTCTTCAGTTGTATCCCGACCATCCTCTATCAGTTGATAGCCAAGAGTACGTGTGCATTTGTGTTCATCGATGCCTAGTATTTTTTTGGTTCGTCAAGCCGTTCTATTTCAGAATGACTAGGAGAAACAAACTCCAGTACCTCATCCATATCCAGGATTGGGTCAAAGCAGTTGTATTCCGCAGATCAAAATGCAACCCAGCTTTTGGTTCTGTTCTACCCTGAAGTATTACCCACTTTATGTCAGGAGCGTCATGAGATTTGCACCTTCTCTTATGAATTCTTGACGCAGTGATACTTCTTGCCATCATTGTTCATTCCTCGGTTCCCGTGTTATTGTAACCGGAATGCCGGCAAGTGAGTCGTGATGTGTGAAATCAATACTCCTAGCAACTCCGTTGCTTAGTAGTGAATGGACAATATTCTCATTCTTAGCGTGTTGGTTATTGAATCATCATTCTAAGATTGATCGTGCTATCTAGTCCATTTTCCTGGTGCACTCTTCGATCAAGAGTTGGGACTGTGTCTATCCTTGCTTAGTTGATCATACCGTCTTTCCCTGAAAAGCAAGATTGTTCTCGAGTTTAGTAACATATCGGTGGTTCATGATTTTCCGAAGATCTTCTCGGAAGTATTACCTGGTTGTCACCTGACCGGTATGTTGAGTTCATGATTAAATGGGTTTTCTTATAAATCACCCCTTCTCCAAGAATCTGTGTTGGATATCCCTGAGCTAGTTGGTTGAGCTAAACAACAACTTGGAGAGTTGGAAGATAAAGCTTGTCTGAGTTAGTTCATGTTAAGGGATATCTTTTTGTGTGTGTGTGTGATGAAGAAAGATGATATCTCCATCGATTGGTCCTCGTGATCAGTTGTTGGATCTATTGCCTTGTCAAAACCTTGACTTGAGTATGGGCTATCGTCAAGTCAAATCAGAACCAATGATGTTCGTAATGTTGTCTTACTCGTGGTTGATCCCTCGAGCATACACCATTACATCTTTTGGTCTGACCAATGCTATCACCGTGTTCACATGATGGTGGAAGTCCAGTGATATGGCAATTCCGATGAGTTGTTGTTAAGTCCATCAGCAGCATTTTGTCTCCTCCATGATTTGTGTTAAACATCCAGCTAGTGTTGAAAACTTGTGTAAGCATTTTCTTCATGCCCCGTTCATGTAGAATATGTTTGGATGAAAGTAGTGACCTCCTCTAAGTTCACGTGCAAACGATGCAAGTTGCCGTCGTGAGTTCGAGAAAGGTTGTTTTTGTTTCCTCTGGTACCATCCCAAGTCAGTCATGCATGTGCGAAGTATGCTATGGTTTGATAGGCTCGCTACCTCCATTCCATTTGTATTCCCTATCACACCAAGCCACTGGCTGATTTGTTCAGGGAAAAGAAGTTTCTTCATAAGAGCTAATCATATGACTTATGCAAGGACATCGATATCCTTGATGATGGTTCGCAACTAGGACTCGGCAGTGTTTCATTGTAAGACTACTATGTGATCATGATTGTCTGGGACAACATGTTCACATGTGTTTAGCAGAACCAACTCATGTTTTGGAGCTTACTACCATAGTCCATTTCCTGAGAATCTCGCAATGTCATCTTGTTGATTTGTGTTGCAAACTTTCATTTTCTTTCCAGACTCGATGAGTCTGGAATATCCTGACACCAACCAGATCTGAATCTCAGGCAGATGTGATGGTTGGGACGTTTTCCCAAGAGCTATAATATCGATCTCTCTGTAACCCAGTAAAGTGGATGTCGTGACCAACACACCTAGCCGGAAGACCTATTATTGTAGTATCTTGATTGAGTAAGTTGGCCACCTCCCCATAAGGATCTCGTAGAATTTATTCCAATAGTAGTTCCTTATGGATTTTTGTGTTTCCGAAGTCTGACCTGCTACTTGATGTTCTATATACCAAACCATTTCAAAGAATGGTTAGGCTAGCACATCAAGGAGAGCATTAGAAGCGGAGCGCTAAATGTCTCTCGGTCGATCATCCACATTTTGATCCCTTGGCCTCGCTAAGGTGAAATCTGAGAAAGTGTTATCTTTCTTTGCATCTGCATCTTCCACCATTATTCATCATGGTAGCATGCTATGTTGCCAGGATCCTTGACACGGATATTGGTAAAACCTTGATGAATACGGAAATGCTCAAGTTCTTGAGAGCACGCGTAAGCACTAGGATTTATCGTCGGCATTAACTGGGATCCGTTCTCAGTTTCTTCAATTATGCCATAACCTTTCAAACAGTGGAATCTCTCTCTACTGTTGGGTTTCTCCCCAGGTACTAGAATCATTCCTAGCATTTGCATTTTGTTCCCAGCTTGCACCGCCATTGTGTCATCCTACTACGGACTACCCTTCTCAGTAATTATTAACCAGGATCATCCTCAAGTGGTCCTACCACGGGTCCCATCCATTTCCGGTGATAAGCAAAAATCATCCATTGCTTTGTCTTCAACTAGGTAGTCCACATCATCCATTCTATTCAGGGTATGTCATTCTTTCGAACTTCTTCAAACGATTGCTCGAGATTTTCCCTAGGCTGGTATAGAGAATTTTATTGATCTCTGGATCGAAAGTAATTCTTTTTGCCACTTAAGGGATGATTCTATAGGTCACCCTCCTCCAAGATGTCTCATTTCGGTGTCTTGGAAACTCAACTCCTCGCTACGTTGGCAACCGTTCACCACCCTTTTACATGTGGAATTGTTGCCCACCTAGTGATCCTTTGTCATGTGTTTCACTCCATCCCTCTGGACGTATTCTCTGTATCTCAGCTCGAGAGATGTTTCAGCGTCTCGCTCCACGAGTTGATCCTAAGTTGTTCGATCTTCGATAAGATCGATCCTTCTAGACATTTCCCTTTCCTCTCATTTGTCATGTTAGTTGGAGTTCTCAGAGCAGGACATCGAGACAATGATGGTGGTCGAATCAACGTTCTTATAAAGTGCAATTTGATCGAGCAGGTTGTGTTAGTTGCGTTCCCCTTTATCTTACCCTACGCTTGAATCTCGGGACGAGATTCTTGTTTAGTGGGGGTGAGTTGTCACATCCCTAGCTTCTGGCATTGCACTAGGGTAACTTCATGTGTGCATCATGTTTAAACTTTGAAAGAAACTTGAAATGGGGATTGCCTAAACCCTAGCATTAAAGTAATTCACTAGGTTCAACCAAAATATTTCCAGTAAATCCAAATGGATTTAAAAAATGTTCATCATTCTTGGAAAAAAACTGGAAACAGTAACCAGAGGTGATGCACATTTTTGCATGACATATTTGGGCTCTGGATTAAATCATACTCTATTTGCATTTGGGCATTTAAATGCTATTAAATATTTTAAATGCTCAAATAATCATAAACTAAAATGTTTACTGTAGGATATATTCCCAATAGTGATCATGAGTAGTTTCATGATTTTTGGAAGTGTCTAAGTATTTTTAATAAATCCTTAAAGACTACAGAATAATAGAAAACAAAATTAAAAATAGAAACAGAGAGAGAGAGCTAACTGGACTTACCTCTGCAGCCCACCTGGCGGCCCAAGTGGCCGGCCCAGCCCACCACCGCCTCCTTCCCTGTCGCCTTCCTCCTCGCGCCAGTAGGCAGAGGGCGTGTGCCCGCGGCGCGCCGGCACGCGCCAGCCACCTCCTCCCTGCCTGGCTGCCCCCTCTTTCCCCTGGATGTCTCTCGCGACGCCACGCTACCCCCATGCCCGTGGGGATCGCTCCCTCTCTTGCTCGTTCTCTCCCGCGCCCGCTCCGCACCATGGCCGAAGCCACCGCAAGCTCACCGTCGCCGTTCGCATAGCCACCCCATTCCCCTCGACCGCTCGTTGTGTCTGCGAGATCCGCCACATCGTCCTCTTCGTCCACACCGAGCCATGCTTCACCGGGAGCCGTGCATCATCCTCACCACCGTCGTCTTCAACCTCGGACGTCCGAGATCGCCGGCGTCGATTCACTCCGTCCAAGCCATCCCCGAGCACGAAGAGCTTCTCTACGGGTTCCCTGTGAGCCCCTCTTCCTTCGCCCCTCTCCCCGCCGTCCTTTCCTCCCCCCCAATCGTGGTTTCCACCTCGGCCGGAGCTCGTTGCCACCGTCGCGAAGCTCGCCGTCAGTAGCCACCCCGCCTGGCCAATCCAAGCACGCAGTCGTGCTCCGGGCTTTCTCAGGAAGCCGTAGCACGCCTCAGGCCGTCCGCTCGTGCACCCTAGCCCTCGCGCCCGTGCAAGCCGCAGCTGCGCCGCCGTGGAACTCGACGCCGTTGACGTTCCCGGCCACCCTAGCATCGCCCGAGGCCACCAACCGACGTGCACCCTTGCTCCGGTTGCAACACGCCCAGCCCCGCTTGCTCCCGTCGCCAGAGTTGGCCGGACGAGGAATGCCGCCGCCTCTGCTTACGCCGGCGAGTAACCGCCGGCCTAATCCAGCCATTAGGCACTAATTGCCAATTAGGTTAGCACCTGAGCCAATGACAGCTGGGCCCCACAGATTTATTTGACCCACTAACAAAATTATTTGGACTTAATTTGATTCCAGTGGACCCACACGTCAGCATTGACTTTGCGGACGTGGCCTTTGACCGGTCCCACCTGTCATTGACTCGAGCCAGCACTGTGTCACTGACCAGTAGGCCCCACTGGTCAGGTTTGACCTGGCCAGCCATAGTTGACCCGATGACATCACTCTTACGTCATGCTGATGCAGTAAAACCTTTTCTGCATTTTAAATAAATCTAAATGATTTATTTATTTTCAGAAAATATCCAAAACTTTGAAAAATCATAGAAAATAATTTATAACTCAGATTGAAAAGATTTATATATGAAAAATGATCAGGAAAATCCAAAGAATCTGAATCTGGCATTTTCATGCATGTTGGAACAACCTAAAGTTGCTGTTTAGGACAATCCAATTAAATGGCATTTAAGAAATCACATATGGAGTTTGAATTTGAACTTAGGGTTCAAACCAACCCCATTTAACCTGTTGCTAGTTGCATTAGCTGAAAACACAGCATATTGACATGTCATGATCATGCATCATATTGTGCATTGCATTGATTGTGTTCTTTCTGTGTTTGCCGGTGGTTGTCCCCTCTCGATAGACGTTGTACCGACGTTGTGCTCGTTGACACCGATGAAGACCCAATGATATCTTCAGAAGTGCCAGGCAAGCAAAACACCCTTGTTCATTCCGATACAATCCCACTCTCTCGCTCCCTTGTTCATTAGGACAACAACGATTCAACTGTTACATGTTGTGGTAGTTGAACCCCTTTCCTCTGCATGACATGTCATTGCCACAGTAAATAGATGAAACCCACTAGCATGAGTAGGAGTTGTTTGAGCCCTGATGTGCCTACTCATTCATGCTTATTTGTCATGCCTGCTACTGCTTAGAGTTGAGTCAGGTCTGATTCATCGGGGATGAATTGGAACAGTGATGAACATGTCCTACTGTGTGTGAGCTAAATGTGTGAACACGATTTGGTAAAGGTAGCGGTGAGAGGCTATGTAGGAGTACATGGTGGGTTGTCTCATTGAAACCGTCCTTAGGAACTGAGTTCTGTGTTTGTGATCCATGAAACAGTTACTACCACGCATTGGGCCCGAAACCAATGGACCCTCTCAGCTTCTTGATCACCCTTGTCCTGTGTCCAGGAGTTGCAACTAGTTTCTGGTATTTATAGGATATGTGTTGGCGGCCGTGCGTAGCGCTGACCCTAGGGGTGGGCTATGATGCGGTAGATACACTGTGGCCGGGAATACCGGGCGCCCGTTTGGTGTCTCGGAACCCTGTACACATTGTCCGGGGCCGTATGTGGAAACCTCAGCCGGACTCCCTACGGATGGAACCTGGATAGGCGATAAACCTGGACTAGAGACTTGAGTGTTTAGGTAGGCTATGGCTGACACCCTCGTTGGGCTTCCGCTTGAAGGTTGCCGAGTACATGTCGTGTAAACGGCGGTAAGTGGTGAGAGCGTGTGTGAAGAAGTTCAAAGCACAAGTGCTCCCTAGGTGGTTTTGATAATTGATGACAACATATCTCTTGTTGGACTAACACTTCTATCTAGCATGTTTCAGATAAGTTCAACAATGGAGTGGCATGGACTAAAGGGTGTGGGAACTCCTTAGATGCTAAGGACAAAGGATTGGCTAAAGCTTCAAGCTCAAGACTCTTCATTTTATATTTTAGTGATCCAAGATCACATTGAGTCCATAGGAAAAGCCAATACTATCAAGGAGGGATGAGGTGTTGCTTAATGAGCCTCTTGCTTCATGTGCTTAATGATATGCTCCAAAACCCTCAACTACTTTCCCATATCCACATCTGACCTAAACTCTAAGCCAAACTCGGTCCTACCGATTTTTCCTATCCGGCGCCACCGAGTTTCATTTGTCATTAGCCACTGCCAAACCCTAGCAATTCGGTTCTACCGATAAGGATCTCGGTCTCACCGAGATGGGATTGCAAACTCTCTGTTACCTATTGCAATATTCTCGGTCCCACCGAGATATGCAATCGGTCCCACCGAGATTGCAATGTAAACTCAGTGTTTCCCCTTTGTAACTTTTCGGTCTCACCGAGTTCCACTCGGTCCCACCGAAAGAGCAAATCGGTCCCACCGAGTTTGCCTGACCAACTCTCTGGTTAGCTAATTACCAAACTCGGTCTCACCGAGTTTGTGTAATCGGTCTCACCGAGATTACGTTATGCCCAAACCCTAACCGAATCGGTCCTACCGAGTTGCATGTCAGTCCCACCGAAATTCCTAACGGTCACTAGGTTTACCATTTCGGTCCGACCGAGTTTTCTTATTCGGTCCCACCGAGATTGGTAAATTGTGTGTAACGGTTGGATTTTGAGTGGAGGCTATATATACCCCTCCACCTCCTTCTCATTAGAACAGAGAGCCACCAGAACACACACACTATTCCTACTCATATGTTCTGAGAGAAAACCACCTACTCATGTGTTGAGATCAAGACATTCCATTCCTACCATATGAGTCTTGATTTCTAGCCCTCCCAAGTTGCTTTCCACTCAAATCTTCTTTCCACCAAATCCAAATCCTATGAGAGAGAGTTGAGTGTTGGGGAGACTATCATTTGAAGCACAAGAGCAAGGAGTTCATTACCTACACACCATTTGTTACTTCTTGGAGAGTGGTGTCTCCTAGATTGGCTAGGTGTCACTTGGGAGCCTCCGACAAGATTGTGGAGTTGAACCAAGGAGTTTGTAAGGGCAAGGAGATCTCCTACTTTGTGAAGATCTACCGCTAGTGAGGCAAGTCCTTCGTGGGCGATGGCCATGGTGGGATAGACAAGGTTGCTTCTTTGTGGACCCTTTGTGGGTGGTTGCTTCTTCGTGGACCCTTCGTGGGTGGAGCCCTTCGTGGACTTGCGCAACCGTTGCCCTTGGGTGGAGCCCTTTGTGGACTCGCGCAACCGTTACCCTTCGTGGGTTGAAGTCTCCATCAACGTGGATGTAGGATAGCACCACCTATTCGAACCACGGGAAAAACATCCGTGTCTCCAATTGCGTTTGAAATCTCCAAAACCTTCCCTTTACATTCTTGCAAGTTGCATGCTTTACATTCTGCTGCTCATATACTCTTTGCTTGCTTGCTTGATATGTATTGTGTGTGCTGAACTTGTGCCTAAACTCCACTTAAACCGAAAAGGCTTAAAAATTGCAACTTTAGCACAAAGTGTCTAATCACCCCCCCTTTAGACACATCTACTTCTAGATCCTACAAGTGGTATCAGAGCTTTGGTCTCCATTGCCTTGGTTTAATCACCATTGGAGGAAGATGGATGTGTCTACTCTAGGGAGTCTTAGACATAGAGTGCCTATTCTTGATGGAAAATACTTTCATGAGTGGAAAAATGAGATGCTTGTAATCTTCAATCAATATCATTTGAACAAGTATATTGCTAGCCCTTGTGCACCGCATATTGATCCCTTGCATCCTACCCTAGATGAATATATTGACATGATTCGCAATCTTAGAACTATTGAGCTCATCATTAGAGGATTGCCCAAAAATCTGATTGCTAGTTTGCCTACTCAAGATTGTGCCTATACTATATGGAAATTTCTCGAGGAACGATTTCCCAATCATTCCTTGAAAACTTTGGATGAAATTCTCCATAAATCCATTGCCTTGAGTAAGATGAACTCTAGTGATCCTAGTTTTGGTAAATGTCTTCTTGAACTTGCCAATCTTAAGCATGCTAAAGGGGATGTTGGAATCATTAATGATATCATACTCAAAGCCATAAGAATTCATAAAAGTGACCACTTTGATGATCATTTGTCTGATAAATTACCCTCTCTAGGAAATGATGAATCACAAGATCATGATGAACAGGAATATTATGATGATGATGATGATGATAGTGACTTCGATCTCGACGATGCAATGAGACATTTTGGTCTTATGGCAAATCTTCGGGGATATGAATCAGGAGGAAAGGAATGGGTTCTTGATAGTGGATGTACTGATCATATGACCGGAGATGAAGAGATGTTTCGTGAGCTTGCTGAAAACAACGGCCCTCGAAAATATGTCACCTTTGGTGATAATTCAAAGGGCAAAGTGGTTGGCCTTGGTAAGGTGGCCATCTCACATGATAGTTCCATTCAAAATGTCATGCTCGTTGAATCTCTTGGCTACAACTTACTTTCAGTATCTAGACTTGCTGATTTCGGTTTGAATGTCCTATTTACTGAGGTAGATTGCCAAGTATTTCGTCGAGACAATCATAAAATGGTCTTTACTGGTATGCGTAGAGGTGATCTTTACATTGTCGATTTCTCTAAAAAGGCGCAACCTAAAACTTGCTTTGTTGCTAAATCCTCAAAAGGTTGGTTGTGGCATAGACGACTAGGTCACGTTGGCATGAGAAACCTTGACAAGCTTATTAAAGGAAATCATATCCTTGGAATTAATGATGTCATATTTGATAAGGATAGACTTTGCAGTGCTTGTCAAGCAGGTAAACAGGTTGGAGGAAGACATCTCGTGAAGAACATCATGACCACAAGAAGGCCACTCGAGCTACTTCACATGGATCTTTTTGGTCCCAACGCCTACAAGAGTCTTGATGGAAATTCTTTTGGTCTAGTTATAGTTGATGATTTTTCAAGATTTACGTGGGTGTTCTTTATTAATTACAAGTCGCAGGTCCAGAAGATCTTCAGAAACTTCGCTAGGAAAGCCCAAAATCAGTTTGATGTAAAGATCAAGAAGGTTCGGAGTGACAATGGAACGGAGTTCAAGAACGCAAATGTGGACACCTTTCTTGACGAAGAAGGGATTTCACACGAGTTCTCGGCTACATACACACCTCAACAAAATGGAGTTGTTGAAAGGAAGAACCGGACGCTCATCGAAATGGCAAGAACAATGCTTGATGAATACAAGACGCCAAAGCACTTTTGGGCAGAAGCGGTTGAGACAGCTTGTCACGCAACAAATCGCTTATATCTTCACAAGCTACTCGGCAAGACGGCATACGAGCTTCTCACCGGTAACAAACCCCAAGTTGGATACTTTCGAGTATTCGGCTCCAAGTGCTACATTCTTGATAAGCATCGTCGTTCAAAGTTTGCTCCTAAATCTCATGAAGGTTTTCTACTTGGTTATGGATCAAACTCTCACACTTACCGTGTCTACAACAATTTCACCCGAAAGGTTGAAGAGACGGTAGATGTGAAGTTTGATGAATCTAATGGCTCGCCAGTAGAGCAACTGCCAATTGATGTAGGAGACAAAGATCCTTCAGAAGCAATTCGAGACTTGTCCATTGGCAAAATTCATCCAATGGAGGTGAAGGAGAGTACCTCATCCGTCCATGTGGAAGTTTCTACTTCACGTCAAGGTGAACCAAGAATCGACACGGAAACATCCACAAGTGGGACACATCAAGATGAAGAAAACGAGGAAGTACGTCAAGACGAACATCAACAACCTCCTTCTCCACCACAACAAGAGAACGACGACGTCAACAATGAAGAAGGCCAAGAAGAAGAACAAGATGAATACGATGCTCAACAAAGACCCAAGCAAAAGCTCTCACGAGTTCGGGCAAGAATTGCCAAAGATCATCCCGTCGAGCAAATTCTCAATGATATACAAACCGGGAGAATCACTCGCTCAAAAACTCGTTTAGCTAACTTTTGTGAAAACTATTCATTCATCTCGAGCATTGAACCAATGAAGGTTGAAGAAGCATTGGAAGATCCGGATTGGATAAACGATATGCATGAAGAGCTACATAATTTTGAGAGAAACCAAGTTTGGACATTGGTTGAGAAGCCCGACAACAACCACAACATCATTGGTACCAAATGGGTGTTTCGCAACAAGCAAGATGAAGATGGACAAGTGGTCCGCAAAAAAGCACGTCTCGTCGCCCAAGGATACACACAAGTCGAAGGTATGGACTATGGTGAGACATATGCTCCCGTTGCTAGACTTGAGTCCATTTGCATCTTACTTGCCTATGCTAATCACCATAATATCACCTTGTACCAAATGGACATTAAAAGTGCTTTTCTAAATGGAGAAATAGAGGAGGAAGTTTATGTCAAACAGCCTCCCGGCTTTGTCAATCCTAAGAAACCAAATCATGTTTACAAACTTCACAAAGCTCTTTATGGTCTTAAACAAGCTCCTAGAGCATGGTATAAATGCTTGACCAAGTTCCTTACTACAAGTGGTTTTGAAATTGGTAAAATTGACTCTACTCTTTTCACTAAAAAGGTTAATGGAGAACTTTTTGTATGCCAAATTTATGTTGATGACATCATATTTGGTTCAACTAACCCTCTCTTTAGTGAAAAGTTTGGAAAGCTAATGTCAGAGAAGTTTGAGATGTCTATGATGAGTGAACTCAAATTCTTTCTTGGATTGCAAATCAAGCAAACTAAGGAAGGTACATTTGTCTCTCAAACAAAGTACACCAAGGACTTATTCAAGAAGTTCAATATGCAAGAATGCAAAGGTATGTCTACACCCATGCCTACTAGTGGACATAATGATTTAACCAAAGATGGTGAACCAGTTGATCAAAAGGTTTATCGCTCTATGATTGGTTCATTGTTATACCTATGTGCTTCACGTCCCGATATTATGCTAAGTGTATGCATGTGTGCACGATATCAAGCCGCTCCTAAAGATTGTCATCTTAAGGCTGTGAAAAGGATAGTGAGATATTTAATCCATACACCAAATTTTGGCATTTGGTATCCTAAGAGGTCCTCTTTTGATCTTGTTGGCTATTCCGACTCAGATTATGCCGGAGACAAGGTTGATAGAAAGTCCACTTCGGGTACTTGTCAATTTCTTGGTAGATCTCTTGTATCTTGGTCTTCCAAGAAACAAAACTCGGTATCTTTATCCACCGCCGAAGCTGAATACATTGCCGCTGGTTCATGTTGCACTCAATTACTTTGGATGACCCAAACTCTTAAAGATTATGGGATTTATGTGAAACATGTTCCTCTGCTTTGTGACAATGAGAGTGCTATCAAAATTGGTCATAATCCTGTACAACATTCTCGAACTAAGCATATTGAAGTTCGTCATCATTTCATTCGAGATCATGTTGCTAAGGGTGACATCAATCTTAAGCATGTTCGCACCGATAAGCAATTAGCGGATATATTCACTAAACCGCTTGATGAGAAAGTGTTTTGCAGGTTGAGAGGAGAATTGAACATCATTGATGCTTCGAACTTGGAGTAGAAACTCCATTGGCTACATGCAAGACATGAGCTTATAACTAATCCATGATGTATCTCTTATGATAACTATCTTATGTCTTGGATATATTGGCATCTTGCATGTTGTCTAACCCATGTAGGTGCTTGGTTGAATTTAATTCCATGAGATTGCGACTCACTCGCATCTTGAGCAATCTCTACAAGACCAAGACTCTACACAATAGAGGTTGAAGACAAGGAAGCACAAAACCATTCAAACATATCCTTTGACAAACTCTATGTTAAGCTTCATGATTGTCATTTTTAGATACACAAGTGCTCTTCCTTGCAAGAACTAACCCATGTAGGTAGATGAACTCAAACTCCAAGTGGTGCTCCCAACTCTTGATGAACTACATCAACCTTGAGCACCCACACAAGTTCAACTACATGAGCAAGAACCACATCACCACCCAAGGTATGTTATTCCATCTTAGAGAAGCTTTACTCCAAGACATGAGTCAAAGAAACTTAACAAGATGTGAATACATCAAGATGCTTAAACAAAAAATGGTGACCCCATTTTGAGCTTAAACGATGAGTATGACCTATGATCAAGTGTTCTCACTTGACTCCTAACTCAACATACTCTAACATAGGTGACTATGTCACCGCCCAACTCTAGATGAAGTTCTCTTGTGTTCTTTTCTGTGTTATTGCATTTGTCTCATGCATGTTTAGTTTCTTTTTTTAACAAAAAAAAACTTCATCTAGATCTTTCAGTTTCTTCTCTTTTCTCTTTGTGTTTGTTCTGCATTTTCTGCATTTAATTCCTTGCAAATCCTTCAGGTAATTCATTGCAAATCTTTGTGAGATCCTACAAGTGAGCTGAGGTGACTAGTGAGCTGAGGTGACAAATGTTTTTCTCTGTGTAAACTCGGTTTCACCGACTTGCAAATTTCGGTCCAACCGAATCTTTTCGGTACCACCGAAATATGCCACTCGGTGCCACCGACTTTGCAATCAGAAAACCAATTTGCCACTTATTCTACATTTCTTCTGTTCCAGCTCCACTAAATGAATCTTGTCCTCCACAAGCATCACAATTTTATCCTCTGCTTTGTGCTGAATATCAAGGACCAAACCTATTCGATGGATTCCAGGAAAAACCTTCTTGGAAATTGATTTCAAAGGGGGAGAGAGAGATCACATCAAAGCTTGTAGGAGAGAGAGATCACATCAAGGGAGAGAAAGTATTAAGGGGGAGAGAAAGTCTCAAGGATCCCAGATGTTGCTAAGGGGGAGAGAGAGATTTCCAGGCAGATGTTGCCACATGTCTTTTTGGGGGAAAGACATGTTCATATGAACTCATTTGAATTAAGTTCTATTCAGCTCTAATTTTCTGTTTCCTATCTTCTCCCAATATCCCATGTAAGATTCAGGGGGAGCAAGACACCTAAAGGAGAAGAAATCAGCCAAATTCATTGCATATCTTTATTCGTGGGGACATGTTGAATCCAATGTGGTACCTTGTACTCACTCTCCACATGTCATCCCAGTCTTGGTATTCTTGTGGTTTCTTTTGTTTGCTCTGGCTAGTGGACGTACCTGTATTATCTAACCTTGTTTGTGCAGGTTCATTCCATCCTAAGCCAACTCGAGACCACAAGGTAAGTATATGCATCAAAATCATGAGTATGAGGAGTTCTTGCTTATGTACATACTGTTTGCAAGAAGGACTCATGAGCATGAAGGTACTTTTCTTGATAATCTTTTGCTCTGATGCATATGGCCAAGATACATGTAACACATTGTCTACTCTGTCATGTTTATGCTCTCACATGCCTCTATATTATTTACACGAGTGCATACATGTAGGGGGAGCCTATGCTTGCTACATGTTCTTCCAAAGCTTTACTTGCTGTTCTTTATATCTTTATCTAAAAGCTTTGATGTATGTTGCCATCTATTACCAAAAAGGGGGAGATTGAAAGCACAAGTGCTCCCTAGGTGGTTTTGATAATTGATGACAACATATCTCTTGTTGGACTAACACTTCTATCTAGCATGTTTCAGATAAGTTCAACAATGGAGTGGCATGGACTAAAGGGTGTGGGAACTCCTTAGATGCTAAGGACAAAGGATTGGCTAAAGCTTCAAGCTCAAGACTCTTCATTTTATATTTTAGTGATCCAAGATCACATTGAGTCCATAGGAAAAGCCAATACTATCAAGGAGGGATGAGGTGTTGCTTAATGAGCCTCTTGCTTCATGTGCTTAATGATATGCTCCAAAACCCTCAACTACTTTCCCATATCCACATATGACCTAAACTCTAAGCCAAACTCGGTCCTACCGATTTTTCCTATCCGGCGCCACCGAGTTTCATTTGTCATTAGCCACTGCCAAACCCTAGCAATTCGGTTCTACCGATAAGGATCTCGGTCTCACCGAGATGGGATTGCAAACTCTCTGTTACCTATTGCAATATTCTCGGTCCCACCGAGATATGCAATCGGTCCCACCGAGATTGCAATGTAAACTCAGTGTTTCCCCTTTGTAACTTTTCGGTCTCACCGAGTTCCACTCGGTCCCACCGAAAGAGCAAATCGGTCCCACCGAGTTTGCCTGACCAACTCTCTGGTTAGCTAATTACCAAACTCGGTCTCACCGAGTTTGTGTAATCGGTCTCACCGAGATTACGTTATGCCCAAACCCTAACCGAATCGGTCCTACCGAGTTGCATGTCAGTCCCACCGAAATTCCTAACGGTCACTAGGTTTACCATTTCGGTCCGACCGAGTTTTCTTATTCGGTCCCACCGAGATTGGTAAATTGTGTGTAACGGTTGGATTTTGAGTGGAGGCTATATATACCCCTCCACCTCCTTCTCATTAGAAGAGAGAGCCACCAGAACACACACACTATTCCTACTCATATGTTCTGAGAGAAAACCACCTACTCATGTGTTGAGATCAAGACATTCCATTCCTACCATATGAATCTTGATTTCTAGCCCTCCCAAGTTGCTTTCCACTCAAATCTTCTTTCCACCAAATCCAAATCCTATGAGAGAGAGTTGACTGTTGGGGAGACTATCATTTGAAGCACAAGAGCAAGGAGTTCATTACCTACACACCATTTGTTACTTCTTGGAGAGTGGTGTCTCCTAGATTGGCTAGGTGTCACTTGGGAGCCTCCGACAAGATTGTGGAGTTGAACCAAGGAGTTTGTAAGGGCAAGGAGATCTCCTACTTCGTGAAGATCTACCGCTAGTGAGGCAAGTCCTTCGTGGGCGATGGCCATGGTGGGATAGACAAGGTTGCTTTTTCGTGGACCCTTTGTGGGTGGTTACTTCTTCGTGGACCCTTCGTGGGTGGAGCCCTTCGTGGACTTGCGCAACCGTTGCCCTTGGGTGGAGCCCTTTGTGGACTCGCGCAACCGTTACCCTTCGTGGGTTGAAGTCTCCATCACGTGGATGTAGGATAGCACCACCTATTCGAACCACGGGAAAAACATCCGTGTCTCCAATTGCGTTTGAAATCTCCAAAACCTTCCCTTTACATTCTTGCAAGTTGCATGCTTTACATTCTGCTGCTCATATACTCTTTGCTTGCTTGCTTGATATGTATTGTGTGTGCTGAACTTGTGCCTAAACTCCACTTAAACCGAAAAGGCTTAAAAATTGCAACTTTAGCACAAAGTGTCTAATCACCCCCCCTTTAGACACATCTACTTCTAGATCCTACAAGTGGTATCAGAGCTTTGGTCTCCATTGCCTTGGTTTAATCACCATTGGAGGAAGATGGATGTGTCTACTCTAGGGAGTCTTAGACATAGAGTGCCTATTCTTGATGGAAAATACTTTCATGAGTGGAAAAATGAGATGCTTGTAATATTCAATCAATATCATTTGAACAAGTATATTGCTAGCCCTTGTGCACCGCATATTGATCCCTTGCATCCTACCCTAGATGAATATATTGACATGATTCGCAATCTTAGAACTATTGAGCTCATCATTAGAGGATTGCCCAAAAATCTGATTGCTAGTTTGCCTACTCAAGATTGTGCCTATACTATATGGAAATTTCTCGAGGAACGATTTCCCAATCATTCCTTGAAAACTTTGGATGAAATTCTCCATAAATCCATTGCCTTGAGTAAGATGAACTCTAGTGATCCTAGTTTTGGTAAATGTCTTCTTGAACTTGCCAATCTTAAGCATGCTAAAGGGGATGTTGGAATCATTAATGATATCATACTCAAAGCCATAAGAATTCATAAAAGTGACCACTTTGATGATCATTTGTCTGATAAATTACCCTCTCTAGGAAATGATGAATCACAAGATCATGATGAACAGGAATATTATGATGATGATGATGATGATAGTGACTTCGATCTCGACGATGCAATGAGACATTTTGGTCTTATGGCAAATCTTCGGGGATATGAATCAGGAGGAAAGGAATGGGTTCTTGATAGTGGATGTACTGATCATATGACCGGAGATGAAGAGATGTTTCGTGAGCTTGCTGAAAACAACGGCCCTCGAAAATATGTCACCTTTGGTGATAATTCAAAGGGAAAGTGGTTGGCCTTGGTAAGGTGGCCATCTCACATGATAGTTCCATTCAAAATGTCATGCTCGTTGAATCTCTTGGCTACAACTTACTTTCAGTATCTAGACTTGCTGATTTCGGTTTGAATGTCCTATTTACTGAGGTAGATTGCCAAGTATTTCGTCGAGACAATCATAAAATGGTCTTTACTGGTATGCGTAGAGGTGATCTTTACATTGTCGATTTCTCTAAAAAGGCGCAACCTAAAACTTGCTTTGTTGCTAAATCCTCAAAAGGTTGGTTGTGGCATAGACGACTAGGTCACGTTGGCATGAGAAACCTTGACAAGCTTATTAAAGGAAATCATATCCTTGGAATTAATGATGTCATATTTGATAAGGATAGACTTTGCAGTGCTTGTCAAGCAGGTAAACAGGTTGGAGGAAGACATCTCGTGAAGAACATCATGACCACAAGAAGTCCACTCGAGCTACTTCACATGGATCTTTTTGGTCCCAACGCCTACAAGAGTCTTGATGGAAATTCTTTTGGTCTAGTTATAGTTGATGATTTTTCAAGATTTACGTGGGTGTTCTTTATTAATTACAAGTCGCAGGTCCAGAAGATCTTCAGAAACTTCGCTAGGAAAGCCCAAAATCAGTTCGATGTAAAGATCAAGAAGGTTCGGAGTGACAATGGAACGGAGTTCAAGAATGCAAATGTGGACACCTTTCTTGACGAAGAAGGGATTTCACACGAGTTCTCGGCTACATACACACCTCAACAAAATGGAGTTGTTGAAAGTCAGAACCGGACGCTCATCGAAATGGCAAGAACAATGCTTGATGAATACAAGACGCCAAATCACTTTTGGGCAGAAGCGGTTGAGACAGCTTGTCACGCAACAAATCGCTTATATCTTCACAAGCTACTCGGCAAGACGGCATACGAGCTTCTCACCGGTAACAAACCCCAAGTTGGATACTTTCGAGTATTCGGCTCCAAGTGCTACATTCTTGATAAGCATCGTCGCTCAAAGTTTGCTCCTAAATCTCATGAAGGTTTTCTACTTGGTTATGGATCAAACTCTCACACTTACCGTGTCTACAACAATTTCACCCGAAAGGTTGAAGAGACGGTAGATGTGAAGTTTGATGAATCTAATGGCTCGCAAGTAGAGCAACTGCCAATTGATGTAGGAGACAAAGATCCTTCAGAAGCAATTCGAGACTTGTCCATTGGCAAAATTCATCCAATGGAGGTGAAGGAGAGTACCTCATCCGTCCATGTGGAAGTTTCTACTTCACGTCAAGGTGAACCAAGAATCGACACGGAAACATCCACAAGTGGGACACATCAAGATGAAGAAAACGAGGAAGTACATCAAGACGAACATCAACAACCTCCTTCTCCACCACAACAAGAGAACGACGACGTCAACAATGAAGAAGGCCAAGAAGAAGAACAAGATGAATAAGATGCTCAACAAAGACCCAAGCAAAAGCTCTCACGAGTTCGGGCAAGAATTGCCAAAGATCATCCCGTCGAGCAAATTCTCAATGATATACAAACCGGGAGAATCACTCGCTCAAAAACTCGTTTAGCTAACTTTTGTGAAAACTATTCATTCATCTCGAGCATTGAACCAATGAAGGTTGAAGAAGCATTGGAAGATCCGGATTGGATAAACGCTATGCATGAAGAGCTACATAGTTTTGAGAGAAACCAAGTTTGGACATTGGTTGAGAAGCCCGACAACAACCACAACATCATTGGTACCAAATGGGTGTTTCGCAACAAGCAAGATGAAGATGGACAAGTGGTCCGCAAAAAAGCACGTCTCGTCGCCCAAGGATACACACAAGTCGAAGGTATGGACTATGGTGAGACATATGCTCCCGTTGCTAGACTTGAGTCCATTCGCATCTTACTTGCCTATGCTAATCACCATAATATCACCTTGTACCAAATGGACATTAAAAGTGCTTTTCTAAATGGAGAAATAGAGGAGGAAGTTTATGTCAAACAGCCTCCCGGCTTTGTCAATCCTAAGAAACCAAATCATGTTTACAAACTTCACAAAGCTCTTTATGGTCTTAAACAAGCTCCTAGAGCATGGTATAAATGCTTGACCAAGTTCCTTACTACAAGTGGTTTTGAAATTGGTAAAATTGACTCTACTCTTTTCACTAAAAAGGTTAATGGAGAACTTTTTGTATGCCAAATTTATGTTGATGACATCATATTTGGTTCAACTAACCCTCTCTTTAGTGAAAAGTTTGGAAAGCTAATGTCAGAGAAGTTTGAGATGTCTATGATGAGTGAACTCAAATTCTTTCTTGGATTGCAAATCAAGCAAACTAAGGAAGGTACATTTGTCTCTCAAACAAAGTACACCAAGGACTTATTCAAGAAGTTCAATATGCAAGAATGCAAAGGTATGTCTACACCCATGCCTACTAGTGGACATAATGATTTAACCAAAGATGGTGAACCAGTTGATCAAAAGGTTTATCGCTCTATGATTGGTTCATTGTTATACCTATGTGCTTCACGTCCCGATATTATGCTAAGTGTATGCATGTGTGCACGATATCAAGCCGCTCCTAAAGATTGTCATCTTAAGGCTGTGAAAAGGATAGTGAGATATTTAATCCATACACCAAATTTTGGCATTTGGTATCCTAAGAGGTCCTCTTTTGATCTTGTTGGCTATTCCGACTCAGATTATGCCGGAGACAAGGTTGATAGAAAGTCCACTTCGGGTACTTGTCAATTTCTTGGTAGATCTCTTGTATCTTGGTCTTCCAAGAAACAAAACTCGGTATCTTTATCCACCGCCGAAGCTGAATACATTGCCGCTGGTTCATGTTGCACTCAATTACTTTGGATGACCCAAACTCTTAAAGATTATGGGATTTATGTGAAACATGTTCCTCTGCTTTGTGACAATGAGAGTGCTATCAAAATTGGTCATAATCCTGTACAACATTCTCGAACTAAGCATATTGAAGTTCGTCATCATTTCATTCGAGATCATGTTGCTAAGGGTGACATCAATCTTAAGCATGTTCGCACCGATAAGCAATTAGCGGATATATTCACTAAACCGCTTGATGAGAAAGTGTTTTGCAGGTTGAGAGGAGAATTGAACATCATTGATGCTTCGAACTTGGAGTAGAAACTCCATTGGCTACATGCAAGACATGAGCTTATAACTAATCCATGATGTATCTCTTATGATAACTATCTTATGTCTTGGATATATTTGCATCTTGCATGTTGTCTAACCCATGTAGGTGCTTGGTTGAATTTAATTCCATGAGATTGCGACTCACTCGCATCTTGAGCAATCTCTACAAGACCAAGACTCTACACAATAGAGGTTGAAGACAAGGAAGCACAAAACCATTCAAACATATCCTTTGACAAACTCTATGTTAAGCTTCATGATTGTCATTTTTAGATACACAAGTGCTCTTCCTTGCAAGAACTAACCCATGTAGGTAGATGAACTCAAACTCCAAGTGGTGCTCCCAACTCTTGATGAACTACATCAACCTTGAGCACCCACA
The DNA here is from genome assembly GCF_002162155.2 of Triticum dicoccoides. NCBI lineage: Eukaryota > Viridiplantae > Streptophyta > Magnoliopsida > Poales > Poaceae > Triticum > Triticum dicoccoides. The sequence goes on along the minus strand of NC_041390.1, from coordinate 273,572,450 downwards.
CAAGTTCAACTACATGAGCAAGAACCACATCACCACCCAAGGTATGTATTCCATCTTAGAGAAGCTTTACTCCAAGACATGAGTCAAAGCAACTTAACAAGATGTGAATACATCAAGATGCTTAAACAAAAAATGGTGACCCCATTTTGAGCTTAAACGATGAGTATGACCTATGATCAAGTGTTCTCACTTGACTCCTAAGTCAACATACTCTAACATAGGTGACTATGTCACCGCCCAACTCTAGATGAAGTTCTCTTGTGTTCTTTTCTGTGTTATTGCATTTGTCTCATGCATGTTTAGTTTCTTTTTTTTAACAAAAAAAAACTTCATCTAGATCTTTCAGTTTCTTCTCTTTTCTCTTTGTGTTTGTTCTGCATTTTCTGCATTTAATTCCTTGCAAATCCTTCAGGTAATTCATTGCAAATCTTTGTGAGATCCTACAAGTGAGCTGAGGTGACTAGTGAGCTGAGGTGACAAATGTTTTTCTCTGTGTAAACTCGGTTTCACCGACTTGCAAATTTCGGTCCAACCGAATCTTTTCGGTACCACCGAAATATGCCACTCGGTGCCACCGACTTTGCAATCAGAAAACCAATTTGCCACTTATTCTACATTTCTTCTGTTCCAGCTCCACTAAATGAATCTTGTCCTCCACAAGCATCACAATTTTATCCTCTGCTTTGTGCTGAATCTCAAGGACCAAACCTATTCGACGGATTCCAGGAAAAACCTTCTTGGAAATTGATGTCAAAGGGGGAGAGAGAGATCACATCAAAGCTTGTAGGAGAGAGAGATCACATCAAGGGAGAGAAAGTATTAAGGGGGAGAGAAAGTCTCAAGGATCCCAGATGTTGCTAAGGGGGAGAGAGAGATTTCCAGGCAGATGTTGCCACATGTCTTTTTGGGGGAAAGACATGTTCATATGAACTCATTTGAATTAAGTTCTATTCAGCTCTGATTTTCTGTTTCCTATCTTCTCCCAATATCCCATGTAAGATTCAGGGGGAGCAAGACACCTAAAGGAGAAGAAATCAGCCAAATTCATTGCATATCTTTATTCGTGGGGACATGTTGAATCCAATGTGGTACCTTGTACTCACTCTCCACATGTCATCCCAGTCTTGGTATTCTTGTGGTTTCTTTTGTTTGCTCTGGCTAGTGGACGTACCTGTGTTATCTAACCTTGTTTGTGCAGGTTCATTCCATCCTAAGCCAACTCGAGACCACAAGGTAAGTATATGCATCAAAATCATGAGTATGAGGAGTTCTTGCTTATGTACATACTGTTTGCAAGAAGGACTCATGAGCATGAAGGTACTTTTCTTGATAATCTTTTGCTCTGATGCATATGGCCAAGATACATGTAACACATTGTCTACTCTGTCATGTTTATGCTCTCACATGCCTCTATATTATTTACACGAGTGCATACATGTAGGGGGAGCCTATGCTTGCTACATGTTCTTCCAAAGCTTTACTTGCTGTTCTTTATATCTTTATCTAAAAGCTTTGATGTATGTTGCCATCAATTACCAAAAAGGGGGAGATTGAAAGCACAAGTGCTCCCTAGGTGGTTTTGATAATTGATGACAACATATCTCTTGTTGGACTAACACTTCTATCTAGCATGTTTCAGATAAGTTCAACAATGGAGTGGCATGGACTAAAGGGTGTGGGAACTCCTTAGATGCTAAGGACAAAGGATTGGCTAAAACTTCAAGCTCAAGACTCTTCATTTTATATTTTAGTGATCCAAGATCACATTGAGTCCATAGGAAAAGCCAATACTATCAAGGAGGGATGAGGTGTTGCTTAATGAGCCTCTTGCTTCATGTGCTTAATGATATGCTCCAAAACCCTCAACTACTTTCCATATCCACATATGACCTAAACTCTAAGCCAAACTCGGTCCTACCGATTTTTCCTATCCGGCGCCACCGAGTTTCATTTGTCATTAGCCACTGCCAAACCCTAGCAATTCGGTTCTACCGATAAGGATCTCGGTCTCACTGAGATGGGATTGCAAACTCTCTGTTACCTATTGCAATATTCTCGGTCCCACCGAGATATGCAATCAGTCCCACCGAGATTGCAATGTAAACTCAGTGTTTCCCCTTTGTAACTTTTCGGTCTCACCGAGTTCCACTCGGTCCCACCGAAAGAGCAAATCGGTCCCACCGAGTTTGCCTGACCAACTCTCTGGTTAGCTAATTACCAAACTCGGTCTCACCGAGTTTGTGTAATCGGTCTCACCGAGATTACGTTATGCCCAAACCCTAACCGAATCGGATCCTACCGAGTTGCATGTCAGTCCCACCGAAATTCCTAACGGTCACTAGGTTTACCATTTCGGTCCGACCGAGTTTTCTTATTCGGTCCCACCGAGATTGGTAAATTGTGTGTAATGGTTGGATTTTGAGTGGAGGCTATATATACCCCTCCACCTCCTTCTCATTAGAAGAGAGAGCCACCAGAACACACACACCATTCCTACTCATATGTTCTGAGAGAAAACCACCTACTCATGTGTTGAGATCAAGACATTCCATTCCTACCATATGAATCTTGATTTCTAGCCTTCCCAAGTTGCTTTCCACTCAAATCTTCTTTCCACCAAATCCAAATCCTATGAGAGAGAGTTGAGTGTTGGGGAGACTATCATTTGAAGCACAAGAGCAAGGAGTTCATTACCTACACACCATTTGTTACTTCTTGGAGAGTGGTGTCTCCTAGATTGGCTAGGTGTCACTTGGGAGCCTCCGACAAGATTGTGGAGTTGAACCAATGAGTTTGTAAGGGCAAGGAGATCGCCTACTTCGTGAAGATCTACGCTAGTGAGGCAAGTCCCTCGTGGGCGATGGCCATGGTGGGGTAGACAAGGTTGCTTTTTCGTGGACCCTTTATGGGCGATTGCTTCTTCGTGGACCCTTCGTGGGTGGAGCCCTTCGTGGACTCGCGCAACCGTTGCCCTTGGGTGGAGCCCTGTGTGGACTCGCGCAACCGTTACCCTTTGTGGGTTGAAGTCTCCATCAACGTGGATGCAGGATAGCACCACCTATCCGAACCACGGGAAAAACATCCGTGTCTCCAATTGCGTTTGAAATCTCCAAACCCTTCCCTTTACATTCTTGCAAGTTGCATGCTTTACATTCCGCTGCTCATATACTCTTTGCTTGCTTGCTTGATATGTATTGTGTGTGCTGAACATGTGCCTAAACTCCACTTAAACCGAAAAGGCTTAAAAATTACAACTTTAGCACAAAGTGTCTAATCACCCCCCCTTTAGACACATCTACTTCTAGATCCTACAGAAGTACACCCCTGCAGGGTTAACATCATCTATTCGAATAGCCGTGTCTGCGGTAATGGACTTCTGGGTTGCCTATAACAGTTCATAGACAAGTGAAAGTGGATACTCTAAAAATCGCAAGATAAGTGTGAGTGCTATGGATGGCCTTCTCGTAGGGAGACGAGAGCGGATCCATAGAGGTGTATTGAATGGTGAACATGTGGACTTGTGTGCGCCACCTCAAAAGAGTTGCTTGCAGTCGTAGTTCAGGTTAGCCACTGAGTCAAAGTTGGCTTGCTGCAGTTAAACTCCACCACCCCCTTTGCTGATACCGGTGCATATGTAGTTAGTTCTGATGTAAGTCTTGCTGGGTACATTTGTACTCACGTTTTCCTATTCTATGTTTTTGCAGAGAGACATCCGTCTCACTAGTAGTTCCGTGTGGACTTCGACGTTTAGCTTGATACCTTAGCTACGATCTTGTGCCCTCGGCAGGATCTGGTAGATAGTCAGGCTTCTTAGCCTTTTTCATTTGTAGATGTCTGTACTCAGACATGTTAAGCTTCCGCATGTGCTTGATTTGTATGCTATGATTCTTGGGTCATGAGACGCATGTTTGTAATATCCCGCTCCTCGGAGACTAATGAATAAATGTTTGAGTCGTAGAGTCTTGTTGTGATGCCATGTTGTATTTACACATGTCGAGCATATTGTGTGTATGATTGAAATGCTTGGTATGTGTGGGATCCGACAATCTAGTTGTTTATCCTTGGCAGCCTCTCTTATGGGGAAATGTAGTCTTGTGCTTCCATGAGCCATAGTAGTCCGCTATAGCCCGGTTCACTGGAGTCCTGTTAGCCCAGCACTACTGCTCAGGACATTTGACTGGCCGGCATGTGTTTCACTTCGTTCCTATGTCTGTCCCTTCAGGGAAATGTCACGCAGTAACATCCGGAGTCCTGCCTAGCCTGCTACAGCCCGGGTTCCCGGAGTCCTATTAGCCTAGTGCTACAGCCTGGATTTACACGCTGCTGACCGACATGCTCGATGTGATTCATGTATGCCTGTTCCCATAGGTTAGTGCCGCTTTGGGTTCACGACTAGCCATGTCGGCCCGGGTTCTCTGTCATATGGATGCTAGCGATACTATCATATACGTGAGCCAAAAGGCGCAAACGATCCCGGGCCATAGTAAGGCGACACTCGTGGGAATACCGTGCGTGAGGCCGCAAAGTGATATGAGGTGTTACCGTCTAGATCGATGTGACTTGGAATCGGGGTCCTGACAGCCAGGCCGCTGTACTTTTTTTGCTAGAAGTGCATCCTTTTTTTAGCGAAGCTAGTGCAGCATCTTGGCCGTTTCCGATGCGTGCCACTTAAGGTCTATCTATACTACTATTATTGCTGAATGCACATTCGGCCTGATTGACATATTTGTAGGTCTGGCACAATAATCAAAATGAAATGTCTCAGAGTCTTATCAATTAATACAGACTTGTGCTAAAAAAATTACAAACCAAAAAACAAAAAACAATTATTACATGATCTTTTAAACAAATGGTTTGATTGATTACATGAAGAAACAACACAGAGGTTATTCAATGATGAAAAGAACATTTCTCCTATGATTTACCAAGTGGGAATTTAATTTCCTTTTTTCCTCCAGGACCTTAACAATGCGGTCAGTCTCAGCTTGCTTCATTTTCAAATCCACCAAATATTTAGTGGTTGTCTAGACTACTGCTTGTGATTGTGTTGTTTGCTTCCTCAACATGTTAACTTCATCTCTAAGTGCAGAAGCAGAATCTCTTTCTACCAATAGTTTAGCCTCTAGAGCATCAGCACTTGGCAATTCATGATGCACGATTGGGCGAGTGCCACTGCTGTGGGATGATACAACGTCCATGGGGACCTCGCTCGTTGATCTTAGGCTAAGCTGTTTTGCCATTGTAGTCCCGATTGGATTCCGAAAAGTTGAAGTTAGCAAAATATCTCAACTGGGAGTTATAACAGCAAACAAGTTAAACAAATAAGGAATTAAAGAGTTTCAATTGGGTGCTGAAAAGTAGTTATTAACATCATTGTAACCGGTTGCAGTATCAAAGCAGTTAAACAAACAAGTTTTGCAAAAAGTACCTGTTGTGGCATTGGAGTTTCTCTTGGATCCTGAAAAGTTGAGTAGCCAGTAACGTGATTAGAGCAACTGGTTGCAGCAGCAAAGCAGTTAAACAAACAAGTTTTGCAAAAGGAACTTGTTGTGGTATTGGAGTTTCTCTTGGATCCTAAAAAGTTGAGTAGTGAGTAACTTGATTAGAGCAAGTTACAACAGGAAACCTCTTACACAAATATATTTTTGAAAATGTACCTACTGTGCAATTGGACTTCCAATTGGATCCTGAAAACTTGAAGTTGGTAAGATGATTATAGCAACAAGTTACATCAGCAAACCAGGTAAACAAGGAAGTTTCTGAAAACATAACTATTGTGTCAACGGAGTTTCAGTTGGATCCTGCAAACTTGAATGTTAGCAATCATAAATAAAGTGTTGCAAGAGCCATAAGAAACTAACATCAAACTAGTAAAACTAACTGGTTTTGGCAATGTATTTAATTACACATGAACTCGTAAAACTAACAAGTTCTTGGCAACGTATTAAAGTAACAAGTCGGTACCGTTTACCAGCAACACATACATCTGTAAATTTCTTTGATGTAAGCAAAATGATTCCAACACACACACACACAAACACACACACACACACACACACACACACACACACACACATATATATATATATATATATATATATATATATATATAAACCTGACAGTTGTCTATCTATGAACATCCAAACATTACTAGTGCTACAAGTGATAACAGCAAACCATTTAAACAAAGAGGGTATCAGAACGTAAATTACACATGAATTCTGCTGCACCCTAGAAGTACATATGACCAGGTATCTACGTGCTTAAGTAGCTATTTAAGTTCAGGCAAATAGGTAATTCTTAACAGTGAGTATCAAACACATAGATAGGCTTGGTCTATAATAGGATTAACAGGCTATGGCATTAGGTAATCAGTAACAAACTAAATTAAGCCAAGCAACGTAATTGAACAATTTTGCAATAGGTGGCTAATAAAATTCTAAGAAGCATGTAACTGAACTTACGCTAGCTCTTTGTACATGCACACTGCAACTACTTTTTCGCTTACAAGGTTCTACCAAGGATTCCATGGCATCAATTGCTTGGATACACAGTCCCAATACTTCTTTCTTCCCACACTGCATTGTTAAGTTGAATGGTTAATTTGATAAGATGGTGCATCCTTGATTTGTTATATGAGCATGGGTTGTCAGAATAGTTGTAATCAAACACATCACACTGACTTTTACTGTATATTTCATGCGATTACATTTGGCATATCGAGATCTAAGCAATCTACAATAGGATGAAAAGACTGGAATCCTTCACATTATTGGCGAACTCAGTTCATAGAAAAGGGAAATTCAACCATTCTATGGGTAAATCAAAAGTGCCACTGGAATATTTTTCACTACCCCAATCATACACGCAAAAGGGGCGATGCCACCATAGGGGCTGGTATGGGCGGCCGCCTCGGGTGGCAGGAAAGCGTGCACCTAGTTTGAGTCGTCCAAGTTGGCCCAGGCTAGTTTAGTTCATCCCAACGCACGAGTAGGCAATGTAAAAAATGAAGAAAAACGTTTCAATTTGGAAGGGCCAATAAAGTAAGTGCAAGGTAGGCCCTATAGCAGGCGCGCGGCCCAAAACGAGTGCCTCACATATTGATCGACAACAGGAAAAATCCCAATTCGTTCGTTCCAGCCTCCAGTATGGTTTGGTGTTAACCTAGCCGTTGCAGGACAGACCAACACATCACTTCCTCACGCCCATGTCGGAGGGCGGTCGCCGGGCTGCAAGCAAATGGAAGGACAAGAAGATGAAGATCCAACCCTGGGTGTAGCCTATGTGGGAGGCAGCGGCGGTAGCATGGGCATGGCATCGAGCCTGCGCAAACGGACAGTCACGGCTTGCAAGAGCAGCATACGCAACGGGCAGGTACATCACATCCCTGATTATATCTAATTCAACTATTCAATTTCTAGCCAATAGTGAAACCTGGCGGTGTTGTAAAACTGCTTGTATGTAGGGAATCTATGAGAAAATGAAACAAATTTTCTTCTTATTTTATAACTCCCCCAGTCAATACTGAACTGACTGAACCTGATGTATCTAATCAAGTTTCCGGTGCAAACATACAATCTCATGTTGTTCTTGAGCCTGAAGTGTCTAATGAACAGACTGGTAATGAAGGATTTGTGCAAACATTTTACATGCTCCTCGTGATGAACATATAGTGTCTAATGAAAGAATTTTGCAAGCTCCCATTGAAGGATTTAGTGTCTAATGATGATCTGCTATGTTGAGACACACATAGAGATTTGCAGGCATTGATGACAAGCGAATTATAATACATTTTCATGGCTTGAGGAAATGTTGAGGCCATCTACCAGAAAGTCCCCTATCATGACAACGTAGCATAAATACTTTTCTAATCTGTTGTTTGAAAGTATTGGCATACTTGTGCATGATAGATATATTGATATGTAGTTTGCGCATTGGTTATAGGTGCAATTACATTTAGATATTTTCACCAGAGAATGAATAATTTAAGCAGGTACAGACCATGTTAGTAGTCCTTGTACACCATGTTGTATTTTGTATTTTTTGGTGCTTACATCATTCGGTGTTTTATAATCTGAACTACTTTGGATCATTAGCTGGTTTTCAAAGTGCTTGTAGCTTCACATTTCTCAAGTTATGTTGATTTCTGGAGTGCAAGTACCTTCGTATTTTTTAAGTTAAATTTTTGCCCCTGGTAACTTGAATTCGTGGATCCGCGACTGCACAAAAATCATTCACAGAGGCTAGTACGAATTAAATGAAATGCAAGGACTTACGCTAGCTCATTGTACATGCTCACTGCAGTTCTGCTTGCGCTTGGTATGTTCCATGTACAAGTCCATGTTACCACTTACTTGGATGTGAAGGACTTGTGCTCCTTGCATCCCCCTCTGCATTTTTGAAACGGCGAATGGTTGATCAAACAAGAGGAATCGACCATGCTGTTGTACCGAAGGACAAATACATACAAGGTTATACCGGTGTGCAGGATGTGTACCGGATTCTGTAGCGCCCTCATGCTTCGATAAAAAAATGCTTTTGCTTGTTTCAGATGATGTCTCCAGAAGAAATAAGAGTTAAAGTCAGAGTTGCATAGGCATGTAAGCTAAGAGAGCAGTGAAAGGATATCCAAACATCGTCGGAACAGTGCACAAGGGAGTGATATGTGGATACCTAGTTCGGGCTGGCGTTTGGGCATGCTCACCTAGCTAGAGTGCGGGTCACTTCAGAGCCGTTGAGGGTGATGCACTAGCGTTGGCTGGTCACGCACGAATGCAGATCTTGAGCGGCAGCGGAGCGCTACGATGTGGTGGACGAGGCCATTGGTGAAGCCCAAACAGCCTCGGGGGGCGGAGGTGCGACGATGTGCTCGGTGAAGTAGCCCCGAGGGACGGAAGTCCTAACGTGCATTTCACATTTCACGATATCCATGCTACTTTTTTAATACAAACTCATATGTATATGATGAACACCATGGTAGTGAGAAAACTTTGGATGGATTCAAACATATGACCTACAAAATAGCACAACAATCGAGTCAATGTCAACTTTTCCAAACCTAGTATGACACAATTTCGAAATAATTACCCATATGCACGGTCCACAATTCAAATCTTACAATGTACACTAAATTGAAACATCGATATTAAGTCTCA
>NC_041390.1:273511233-273563136 GCF_002162155.2 Triticum dicoccoides | reverse complement strand
TACATACTTCCTGTATCGATAAATCTTCCTCTCCTCACCACCTTAGGAAGCTATTGTTTTCTGACACACGTTCATTCTTTCTCTGCGTGTTTCGATCTCTAACTCTCTCAACTACATAACCCCCTTTTCCCACTCTATTATCAAATGTATCTACCTCACAAACCGGCCATTGCACCCCATGCTGAGCTCTCTCTCTCTCTCTCTCTCTCTCTCTCTCTCTCCCTCCCACCCTCTCTCACTAGATACACGCATTGCCTATCTAGCCCCCCCTCTCTCGTGCGCACGCACTCACGTTGTCTATCTAGGTCACTCCCTCGAGACTATCTCACTCTTTATTCCGCACGACAGGCCACACTCGCTCAATCTCGTTCTCTTTATCCGAGTCTCGATTAACCTCGCTTTCTTTCACACACAAATGATATATCTCCCTGTTCGGGCCTCGACACACTCTATACTCTCTCACACAATTGTCTATCTAGGTCAGTCCATCCAAGCCGCCCCCACTCTTTCGAACTCATGGTGGGCCACGCTCGCTCAATCTCTCTCTCTCTCTCTCTCTGTCTCTCTTTGTATGTCTCAATTGACCTCGCTCTTTCTCAGACACAAACGATATATCTCCATGTTTGAGCCCAATTCGACATATTCATATTGTATACTCTCTCACGCACATTGTCTATCTAGGTCACTCTCTCCAACCCATCTCACTCTTTTGATCGCACAACGACCCACACTCGCTCAATCTCTCTCCCTTTATATGTGTAATCGATTGACCTTGCTTCCTCACACGCACAAAATATATCCACATGTCTGTGACTGGATCATCTCTCAAGCTCTATCTTACAGCCCTCACCCTTCCCAAAAGCTCAATCGGACAATATCTCTGCAGAGCATATATATCTTTTCAACGAATGTCGGACCTCACTCACTTTGTCTCTCTACCTATCTGTGTATCGATTGACCTCGCTTTCGCACGCCGTATCTTCCACACATTGAAGCTACCTCTCCATCCCTCGCAAAGCCAGAGCTATTTACATTGTGAGGGGGACTCCAACCTTGGATTAATTTTGATTATATTTTCGTAGCATTTAGCCCACAACTACTCCAAATACCATTGGAACACCTGCACCTCCCCCAATTGATTTCCCTCTGGCTCAGTCATCGCTCTCTCGCACGTCCTTTCTCACCTTCAACGTCGCACCATGGTATTTTTTGCAAAAACCTTTGTTGTTCTCTTTAATTATTACAAATAAGCTACAAAACTACACACCGATAGTCCACCTGTAATGAAACAAATTTCGACCCACAAATTAAAGTGCTACAAACTAAACACCGAGGGGCCCACTTGTCGTGAAACAAATTTGGACCCATATATAAATTAAAAATTAAAAAGGACGAGGATCGAACATGCGACCAGGGCCTTCAAGTCGCATGTCAATAGGCAACATAGTACAACAATGTTTGTTGTGCCCCCCTTTGTTGATACAATATTTTTATATTACCACAACCTATTTAATGGATAACATGTAATATTATTTTTAGTACATTAGTGGGACCGGCTCGTCAGCATGTACTATACGCCTTCACTTACTAGTGGGTTGCATGTCTGCTCTCTCTCCTCCCCTTCGACGTTTAGACGCACGGGCAAACATGAAGAACTCACAGGTGATGTTGCCGTTGACCATATCTAGATGTGTTCATAAGTTACGTCACAAGTTTCACATACTAGTAGTACTAGTCAATGTGTACGTACAATGCACGTTAATTTGAAAGTATATTAAGTGCATGCAGATATTAAGTAGGATATTATTTGTGTATTATTATGTGATTAACACTATTTTTGGCATGAAATTAACTGCACGCTAAATGTGTTGAGCGCTCGACATTGAAGCAGTCTAGGTCGTTGGATGAGAAGGAATACATGTGGCTTGATGACATTTTATATTTAATTTGATATGGCTCTAGCAGAACATTCAATCGATCAAACCATAGATTTCATTCAGTCTGATTCCAACTTTACATTCATATGACGATCGATCTAAAATAAACGAAAATAATAAACGATTTTAAGCATGGTAATCCGAATGTTTTTCATGGCAAATTTAGATTACACGGCGGTGGCGGGGGCGTCTTGCGGTAGGAAGCATCTCCTCTAACGTGCTCTATGTGTCGTCGGGCCACTGACCGACGGCGATGGCAATGGTGACATCTTGCGCCATTGTTGGCGTACTCCTGGACATTGGCCCTAGCTACAAGGAAGGCCAGAATGTTCTGGACTTCGGTTTCCAGGAGGAAGTCAGCTGGCAGGAAGAGGCGACTAGCCTTGGTGCAAGGAAGCGGTCGACGGCGGCGATCCATGCCGCTGAGGGGGGCACTAGCACCCGTGCGGGGAGATGCCCTGGCAACGGCGCAGAGAAGACATTCGTGTGCATGGATGCCGGCACGGGCACACACATGAGTGCATGCATAGGCGCATGCGCTGGCAAGTGCACGGGCGCATGAAAGTCGGCGGGGACCTCGTGGAACCCCGTGGCATCAAGCTCGGCGACAATGTGCGGCTCCCAGGCCATCAATGCCACGGGGATGGGCGCTGGAACAGTTGAGGCGACGGGAGCCCGAACGGGAGCGGGGACAGGCGCGGCGTTTTCCCGCAAGGCCGGTTCAAGCTCGTCCCAAAGCGCCTTATGTTCTTGAGACTCCGACTGGGTGTCTTCCTTAGGAAACGGGAAGATTAAGGGCAAACCATCGTGATGCGGCATGGTGTACGGTTAGGTTAGGCTGGTTGGAAGTAGACGACAGGAGAATCAGAGAGGAAGAGAGAAGATTGTAGCGATACCGGGTAGTGCAGGGTTGATTTTAAACTGCAGCTCCGACACCATTAAAGGTGGGGGCAGTTGGGACGAATGTGGGCGGCAGAGCCTAGTCAAAGGGCTCGCCTCCCGGTGAGCCCGCACAGCGGTCTGCTCGCACGCCTCCCGTCGACTCACACACTTGCTCGGACGGCACCTGCCGATGAGAAGCGGAACTCGTGGCGGCACATAAACGCCCACAGTTTGAATAGTGAAAGTGTTCGCCTTAACGTGACAGGTCTTTGTTCCAAAATACCATGGCTCTTCACTTGTGCAACTTCTGATAAACAACTTGTCTCAAATTGAAGAAAAAATTTATGTAGGAATATTCATGCCATATCACGAGACCATGCTCGGTTTCATGAATTTCCGGTCACTTTTGTATTTTTTGAAATTTGAAATCCAGGATTCGAAACAATATCATGACCTGCATCATGCAATAAATTTTCAAGCGATACATCTTTCCTGTTGCATTTCTTATGAAAGGATTTGGTCAAACATTTTGCTTAGTTAGATTTCAGACAAGTTATATATGTAGAGTAAAAGGATAATCCCTTCGTACTAGTGCATTTCCTGATATATTAACTCAAGTACTAGTCACGAACAAACGGGGCTCAATTCTGTGCTCATCCTGGTGTAGTACTCCAATTAGTACTAGGCAATGGAGTTGACGGGTGACCTTGGGTAGCGGCGATCGAGGGAATTGAACCGTGCTCGGCATGGTAGGTAACGTTGTCTAGTTACTAAAGCATCTCTCCATTGTTCATCAGTAGTCATTATGGATTGGGGACATGAGGGGAATTTCCTAGGGTTGGAATTCTGTTCGACAGACATTTCGACTCGAAATGCGGAGGCTCGACTGGTTGGGGTTGGCTAATGTGCGTACCACGCACGCCACCAGAAGGACACGAGCCTGATTTTTTAGGATCAACACAAGCCAGGGCCTGGCTGGTACGCCGTTGGGTCCTACCATTTGACAATACGGAAGGAATCTTTTAATTTCCTGAATGAATCTATGTGTATTACAATTCCCATATTTTCCTTGCAAATAGTAATCTCAACGTGGTAATCGATTTATGACAAGTTCTTGAACTAGAGTGAGTTTGTGATATAGTGATCCGAACGTGGATTTCACATTTCATGGTATCCCTAGTAAGTTTTTCATTGCAAATTCAAATTTAAAAGATGAACGGTATGGTGGTGAGAAAACTTTGTATGTATCAAGCATATGACCACACACACACACACACACGAACACAACAACAATCCAGTAGGTATAGTGCTTCTATTTTTCCAAACCATGCATGCATGACACGAATTCAAAAATACTTCTTCTGTTCCTAAATATTTGTCTTTTAGAGATTTCAACAAGTGACTACATACGAAGCAAAATGAGTGAATCTACACTCTAAAATATGTCTATATACATCCGAATGTGGCAGTCCATTTGAAATCTCTAAAAAGACTAATATCTAGGAATGAAGGGAGTAAAATGTAAGACATGCATGGTCCTCAATTGAATATTTAAAATGAACAAGAAACTGAAACATGAATATTAAGTCTAGTACTGCATACATGCAAATGTTGTGTTTAGGCGGATCTATGTAGATTGTTGGGGGTTAACCCCTCGACCTTAGATAAAATTGTGAAGCTCTATTTAGGATTGTTTATACTGTATTACTTGAACAATATATTTGTTCCCACCCTCCCTAACACCGATTGGTTGTGTACCCCCCTCCCGGGAGAATATCATGTGCCCCCACACCTTATATGCTATATGGTGATACGAGTTGCTTGGAGCTTGTAGATCTAAGATATAGCAACTCACAGGATGTCTTAATATTTTTACAGGAAACCTTAATGAGTTTGAGAATTGCACACAATTTGTACAAAAACTACTCAGATGCCCTTGGATCCCATATCCAATGACCTCAAAGCTAGTATCACCGTAGCATCTAAGATGAAGGAGGACCTCATATTCTCCTGTATGTAAGAATATCATGTGCTACCACACCTTAGATGCTTTGGTGATACAAGCTCTTCGAGTCGTTGGATTTGTGATCCAACAACTCCTTGGTGATTCGAATGTTTTTTTGCAAAAAAGCCCCCAAAGAATTTGGCCACTGCTTACTAGCACAAAGACTTCTCAGATGCCATTGGATGTCAGATCGAACAACCTCGAAGCTCTTATCACCGTAGCATCCAAGATGCGAGAGCACCTGATGTTTTCTCGCACAGGAGAATATGAGGTGCTCCCACAACATAGATTCTATGGTGATACGAGTTCCCGGAGATCTAATGGCTCACAGTAGGAGTTTGAATGTTTTTGCAATATATGCCTGAGAGAGTTTCGGAATTGCACAGAAAGTACAAGAACTACGCATGTGGCATCTGATCACAGATCATACGACCTAGATGCTCGTATCACCGTAGCGACTATTTACGCTCCGAGGAGCACCTAATATGAGCAACAGGGAGCCGTTAGATCCAAGATGCAGTGGCACACACGAGGCCTAAATGTTTTATTTGCAACAAAAACCTTGGAGAGTTGGAAATTGCGCATAATTACAAAGACTACTCCCAAGCCATTGGATCTCAGTTCCAACGAAGTAAAAACTCGTATCACCATAGCATCTAAGCTACGGGGTGGATTTGATATTCTATGCCACTGTAATTTTTGTTCCTAAACTTGCAAAATACGTGTAACTCGTGCCGTTACTTATCTAACCGCACAAAGTGTTTGTTCAAAAAAACCATCCTACATTGAAATATTGGAACAACACACGAGGGTCCCACTTGTCATTGATCGAATTTGGACCTAAAAGTAACAAATTTGAAAGACGAGATTTGAACTGGCAACCTGGACTACAAAGTGTAAGTCGATAGCCTGAAACAACAATGGTTGTTGGCTTTGTCCCATAACTTGATTTTATGCATTATTACATTGAGTAGAGTCGAAGGAGTGGCTCGTCAACATGTGCATGACCATTGACTCACTTACTGGTGGGTCCTAGGTGTGTGATCTCTCTCCTCTCCGTCGTCTAACCTTTAGACGCACGGGCACACACGAAGAGCGGCGCTAGCTTGCCGTGGTGTTATTATAACTAAAAAAAGCTTGGAAAATAGAAGAATTGCCTAGAACAATAGACGTTGTGGCTGGTCAAGATGGAGCTAACCACACCTATCCTCCGTGCCATGTTAGCATGATGAAGTAGTGTGGCTAGTGGGGTGTTTTCGACCGCCTGGGTGGGTCCCGAGGTCGAACCATAGGTAGTACGTCTGATACAATATATTTTTACACGCACATTTTTCCTTCGTGCCGAGACGTGGCATACCCTACCACGCGGTTTCGGGGTCCTCCTGGGTTGTGCACACATATATTCTTCCTTTCCAAGACATGGGACGCCCTACCTCGTGTTTTCTGGGTCCTCCTCGGTCGTAGCGCTGAAGCAAGTAAATGAGTCGTCAAATCACGAAAGACCACCTTTCCCGCCGAGTACATCAGTGAAGCACAGTGGCTAGCTAGTTGGGATAGTGCGGCCGATTAGCTAGGCCGCAACCATATTTGTTTTTTCACCCCTTTTTTATCTCCTTGCTGGCAGGTAAATTTAAATATCCATTGCGGCGTTGCTCTAGTCTTTGCGTGCGATAGGCGTGACAGGATTTTTAATTTTTTGATTGACGGGAGCAGGTGTGGCAAGATTTTTAATTTTTTGATTGACAGGAGCAGGCGCGACAGCAATTAGTCATGATGAATCCGCCTGTAAAACCCACTGCTCCCTGATGTGAAAAGTTGTCGATTGGTGTTTTCTAATGGTGAAAACCAAAAGATTCACCCTCCTACTTGGCTGGTTCCCTCCGCCTTCCCGTAGATCGCATTGCCTTTTAGCCGTCTCGCCCCCTTTGCTTCCTCTCCCCATTGCTTCTACCTGGTTCCATGGCGGCGCACCATATCACAGAGTTTGAGGTGAGGTGCCTGACACAGGAGCTCCAGGCCAAGGATGCGGAGCTTAGGGACAAGGACGTGGATCTCTGTGAGCTCAAGGAGGAGAGAAGTGCCATGCTCCTCCTTTAGGTGCGGGAGTTCACGAAACTTCAAAAGAGGTAGGTGTCCACCACAAAGATGCTCGAGGCATTGGCGGTGTTGCTGCAGGAAGCGGGAGATATGATAGGCGGTCAGGCGAGCCGGCTAGAGCGCGAGCAGGACAATCGTGACGAGGTCCAGAATCGCCTCAGCCACTTGGTGGACCATGTTGCCTTGCACGTGTTGCGTCTGCGTGATGCCTACCGTCGTGCCATCGCGACCATGCCGAGCGTCGGGCTAAACCTGTTTGACCACCCCGTCGACTTCAATGGTCTGCGGCTTCCTGACCTGGTCTCCTTCTTTACCTATATCTCCAAGGAGCTGAGCCATCTCCGTGCGATGGTGGGGGCGGAGCTGAACAAGGAGGGGTTGCAGGCTGCCATCGCCATTTCCGGGCGAATCCTCTTAGGGCTCCATCACCGGAATCCATTCGTGCCGTTGGGCGCTGTCTTTGAGGAGCTGGCTCCCGTCGACCGGGACTGGGCTCTATGGGCGGTGGCACCCTACATAACCAACGTCGCGCGCCTCGAGAAGTAGAGGGACTTCAGTGGTGTTTAGGCGTCCTCTACATGGGCATGTCCATGTCTCGACGCAACATGATCGTTGGATCAAACTCAAACGGTGCAGATCAGTCACTATAGCACAAAGCGTGTGGGTGTGTTTGGTTGCATTCTCATCTCAATATAGTTGTTCCCTCTTCGTGCATGCTCATCTCAGCACCCCTCTTCATGCATGATCCTAGTGTATTTGTGTTAATCCACTAGTGTGGACTCATGCACCCTTCATGCACTCTGCCAAACACCCAAAAGTGGGTTGAGAAGGGAACTTTTGCTCCCATCCCATGCACCCTTCATACACCCTGCCTAACACTGATTCGTGCTTCATATGGTTCATGTTCCGTGAAGTACTGTAGCACTGTACTCTCCATGCGCTATAGGCCTAGTTCTATTAACATTGATCTCACCATTCATTCTCGACCGGACAGTCAAAAAAGGGGTACTATGTTACATTACTGTTCATATAGTTGACATGCGCACAACCTTATTTGTTATCGTCATACCTTACTACACTAGCAACAAGATTATCTAGTACTGACGTATGAACCACTGCACATGCCTAATAGCAGGAGCATTGTGTAAGTTCAAGTGACTGATGTCTTTCGCACTCCTCTGTCTTAAGAGTGGAAATGCTTGTTGTAATAATTTTCTTCTTTAGAAACAGTGGACGCGCTCTACCGTGCGGATCCTCCTCAACGGTCGTCGGGAACCTTGCTACTCACTTTCGCCGACGTGTGGGATAGCCAGCATCGTCATCCACTAGTCATGCACTAAATTACTCCGTACTAGAGTGCCCAACTGCACGGTAGCCTACCCTGATCGAAGCACCGCAGTAATGCCCAATGAGCCATCAAATCACAAAACCCCCACCTTTCCAGCAGTAAGTTGGACGGACAAAGCAACCAACATTTCACTCTTCTCCCTCGGCTTCCTCTCTTGAAGAAAACCCGAACTCGCTTCTCCCTCATCTTGTTCCTCATTTCTTCAAGAAAACCCTGACCTGCTTCTACCATTGTTCTTCTCTTCCAAATAAGGAAAGGTGAGTGCATCAATGGTGTTGATTCTGGCCAAGGCCCGGTATTGCAACCCCGAGACTGGTCCTATAACTCCCTCTCTATTCTTCTTTTGGGTTTGTGATTATGGTTTCTTTTATTTTATTTCTATTTGGCAGTTTCTTGATGGACGCTGGAGCACCGACCGAAGTGATGTCTATGGCTCTGGACAAAACCGTCGAGGCTCATGGTACGAAGAAGCACAAGCACCCCACCGAAACTACCGCAGACAAGCTCAAGGCCATCGCCATGTCCAAGCCCCCCTCTTCGGGATCCCTCATTAAGCAATTCCAGGTAATATCTCTTCTTGACGATCTTTTTCTCGATCTTGATCGTGTTTTTTCATCTAACACGCGGTACTAGTAATAGTAGTACAACTTTCTCGGTGATCTTGCATGTGATTTTTGTGTGCCAAATGACGGTTCTAAGTTCCTCTTTTGACTAAAACATGTGAGAGGTTGACACTGATTTCTTATAGATTACTTTCAACTACTTTATGAACATCAATGCTACCTTTGAAGAGAGTATATTTGCCTCAGTAACTTGTATTATGGATATTTCAAGTAATTCCTCTGCTCTCGTGCCTTTGAAGACATGTTCTAGTGTCTTTGTTCACTCATTTCTGTGCGTAAATGTAGTAAAATATCGAAAATCATCTTATATTTCTGAACAGAGGTAGTAATACAATACTTGGTTTCTATTTGAATTAGAACATGGTCCGCGGTGGAGATGAAGTTCTCAAAGTCATGATGTGTGAACTGGAAGACCTGAGGATGAGTTCTACTGCTAAACTATCCAGCTGCTGTGTCCTTGTCACCACGTGTCCTGAACTAGTGTTTTCCCTGTAGCATTGTTGTCAGGCGTGTTCTCAAGGGTGTACTTGACCACAATAATTTCCTGGTTGTGCCTTCGATTACGAAGGGTGTGGTCCTTGTAAAGCTTCCCGACAAATCTGATGCGGACTGTCTTCATCATCGTGTTTATGAGTGGAAAGACCACTCCGTTAGGTTCTGCAAGGTTGACGAGATGGTAGTGCTGGTAGACATCTCTCACGAAGTCCGTAGCCTAGTCAGTTATGCGGGGTTCATCCTGTAGGTCGGTGGCAAGAAATAGTCTGCAAAGTTTAATTAGTGCAACTTTGCTTGTTTGTAGTAAGTAATATTGTTTAGTACTTTATTTGTGTGTGCGGACCCTGTATTGTTTAGTACTGCCGCTTTTGTTGTTTGGTGAGTCCTGAGAACAATCTATGTTAATGACTATCCGCTCAATTCAATATGTATATTTTGAAGTATCCAGATCATCTTTTTGTGAGGACGGTTTATCAATTATGGTTACATTCCAATATCTGTATGCATTGCAGGGTTTATTGCACCCACTAGGATTTCCAGTCCCATGGATGTTCGGTCCATACGATTTGTCATGACCTTTGGACTATCCTGCTTGTGGGAGTAAGCGGGGGGCCTGCATGCCACGCTTAATTGGGCAATCAATCTTCTGTTTAGAACTTCAACATAGTGATTTCCTGGTAAGGATTCACTCGTGTCACATCAAGTAAATCTTATTGATTTACTGTCTAAATCTTATTGATTTAATGTTATGTTTACTTACTTTTGCTCCAATTTTACGATGCAGATCTTGCCATGTGACATTCGTCACAAAATAAACCATTTGGTTTGCTCTAAGATGGTTATTTTTGCACACTTCTTATGTCATGTCAGTAAGGAAGGCACTGTCCATCACTTATATTACTGGACACAATTGGATGAGTCTGTTGTCTGAGTACAATATGAAGCCCTATGATGAAGTGCAGTTTGGTTTAACAAACACGCCACAATTAGTCCTTCTCACGTTTAAAAGAAATGAATAAAAAACTGGATCACGGTCACAGAGCCTAGTCAAGTTAGAAAGCTGATCATAGCAGACTAGAGACGGTCGCCGCTGTCTCGCACATTAGTACCACCTTCAGCAACGGATCGAGCACAGGCACCTTCTTCGACGGCACTTGCTCTAGCACTGATAGTGGTAGTAGCTCAGTCCGATTCACCTGAGGATTGGCACCGACCGCATTAGCGGATCAGGCTGATCTACCGGAGGATCGGGCATCGACACCGGCACCTGCTCCGACACCGGCACCAGGTCCACAAGGAGCACCTTCTCCGGCAGCAGCAGTAGCACTACTAGTCGCACTGGCACGGGCACCAGCAACAGCTCCAGAACCTACTCCAACACTTGCACTTGCATCTGCTTCTGCCGTGTAGCGGCAACGGAACCAGCAGTTGCATCGGCAACAGACTGGGCTACAATTCACACTACATATAGCAAAGTCCTTACAAAAACTGACATCTCCACCTTCTTGGTAAGCCTTGGCCGCCAAAGTGCTTCATTCTTTTTTTCCTTTCCATATTGTTTCACATGATTCACTGTGTTGATCTAAATGTTTGTGTATATCTTCTTGTTTGCAAACAAAGAATTCCTAGAGCAACAAGGGAGTCGTTCAACAATTCGGGCGACCATGGCCAAGTTTCTCTTACCATGTGTAGCCTAGGTGTGAATGAACCTGCTGAATATACCGTAAGTACAAAGGATGGTTGCATGATGATTGATGCTAAAGGATGGTCAAGGTGCAAATCTAAATCAAATCTTGCGGTAGGGGATGATATCAAAATCGAACTTTCTCGGCAAGGTGAGCTGGTCCAAATCAACTTTGAAATTCTTTAGTAGCAGCACGCAATTGCCGAACTGATCTATCCTGCAAGAGATTTTGATGTAATAATCTAGCATGGTGAAACAAGTGTCCTATGTGTATAAGTAGTATGGAAATATTATTTATCACGTAGGATATCGTTGATAGAATTGCAACTCTGATTGCTACTTAGGAACTATCATTCAATTTCATTCTAACAACTGCCGTGCTTTATTCAATTTTCTGTATTTGCCTTGCGACAGCATCTAAAATCAGCGCCGTACCGATCGCTTGCAATATCAAAAGCGCTGAGGTAGAAAACATGGCCCCCCAAACATGCAGGCCCACCGGCCTGTGGCCCAAAGTCCAGAACCGTGAGCCTTTTTAAGTATTATATTCTCAGCTGAACCCCCATATTATGTTATATATATTCCCCTTGATTTCTCTTATGTATAAAGTTGTGATAAAAAGATTTTTATATTTCTTTATAAAGGGAGTATCTCTCTGTAAAAAATATATTTATGTGTAACTAGTTACTCCTGCCTTTCTACTTCCTTTCGCTGATATGTGGAGCATCCGACAATGGGGTCCATCTGCCATGCACCAAATTAGAGTGCACAACTGCACGGTAGACTCACCTCGGTCGTAGCACCACAGTAATGCCCAATGAGCCATCAAATCACGAAACCCCCCACCTTTCCAGCTTTAGCAGTAAGCCGGACGGACGAAGCAACAATATTTCACTGGGCTCGGATCCCCTTCTCCCTTGTCTGCTTGTTCAGAGAAAACCTCCTCTCGACGATTGCATAGTGTTTTCTCATGGAGAACCAGGTACGAATTCTTCATCCATCCCCGATAAATCCAAGTCCCTTGGTCGCGGGTAATCCTAGGATGGCAGCTGCCGCCATTGATGCATTTTTCTTTGTACTAAATCTAGTGTGTTTCATTTGCAGTGCCCAAAGTGCGAGGACCCTACAGGTTTTTGCACCCTCGGCAAGACACCACACTCGTTCCTTCTCATCCTAACACAGGATTTTAAAACACACACAGTATGTTCCTAGAATCCTCTTTTCTGCCCGGGAGGGTGGGGTTTTTTGAACATACTGTAGACTAATTTGGAAATTTGGATTGCTATATTTGAATAAAAGGTACTAGTACCATGGTCAACACTGACGTGAAGGAGGAAATTATTTCCCGATTTGGATAGGGAATACATTGTGTTCTCATATTATTTTTCCTGTAGTGCATTCCTTGCTCTGCCAGAACACATGTACTCAAGATGGTCGGCCTTGCCATAACTGAATACACCAGTTTAATGGTCACATTGAAGACAAGCCATGGATATAAGTTCTGAGTTGGGTTCATGAACCAAGAAGATCGCTGCTTTTTTATGGCCAAACTTGGATAAACTTTCTCAAGTGTTACAGACTGAAAGTTGGTGCACGAATGTTGATTGAAACAGCAGAACCTGGTCTCATCTTCACTCTGATATTCCACCCCAACATTGTTCCAATTGTTCATCCATGTTAGTTTTGTATCCGGTCCTTGCTCGTTGCCTCGATTACTTCTTAATCCACCTATTTTGTCTAACTAATCACAATTTAACTTTAGAATTAGCAACGATTTGTGATTCCCATCTCTCACGAAGATGCTATGTCGGTGCAACAAACCCTGGGTCTGTTGCCCAATTGTGCACAGGCATGAGATCAAGATTGAAGAACCAGTTTAAGTCAGAGATTGAAGAACCAAGAGATTTTAAGAACCAACATGCAGCTCAGAGGGGCCAAGATCGTGCCTAAGGAGCAAGACATCGGCAAGAAAAGGGCCTCCCTTGTCAGGCATGCGAGCCTAGCAAGGGGCGAGGCCACCACTAGAAGCAAGCAACCGAGGCTCCCCGACAGAGCCTGCCGGGGCTCGCGGGGGCAGAACCATCCCACCAACCACTCAAGCACGACTCGCATCGTCAATCAGTGTGGTGTCAAGCCGCAAGATGATTAAGTGGCAGCCGTTCGCCACATGGCAGCCATTTCCTGCAGAAGAAACCTACAGATGACACCCGTCCTACGATGTGCCAAGAGAATAGATGCGGAGCTGGCAAGATAGCCCTGCGGGCCTTGCCAGGCGGCTTGTGATGTGACACTCAGTGGCGCATTTAATGCACCCTCTCGCTATCATATCAGTGGATAATGACCACTTTTGCCACTGTGGTGACCCGTTAATCTATAAAAGGAGACCCATGGCACTCGTGGGAGGGGTCAGAAGGTTGGAAAGTTGATACACACGAGCCACCATACGCACGTAGTCGCTGCGACCCCGAGGCCAACCCCGTCGGGCAAGTGTACTACACATCACCACTTTCATTCCACCATCAATCCAATAAAGTAGGAGTATGATCATACGCCTCGCGGCGGCCAGAACCTGGGTAAATCTCCTGTGTGCTCTCCGCCACGCTGCCGTACGCTGGTCTACTCTTTGTGCAATGTGCCATCCCCCTGCCGAAACGACAAGGGGCCACCCTGTCCCATAGGTGGTCGTGGACATCCCGCGACATGCTACTTCTAACTAATATTTCTTATAACTAGTGACACGTGTAGATTATTTCAAAGTTAAGCATGCTACTCGTTTGTTATTCTATAAGAACTCGACTGTTACTGATGGCATTGAAGTTGACTGGGACGACATCCACAAGTTCCTACACTCTATTGATCGTCTTGACATCCTTGTGGGCCATTTCAATGGTGGAAGTCCATGTGAGATATGTGTGCCACTGCTGCAGACCTTGAACAGGTCCAACTGTGTCCAGAAACTTATGGTACGAGCTGTTTTTTGTTATATATGTTTTTCATAAACTCTTGCTTATACACAATTTTACAGCTGTGATCTTCTTGAAACAAAAACAACCCAGTTCTATTGTTCCTATATGGATGCTTGGCCATGGTCGGGTGAGACTTGTGCTTGGTCACAACATGATGTTTATGTCAACCTACTCCATTCCCATTGGAGGTGAAAAGATACTTATTCATGGGTGGTCTCAAATAATGAAAGCCCATCCATCTTGGAGAATATGACAAAAGGTTATGCTCATGCTTTTCCATGGGTCTAAAGCAAATATCCTATTTATTGACCACATTGCAAGATGAAGTCACTTTCAGAAGGTTGTGGATGCACGGGGTGGCACCTGGGCCTTGTCCTGGGGCTTGGTGGCCTCACCCTTGGTTAACTGTAGGCAAAGTAGCACTGTTCGAAGCGTGCTTTGTATGGTTGAACCTGTATAAGTACTCATACTGCTTTCAGTTATGGTTGTTAAGTACTCCTGCTGCTTTTACAGTCTATCATGTTTCTCCACTCCTGTCTTCCTCCAGCCACCAAAACCAAACCAGCGCCAGCGGGGCCGCCTGCTTCCGCCTCCCACGGCTGGCTGCGCCTTAGTGCACCTATCGCTGCCCCACCGTTTCATAAATCTTTAATGTTTACATCCAAGGCCTCGCCCTCGTCCTCCGCATTCTTTGTTGTGCTCGCCGCGGTGCCGCCCTCTCGCGTTGTCAACATGGTCAACAAACAAGAGGAATCGGGAGAGGACTGTACGTGGAGAGGATGACAGTAGGGGCCCACCATGTCCATGGCCGCAAGCAAGGAAGTTCCTCATTTTTTTGTTATATATACTCCATTGTCAGCATATAGAAAAAGAAAATGCTTCCTCCTAGTGGTTTCCTGACATCTAGGACCCACGACATTGTCAGCGTATATAGTCAATAGACAAGAGAACAACACAAGATTGGCTGACACTTGGGACGTAGCGGCTCGAGTTGTATTTTTTTTTGTTATTGTTGAGACGAAGCTGGGTTTCAACTGGGCTGTGCCTCGTCTAGCCCAGGCTTATATTTTACGTTCACCACATGACCAACCCAACTATTTTTTGTTTGTGAAAATGAGCCCAGTTTATTTTTTCTGAAGAATACCCAATCCAGGCTTACTTATTTTTCTATGCCCTGATGGGTTGCAACTCTTTCAAGACGGCTACAAATCTTGAAAGTAATATGAAATGGGCTGTAAATATAAAAAACAGACGACAAATTGGCAATTACTTATAATTTCTGGAAAAAAATTCACATTTCCAGATTCCAATTTCACTGGGCTTTAACCTAATTTAAATATATCTTCAAAGTACTTTAAATCTGGCTCGACATTTCAGTATTAAAAATAGTTTGGACCCCACAGAATTATGCGAAATTTCGTTTAAATTTTTAACCCTGGCCCTCGCCAACAAAAAAGGGACTACAATAAATTGCATAAGAAGTTGCAATGAGATGTAAGTTATTAAAAAAATAGGGAATGGTCTGACTTGTGGGCCTATTAAGTTGACGCGCATGCAAGATTTTTTTACTTATTATACACCTCAACAAACGATTCTAGCAGACTAACCATTGGATGTTAATCCCAATGGACGTCGTGCTTCTTCAATCCTTGATCTTCTTGCTCCAGCCGCAAAATCCAGTGCCGGCGAGACCGCCTGCTCCCGCCTCCCGTGGCTGGCTGTGCTACCGCGCAGGCCTCACCGCCCCTACTACTCCCATCGCTGGCTAGGCCATCCCTCTACTGACCCACATCCCTCCACTATTGTGGCTTCGCCGCCTCCGGGTCATTCCCTTCCTGGGTCAGCGCACTCAAGCAAGTACTTCCTTATTACACCAAAAAGAATGAATACTCCCAATGACAGTTGGGACCCACCAGCTATATCTTGGCACGGAAGGAAGTGCCTCCTTATTAAGCGAAAAATAACGAGTGCTCCCCATGACAGCTAGGGCCCACCAGATTTGGAGGCTGACTTGTGTCCCTACTAAGTTGACGCGTACGGAGGATTTGTCAACTTAGTCAACAAACAATTCTATCACCAGTGACCGTTGGATTATTAATATCCAATGGTCGTGTTGCTTCTTCAACCTCTGATTTTCTTGTTCCAGCTGTCCAAACCACCTTGTGCTCCTGCCTCCCGTGGCCGGCTATGCTGCCGCGAAGGCCTCACCGCCACCTACTACTCCCACCGCTAGCTAGGCCATCCCTCTACTCACCCACACCCCCTGTTATTCTGCGGCGACGACAACCTCACATCACAGCCGAACCAGTCAACCCTAGTACTACCCTCCGCATGTTCCCAGGGTTCGCATCGTTCCCTGCCTCATCCTCGTCCATCACCTAGTGCTCTCCATGCGGCATGGTCAATGAAAGATAGCCATCAGAAGCGGATTATACACGGTGAGGCTAACAGATGGACCCACCAGCAACATCTTCGCACACAAGGACTTGCCTCCGTATTACGCGAAAAAAAGAATCCTCCCCTTGTTAGGTCGGACCCACCAGCTACATCTTTGCACGCAAGGAAGTGCCTCCTTATCCTCCCTGACAGCCGGGACCCACCCGGTCGAAGCTACGTAGCGTTGTCATTCTGGTCGCAAACGTGTACGTACATACTGGTCCATCGATCTTTCTTCCACAATGAACCGTGGCCCAGCAAGGAGCGGTAGTTGTTCAGGCAGTCCCGTCTATATCGTGTACACGTACATACGTACATATGGGCAGGGTATTGAATGCCTACTCGCACATACGTATGGCCAGGGCTTGTGTACATGGAGAGGCAGCGGAGGGCAGCAATGGCGTCCTATTCATCGGCAACCAACCGGCTGGGTCGGTACGGAGGAAATAGTGTCGTGTTCACCGACAACAGACTAGGTCGGAATGGGTCGTGTTTATTGAGACCCTAGTGGTTTGGAAGGAACAGCCAGAATGGGGTCTGGCGTATCACAAAACGGAGGAAAACGACCTTGTGTTCGACCGCGTACGGTCGAAACGGGGTCCTGTTCATCGGGAACGGTCTGGCATACCGTAAAATGGAGGAAACGGACTTGTGTTTGAGCTCCTATGGTCGAAACGGGGTGCTGTTGATCGCGAGGGGTGTG
Source organism: Triticum dicoccoides (assembly GCF_002162155.2). Taxonomy (NCBI): domain Eukaryota; kingdom Viridiplantae; phylum Streptophyta; class Magnoliopsida; order Poales; family Poaceae; genus Triticum; species Triticum dicoccoides. Next base: position 273,545,960 of record NC_041390.1, on the reverse strand, counting down.
GCGTACAACAAAACGGAGGAAACAGACCTGTGTTGGAGCGCCTACGGTCGAAACGGGGGTCCTGATCATCGAGAGGGTGTGGTGTACCACAAAACGGGACTCCACGGGCTACTGTTCATCCACCGTGTACTGCATCGCTCCAGCCTCCACCTGCTACTGTTCATCCACCGTCGACTTCCTCCAGCCTCCACCAACTACTATTCACCACGGATTCAGTTAGAGCCCAACGCCTCGAACCCACGCGCGTACGTGTACGAGAGAAACGCAAATCGCTCGGCCCCGACCACCCACCGTAACCGAGAACTCCCCGATATTTTCCTCGCCCTCGCTTCTACCATGGTTTTTTTTCATCATGGACAGCCCAAAGAATGTCATGCAGTTGCGTCTCCAGCCCGCCTAGGATGAAAAGTCTATTTTCTGTCATGATTTTTTGTCATAGAAGTAGGAGCCCACCACATCTATGATGATAGCGGGTTTTATCTCAATTATCGCCATAGAAGTGTCATAAGCATGACAGAAAAAAATTCCATTCGGCTCAAAATGTCACGGATGTGTCTTTTTTGTACTGTTAATGGGGAAAGGTGGGGCTTTGTGATTTGACCCCTCATCGCTCATTTACTACTAGTGCAGCGCTACAACCGGGATGCCTCCAAGTCCAACTGCTGCTCCGAACTGTAATTTGGTGCATCACATGTCGAACAAGATGGTGGATGAGCCACAAGTTGGCCAAAGGGGTCCTATTAAGTGTGTCACCATTTCGTGTGCGGACTGACCCTACTGAGTTGCTACGCCAATATGACAGGAGCAACCTACCACTTGGTTTTGCTCCTTGGTGAATCCCGACTATATTGATCTAAAAAGATACTAGTAGTATCCAGATTACTCCCTCCGTCTTGGTTTATAGGGTGTGCATGTAGTTCTAGGTCATCCATTTGACTAACTAAATATGAGTTATATGTTACAAAAAGTATATTATTGGATTCTTAAGCGGATTTAGTTTCTAAACATATATTTTTCATCACATAAAATACATATATAGCTAATTAAGTTCTCAGCGTAGAACGACGTGCATGCCCTATAAACCGAGACAGAGGAAGTAGTTAAAATGAGGTGATTTTACTAAGCGGTGGGCGGGGGAGCATGGCCTGTCATGCGTCCCATGTTTCATGGTGTACCAAGGCGATGCGCATCCCTCTTGAGGTAGAACAATGGCAGAAGCAATACATGGTTTTCTTGAAGGAGATGATGGAGAAGCGAACTCAGCAAAGTGTGAAATAATGGTTGGTTCGCCCGTTTGGGGAAAGGTGGAGCATTGTCATTTGACGTCTCATTGCTCATTACTACTACTAGGGCGCTACGACTGGGGTGCATCCCCTGCTGTTCTGCATTGTTATTCGGTGCATGACACATCGACCTGGTTGCTATATGTCCCACATGTCGGTGCGAGGAAGTACATAATTCATGAAAGCGAGCGTCTCCACTCTTTTAGTACGATGAAGGAGTACAAGACACGGCTTGGTTTTTGTTGCTTCACATGATCCATCGATACAAACCCAGACTAAAAAAGGTGAGGGCGGGTCTTGTCCTACGCGGTAGGCAGGGGAGTTTGGCATAGTCTGTTCGAGGCAATGAGGCAGGAAGGGAAATAAGCAAATAAAGGTTGGGCGACTTAGTTTTGGGAAATTTTTATTTGACGGAGTACGTACCCACTATGGAGGTAGTACTACTTACTACTCCCTCCTTTCTGGTTTATAGGGATCATCCAAAAAATCGTTTTTCTGTTTTATAAGTCTCAATTCTACTAGTACTTACCATCACATGTTTGGATTTCGAGGTGCATTAACTCACCCGATGCAAGAAGTATCAAGAGAAAACTCACCAATGCATGTAGAAGTTCATGGAAATTTAGTGGTCATGCATGCATTTGTTGTAATTAATGCATCAGCAATCATAACTTTTTGAGAAAAATGAGCGTACTAATTAAGTACTTGTGCAAACTACGAAATTAATTCCACCACTCACCGTCTACCTTTGTTGGAGAGATTTTCAAATTGAGCCTTATAAACCAGAAAGGAGGGATTAGTAACATGTCCTAGGGTAGCTTGCTGCACCATGGACTCCAAGGAAATTGCTGTAGTACTACTCCTACTACTAAAATACATATATTTCAAACAATATGATAATTAATCTCTCTAACCAAGGTAGGGGAGTATATATCTAACAGAGGGAGTAGTAAAATTTTCTCCTCGTCTTGCGAGCCACTACGCGCGTGGCCGAGGGGGTGGGCATAGGCGTAGTAAGCAAGCTTCTCCTCATCCCGCAACTCTGCAAACCACCACACCCGTGGGCAGGGGAGAGGGTGTACTAAGCAAGCTTCTCCTCATTCTGCGAGTTGACAGGACACATCAAAAGTAGTACTCTAGTATATTGAGCCTTGCCTCTAAGGTAGGCCCCACATGGTTTGATTCTTATCAAATGAAAAACCGCAATGTTTAGAGACTCTAACCAGCCTCTAAGGTGGGCACTAGCAGAAATTTAAAAAGTATTTATAGGCACCACATTTGTCCAATCAGTACTATTTCTCTTCTACTTTCTTATGCTTCCTAAGGCCGACAAGTGGGACCAGATGGATTGTTACATTGTTAGAGGCAACCTCTAAGGTTAGAACTGATGCTAGCCAATTTTTTGTTAGAGGCAGTTCATGCAATGTACAGAGGCCTGCCTTTAAGAGGAGAAAGAGGGCTTAGAGGAAACAAAAAGCATATATTGTGGATGCCTTAAGTGCCTACTTTATGGTCTATATGACTCAATTTGAAATCCACAATGTATCCATAATAGATGCTGAGTGGTGGAATATATTTATTACTTCCATAGTTCACAAAAGGACTGAGCATGTGACATGGTGAACGAAGGGAGTACGATACCATTAGTACTACGGTTCTTTTGGAAGGGCTGTACTAGTCCCTCCCATTCACATGTTCACATTTCAAGCTTCAGTAAAAATGTGGCATGCAAGGATTAAGAGAAATCTCAGGAATGCATGTACTCCCTCAATCCATATAGGGTCTAAAATGCGTTTTGGAGGCTAACTTTGACCACATGTTAGAGCAATAATATGACATCCAACTTACACAAATCTTACCATCAAATTCGTATGTGGTCATTATACTGCTAGCACATGCATGTGTTGAAATTAGTATGTACTCCCTCCGTTCCTAAATATTTTTATTTCTAGAGATTTCAACAAGTGACTGCATACAAAGCAAAATGAGTGAATCTACACTCTAAAATATGTCTACATACATCCGTATGTTGTAGTCCATTTGAAATGTCTAGAAAGACAAATATTTGGGAACAGAGGGAGTACATGATACAGTAGTAAACACTCACTATCTAGTAGTACTAGTACTCTACACTACTACTACTATGAGGCCATCCAACTGTGCCCCGGTAGAAGACCGCGGACACCGATCATTCGTTCACATTTAAATTTGTTTTCACACAAAAAAATATCCATGAAAACAACACATGGAAAAATTTGACGGCGAATGAGGGATTGGAATGTGCTGGGATGGGCCTGGAAGGGGCTGTTTGGATCATGTCCGAGGTAGCCAAAATATTGGCGACCCTTTTGTCCACCTATGCCTTTGCCACCAATGAACGAGGAAGAACTCGGTGCTCATGCATCCTCCAGCGCGCGCATTGGAGATGAGCTCGCACGTGCTGTGCTTTTTTTGTCCCACCATGCCGCTCGAGCCGGCCATAGACCGACTGGCGACCCGCAAATTACGCCATCCAACCATAGTCGCACACATTCTGATAGAAACTCAACCAACCAGACGAAATTCATGCAAACACGGTGATATTTCATATAAACAATGATGGAATTCATATAAAATACCAGATTTTCATATAAACATGATGGATTTCATTACATTCAAATCAACTAAGCGGTGCTACTCCTGAACAACACAAGTGTAATAATAAATAGCCTAAATGGTCGCCCGTGGATCCATTTGTCTTCTTCATGTCTGGTAGGACAATCACCGGACTACCGGGAGCCCCGGAGGTATATGCATAAGCGCAAAGGACGGCTCTCTTTCCCACCGCTCAACTGACATCATTGGTTGATGCCCAAGATGGAGTTTGAAGGGGGCTTCACCATTTCCGTGGAGCCCATGCAGGGTCGATGAAGGTTCTCGCAATAGAAGGATCCTGTAAGACACCTGTTGTGTACACCGGCGTCGCCTCGGTGGTGGCCTTCATGTGACCCAAGAAGCGGCGGCCTCCCGTGTTCTACTTTTCCTCGATGATGGTGGCGGACGCGAAGGCACTGGCCACCGACTCGTTGCTCTCCGGGCACTCGGCTTCTGTCTCTGCTTGCATGGCGCGGCCGCAGGCTTGGCAGTCTTGGCCACAGAAATGGTAGACGCGGTCGCTGACATGGGAGGCACGGTACGAGGTGGTGGCATGGACGGCAGCGATGACGCTCATGCTGCCCATCGTGCCGGCGTGGAGCAGCTCGCCGCTCCTTGTCAAGTTGGACTAGAGCACGAGTTGCTGAACCACGCGCCGGCTTGGGGCGGCAACTAGCTCTATTGGGCGAGGGGAGGGAGGTGTATCAGCAAGCTGCATAGCTCGTATCTGGCGGGCTCGGCGGGCCACCCAGCCGGCTTGGATGCTGGATAACTACTCTTCATAAGCTATTGTAAGAGTGGAGAAATGGTGAAGGAGGAGATAGGGGAGCGGCGGAGGTGTGCGAATCTTGGCTGGCACCTAGCCTCGTTTAAATAGGAGATTAAATAGACAGCGGACAGGAGGAGGTCGGCCGGTGTTGCGTTTAATGCCGACCCAGTCATGAACGGACGTGTGTCCGAAGTGGGTTTCTCGGCTTCCACTTGGGTTTCATGGAGGCGTTTGAATGCGGAAAGGAGGCATGTTCAGCCGGGCGTGCAGCGAGCGGCGCCCTCGACTCTGACGTACGACACCACGTCGTTCTTCCACTGACGTGTGGGCTCGTTGGGTACCTGGCCAGCATGTCAGTGACCCAACGCAGGCAGCGCATAGCAGAGGAGCTTTTGGTGGGCCAGGGTTGTGCGAAGCGGGCATTTCACAAACCGATGATTATTCATTGATTGTGACGTCATCTAATTCATGTAGATTGATAAGCCTACTATATAATGTAAGAGAATTTTAAATTTTTCATATATACGTTGATAGAGACTGCTGGAAAAAATCAATACGTTGTGATCCATAAAGACTGTTGAAAAGAATCAATGTTCTACTTATCATAGATAAGAATGATTAATACCCATAACAATCCATGTCCTTAACAAAGGGTGCATGCAAGTATAGGTTGAGCGTGTGTCTTGCGTCGTGTGCTCTGTGCATGAAGGCGTGCGAGTGTTGCGTGTGTGCATGTGTACATTTCAGTGTTGCATGCATGTGTGCGTGCGTGCGTGTGTTCGTGAGTGCATGTGTACGTGTCAGTGTTGCATGCCTGCACGCGTGCTTGTGTTCCTGTGAGTGTTGCGTGCATGCATGTGTACGTGTGAGTATTGCATGCATGCATGTGGGCGTTGAAGGCGTGTTTGCGCGCATGTGTGTGTTTGTATTCACCACAGTGGCTCATGCATGCGTGCAATTAAAATGGCCGACTCAGCATATCATCACAAGGCGATCCTTGTCTGCTGTAGTTAGGGCGCGTAGGGCCAACCAGAGGTCTCACGATTTCGAGTCCCCACTAACCACTAACTTATTACCATTTCTGTCTTTCATATATGCGCTGATGGGTGGGCCCGACGGTAACATGCGCTAGTGAATGTGGACCGTTTGACTGGTCAGTTGATCGTGCCATCAACAAATTACGGAGCTGTATGGTGAGCCAGTGACCATATGACCATCGTAAACTATATTTTATTAACAAAGTATAGACTCAAGCTACCATTACTTTATTTCATATACACGCTGACAGGTGGGCCCCATGGTTCGCGCAGATGATGCGACACTAGTTGTGCCATGTGGAACATTTGACTGGTCAATTGATCGTGTCATCGGCAAATTACGGAGTTGTAGAGGTGAGCCAATGACCATATAATCATGACATGTATTTTTTAACAAAGTGCACACACAGACACACCGCTATAAGCGCACACACGCACACCCTACCCCTATGAGCACCTTAGAGAGAGTGATCCAGCATATGATCTTGAGATTTTATGAAGTATAGGTGCCTCGTAGTCGAGGCGAATTTCTCCTCCCACTGAACGCACATCGCGGGAAAATATTGAAATTAATCCAGCATAAATGCGAGCACCGGGACTTTAACCCCAGTGGACTGGGGAAACCACTGTCCACCTAACCATCCAACCACGGGTTTGTTAGAACCACAAAATGTATATGGTGACTATGATGAGGTTATTCTGAACACTGGTACAACGACGTGCTATACAAACAGTTTTTAACCTCTTTCCGCGACGACATTTGGAATTGTCTCCAAGTGAGTGTGGGTGATATGGGGGTACTTCCCACATGACCCAGAAACCGTCGTGGATAGGACACAGGCTGGGCCCAAATGAGCTCGTGTGCGATCGGGCGAGGCATCGAAACCCAATCATTTCCGTTCATATGCACATCCCACACGGTGAATCCTAGAAAATCATTTCCGTTCATATGTATATCACACAGTTCTTTGTGTGGAAACGTTTGTGCAAAGTGTCCTAACGCAAACACTTCGTTGCCGGAAGCCGTGTGTGATTGTTAGTTGATCGAACACACCTACTTTCTAGAAACCATGTGGGTTGTTTGAGTTCATCGCCCACGGTGTTGTCTGAGTAACTATCTGCAATAGAAAACCCAATAAGCAGGGTAATTATCCTATATTGATAATCCATGTACTAATCAAATTGATATTTCTTATAAAACACACCAGATATTTCATATCTGTATAACAACAACCATGATTTCATAATCGAATTACATCAGATATCTTTGGCACTCAGTTACGCCATTACACAATAGCACCAAGTTTCACATGCAGCATGAAAAACCTTTGGAAAGTAGCATCATACATGGTAAATAGTCAGATGAATCTCATCTGGGAAACTTTAGAAGCGGAAGGGAAATATTGAGCCTTCAATGATGTTGAATGTCCTTGCAACTTTAGGCCAGTGGCCATGGATAATTGCCCGCCCAACCTTCGTCCTCTTCAGCAAGACTTTAATATTGTACCGTGGGTGTTGAATGAATACCTTCCTCGCCTCTTGACCATGTAGGTAGTTTGAGAGGTAATCATCAGTGAACTGCTTTGAGAAGTACTAAAAACAAAGATATGCATAAATCGTTGTTATAAATTTTGAAATGGCGCAGGGGGTAAAAACAAGGTAAAAGAGTTAGTACCATCCTATAGTTGACTGATGTCTTCTTCATTGTGCAAACAAAGATCTAGGATAGCCTCTGGACAAAATTTATGAAGTGGCATCTTGTATATTTCGTCCAAGGCTTCATGCACTCATTATGGTGGCTTCAAAGTCCTGGAATCATCACTTGTCACTCCGTTCTTGTTCCCCTTGCACACGCCATCATCTCAATGCTTGAACTTGCTTCAATGTTCATCTTTCTTGTCCAACCTAGGCCCTTCATTTGTAAGCAAAACAAATGTATACAATTTAGGTAGCATCATATTCTCATGAACATTAGAATCGTTACCAAGAAATGAAAGTACCTGGTAATTTAATTGGCGTGTGCGAGCTCTAGTAATTAGTCCAGTATGTATAGCAACAGGGGCTGTGGGTGTAACAATGGTATTGATGTCCTCATCAAAAAATTTACCGCAACATGTTGGTGCCATGTCATGACACCATGCCAAGTTTCATGATTTTCAGGCGTGTTTTGGATTCGTAGGAATTAAAAAACCAAGTTTCTCAATATTTCCGGCCGAGCCACGATGCAGAGATGTTTGAATTTCATTCCCATTTCTTGCATGGGACCTATAAATTCACCCAAAGGCACACTTGTGATTTTTCAACCAACTTTGGTGCAATGGCGCATATGCTTGTAGTTCAAATTTGAATTATGCACATTAAATGCGCAGAAACTCAATTAATGTATAGGAAAGGCCAAACGAACGCGGAATAATTCCAAAATTTAGCACAATACTTCTATTTGGTCTAATCTGCGTGTGTAAAAAAATTAAGGTGGGAGAAGGCAGTGTACGTAAGTCGTTTCGCACACGGAGGTGACACATTCCCTCTTGGAACGATGAGCCTTCTTGAGGGAAGCTCCGGTTTGCAAGAAGCTTACACCAAAGCTTGTCCCAATTCTGCCAAAAAATTTACCGCAACATGTTGGTCCCATGTCATGACACCATGCAAAGTTTCATGATTTTCTGGCGTGTTTTGATTTATAGGAATTAAAAAACCAAGTTTCTCAATCTTTTCGGCCGAGTCATGACGCCCACATATTTGAATTTGATTCCCATTTCTTGCATGGGACCTATAAATTCACCCAAAGACACACATGTGATTTTTCAACAAACTTTGGTGCACTGGAGCATGTGCTTGTAGTTCAAATTTGAATTATGCACATTAAATGCCCAGAAACTCAGTTAATGCATAAAAATGCCAAAAGAACCCGGAATAATTCCAAATTTAAACACGACACTCATGTACTAGTTGCATGTTCACTGTACATAAATGTTCTAGCAATTTAAACACCATCCTTTCCCTTCGTAACACCATTTTGTCTTTCAAAACATAACGAAAAAATCAGATATACCACAAACAGTTTACTAGAAAGAATCATGTGGGATGCGATATAAAATATCTTGGTGCACCGTCTTGTCTGGCTTACGCAGGAAGCTTCGCCGTTTACAGTCTATCGCCCCCGCTTGAACCGCACTTGCGCGCTAGTTTCTCGCGGCACCGAGCGAAATTGTTTTGCCACTGCGGAAATATCTATCTCCCCACCCCCTCGCTCCCACCAAAAGCCAAATTTCCACCGTTCCTCCTTGCTTTCCAACTTCAAACCTTCACTGTTGCTTACTGGCAGCTCAACATCCTCGCCGACAACCCTTCTTTTTGCAGTGCTGCCTCCTCGCCGGCTACCCTTCTTCTTGCAGTGCCGCCTCCTCACCGGCAACCCTTCTTCTAGCAGCGCCACCTCATCACCGGTGACCCTTCTTCTTGCTGCGCGGCCTCCTCGCCGCCGACCCTTCTTCTTGTTCCGCGGCCTCGTCGATATGGTCAGGTAATCCACACCCCACCCACACCATCCTTCTCCTTTCCTGTCCCACATGCCCCGACCGACGGCGCGACACCTTCCACCGAAATCACTCTCCCCCTCTAATTAAGTGTCGCCCATAGCCATTTTGCACGTAGTATAACATGGAACTCAGTAGCATGCGGCTGCACATGCGCATGAGGTAGCTATGGCTGCCATGCGTGCCGACCGCCAGATCTTGGAGGAGCACCTCGTCTTCGAGGCCACCGTCGACACCGCCATGCGGTTGTCTACTTTAAAATACAGTTTGTGTTGTTTTCTTGAGGCCACCACCAGTGCCTTTTAGTGGTTTGTCCTCTGTAATGTTAATATGCAGTCTGATGTTCAGTTAACAGTCTGGTCCTCTCAAATGTAATGTTCAGTTAACACTTTGGTCCAACAATTGCTACATTTCATAGTATTACTCTCAAGCATTCTTTGTTTTTTCAACTATCTTATCTTCTAGTACATGTTTCTATTCCGCAATGTCGTGCTCAGTTAACTATTTTGGTTCATTTGGTCTGCTGTCCATTTAACTGTTTGGTTCAGTTTTGCAATTTTATTTTCATTTGCTGTGGGTACGATTTTGTATTGTTATGCATGTGACACCAATCGAATTTGGTTGTACTCAATACATATTCTACTGATAGTATGGCAACTCTCAGTTAACCTGATTAAGATCTTCCTTATGTGTGTTGCAGGGAAAAATGGGAGACATTGCGGTTTACCATCGAGGTTTGTTCAAGCATGGTCCTTTGGCTAATAGCACATTATTGTGCAGTTGTAGGAATCATTCTAATATTTAGGTTTCTTACAATTTGGTTTTGCACATGTAGGTCCTGCTGTCGGAGGCTTAGATCCACTGTTCGGCCCATTTTGCATATGGGGAAATGAGATGCCGAGGAATATCAGTCAAGTCAATAAACTCAGAAAGATTGTTAGGATGAAGAAACTTGCGACGAATAACAGCAAGGTGCTGCATCCCCTTATTTTTGGGCCAGGCCCATGTAATTTTGAAATACTTGATTATAGGCTGTTTTTGGTGTCCGTATGTGTGGGGAAACAAGAGTTAGGATTGGTTTCGGACCCCTCCTCCAAGGGCCATGAAATTCCCCCTCTCTCCTCCATATATACAGCCCTTAGGGCATCGTTTAGACTTTGGGTTTTGTTTAGATCAAAAGTTTGCCATAGCTGCAACTTCGCGTACTTTATTTGTGTTCAACAACCAGAACAAGACATCATAGAACCCCACCTTGATCAATAAATCTTTCATCTTATATTCGCAATATCCAGATTGCAATCTTAGTTTCTTGCTTGTTCTTAGTTTGCTCGCAGGAAACAGACCCTCGTGGTCAGGTTGATCGTGCTCCGGCGTGGTCAATAACCCCTCGGAAGTTGGTTTAGCGATTGCTAAGGCGCGACGTCTCGCACGTCTGTAGTCGGATCGTCAAGGTCGACTCCCACAGAAAACGATAGACACCATCTCATTGAAACATCGGGACACCTTCGCCTCTATCAAGTGGTATCAGATTTTAAGGTTGCTTGGTGAGATTTTACAGTTTTTCATAGTATAGATTGAGCCTGTTCTTCATACCTACAGTCCACGAAAAAGCCAAAAAAATAAGGGTTAGTTCATCCTATCCGAACACTTCTGAGCCTTTGCATAGTCTTTTCAGTATTTTGCTTTGTTGAATTTGTGGTTGCATCGTCGTGTCTAGTTGCTGGTCTTAGAGTCTAGTCTTTTAGAGTTTCGAGTTCTGGTCATAAGTTGTCACGCCGCCGCCACACCATCATCATCACCCCTGCCATCTACCATCACCGCTTATCCGCCACCGATCCATCTCCATATACCATCACCAATATGTATCCACATACCACCACCAATCCGTATCCATATACCACCACCAATCTGTATCCATATACCACCACCGCTGCCATATCCTACCACCATATATCCACCACTAATCCGAGTTCCTTTCATATTAGTTTTGTTTTCGAGATCCGTCTAATTTCCGATTTGTGTTTCCTTGCCTGAGTAGGTTTCGGAAACAAAAAAAAGAGTCTGGAGACCCCTGGGTATTTTTTAGGCCAAAATTTTCATAGGCAATTTTTCCCTATCCTATTTTTGGCATTTCGGAGTCTTTTGAGCCACGTGCCATCATAGTGATTTTTTGTCGCACTTTTTTGTCGTCGCTGCCCTGGTTTCCGTAAAAAGTCAAAAAAAATCGTGCCCATCCTGTTAGTTTGACCTGGGAAGATTTTTGAGACACTCGCCATTATAGTGATTTTTTGCAAAAAAAGGAGCGCAAAAAAAGAGGAGCGCCAAAAAAACAGAGCGAAAAAAATTCCAGAGTATGCTTTTCCCTTGTTTACATGCAGCGCCGTGATTTTATTAGTGTTCTAGGCTCGCGTCTCTAGCACGGTCTAGCTTAGAACAAGCACAGTACCGTCGTTGAGCATTTATTCAACTTTGCATCTCTAAACTGATTATTGCTAATCTTTTTGCTACCATATTATAAGCCTTCCAAGCTCCACATAAATCTAAATCGTGCACTTGACTCTCCCTTGTAATCGCCCTATCCAAGCTTTGAGAGTTTCTACTACATCGGTTGCCGATGACCACCTGCTGCTGGGTAAGAACTGGTAAGAATTTGAGATTTGCTTGACGGATTTGTGACACCCACCACCACCATTTGTTAGTAGTCTGTAGGATCATATTCTTGTGTGTTTCTATTGCTGCTAACCATGGCAGGATCACAAGCCGACGAGACTGACTGGGAGAATATGACGAATAAGGAGTTGCATGATAAATTTCAACAAATGGTGAGTGGAGAGGTGCAAGACGTGCTAAACAGATTTGAAGAGGCCATGGAGAAGATAGATGGCATGGAGAAGACGTTCGAAACAAAGCTCGATAACAAATTTAATGAATTGCTCGCGCGTCTTCCACCACCACCACCGGCTGCACCTAAAGCACCACAACAACAACAACAACAACAACAACAACAACAACAACAATGACTACCTCCACATCACGAAATGGCCCTCCGCCGAGCGAGCTGTGTCCCTCTTGCGCCTCGCCAAACTGTTGGTGCTGCTGTTGATACTTCTGTGGCTCCTGCTGCTTATGCGGAGGAGGAGGATTATGCGGGAGATTATGAGGATGAGGTTGATAAAAATCAGAACTATGTGCAACCACTAGCACCACCACTACCAGGTCGTCCACATGCAAATAATGGCAATGGTAGGGCTCCCCCTCAGGTATGATATCATGACCATCTCCCTAAACTGAAATTGAATATTCCACCATTTGAGGGTAGATATGTTCCTGATATATATCTTACTTGGGAGTTAGAAACTAAACAATGATTTACATGTTTACAATATCCTGAGGAGAGACGTGTTCCTGCCGCTGTTTATGCTTTCACTAGCTTTGCATGTGTTTGGTGGTCTGAACATTGTCGATTATATCCTATTCCAGCTACTTGGGCTCCTTTGAAAACTGCTATGCATACTCGTTGGGTTCCACCATATTATCAACATGAATTAATTCAAAAATTGCAGCGTTTAAGACAAGGAAAAGATTCTGTAGAAGCATATTATTAGGAATTACAAACTGGCATGATTAGATGTGGTATTGTTGAGGAGAATGAAGCTATGCTTGCATGTTTTATGGGTGGATTAAATAGAGAGATTCGGACCATTCTAGAGTATAAGGAGTATAATAATATCACTCGTTTATTCCACCTTGCTTGTAAAGTTGAACGTCAAGTGCAGGATCGACAGGCATGGGCGCGAACTAACTTCTGTGCAGGTCGATCTTCATCATGGACACCATGTGCATCCTCTACTTCCACTACACTAGCACCTCCATCAGGTGCCACCTCCAGCCGTGATACAAGAAAGTAGGCACAACCACTACTATCTGCCAAGAGCAGACCTGCTAGGCCTGCGCAGATCTCTTCTTCTTCTATGGAATCAACAGGGCACACAAGTGATATTATTTGTCGTTGTTGTAAGGGAAGATGACATTTTGCGAGAGAATGCAAATCTCAGCATGTGATGATTGCTGTTGAGAATGGTGGGTATGAGTCCGCTAGTGACTATGATGAGGAGACTTTGGCTCTTATTACATAGGAAGAACACGGTGGAGATGATTCTGATCATGAGACGCAATACATGGCTGCTAAAGATGCTGACAGGTATGAATGTTTAGTTGCTCAACGTTGTTTTGAGTGTGCAGGTTACGCAAGCTGAGCAAAATCAGAGGAATAATTTGTTCCATACAAAGGGAGTTGTGAAGGAACATTCTATTCACGTCATCATAGATGGAGGGAGCTGCAACAACTTGGCTAGCATGGAGATGGTGGAGAAGCTCTCTCTCACCACAAGACCGCATCCACATCCTTACTATATCCAATGGTTCAACAACAACAGCAAGGTTAAGGTAACACGTACCATTCATGTGCATTTTAGTATCTCTACATATGCTGATTATGTTGATTGTGATGTGGTACCTATGCAAGCATGTTCCTTATTACTTGGTAGACCATGGAAATTTGATAAAAATTATGTACATCATGGTAGAAACAATCAGTATACTCTTGTTCATAAGGACAAAAATATTACCTTGCTTCCTATGACTCCTGATTCCATTTTGAAAGATGATATTAATAGAGCTAATAAAGCAAAACAGGAGCAAAAAAAGAGTGAAAATCAGATTGTGGCAAAAGAATTTGAGCAACAAATTAAGCCTAATAATAAACCATCTAGTGTTGCTTCTGAAATTAAATTGAAAAGTGCATGTTTACTTGCCACCAAATCTGATATTGATGCTCTAGATTTTAGCAAATTTGTTTGCTATGCTTTTGTGTGAAAAGAGGCATTATTTTCATTCGAGGACATGCCTTCCTCTTGGCCTCTTTCTGTCACTAACATTTTACAGGAGTTCGCTGACGTCTTTCCACAAGACGTGCCACCGGGATTACCACCTATTTGAGGGATTGATCATCAAATTGACTTAATTCCCAGTGTATCATTACCCAACCGTGCGCCATACCGTACCAATCTAGAGGAGACGAGGGAGGTTATGCGTCAAGTACAGGAGCTGGTCGACAAAGGTTATATACGCGAATCCCTTAGTCCTTGTGTTGTTCCTATCATTTTAGTGCCGAAAAAGGATGGTACATCGCGTATGTGTGTTGATTGTAGAGGCATTAATAATATTACTATTTGTTATTGTCATCCTATTCCTAGGCTAGAAGACATGCTTGATGAATTGAGTGGCTCTACAATATTCTCCAAAGTTGATTTGCGTAGTGGATACCAACAAATTCGTATGAAATTGGGAGATGAATGGAAAATATCATTTAAAACTAAGTTTGTATATATGAGTGGTTAGTCATGCCTTTTGGGTTAACTAATGCACCTAGTACTTTCATGAGATTAATGAACGAAGTTTTACGTGCTTTCATTGGTTGATTTGTGGTAGTCTATTTTGATGATATACTGATTTATAGCAGCTCTTTGGAGGAACATTTGGAACATTTACATGTTGTTTTTATTGCTCTACGTAATGCATGTTTATTTGGTAAGCTTGGGAAGTGCACCTTCTGCACCGACCGAGTATCTTCTCTTGGCTATGTTGCTACTCCATAGGGAATTGATAAAGCCAATATTGAAGCTATTGAGAGTTGGCCGCAGCCCAAAACGGTCACACAAGTGAGGAGTTTTCTTGGCCTCGCTGGATTCTATAGGCGTTTTGTGAGAGATTTCAGCACCATTGTTGCACCTCGCAATGAGCTTACAAAGAAGGATGTACCTTTCGTTTGGGGTACCGCACAGGAAGAAGCCTTCATAGTATTGAAAGATAAGTTGACACATACTACTTTACTTCAACTTCCAGGTTTTAATAAGACTTTTGAGCTTGAATGTGATGCTAGTGGAATTGGGTTAGAAGGTGTGTCATTACAAGATGGCAAACCTGTTGCATACTTTTCTGAAAAATTGAGTGGGCCTAGTCTAAATTATTCTACTTATGACAAAGAATTATATGCTCTTGTTCGGACTTTAGAAACATGGCAACATCATTTATGGCCCAAAGAATTTGTTATACATTCTGATCATGAATCATTGAAACCTATTAGAAGTCAAGCTAAACTAAATCGTAGACATGCTAAATGGGTTGAATTCATTGAGACTTTCCCTTATGTCATTAAACACAAGAAGGGTAAAGAAAATGTTATTGCTGATGCATTGTCTCGTCGGTATACTATGCTTTCACAACTTGACTTCAAAATATTTGGTTTGGAGACAATCAAAGATCAATATGTGCATGATGCTGATTTTAAAGATGTAATGCAGAATTGTAAAGAAGGAAGAACGTGGAACAAGTTTGTCGTTAATGATGGATTTGTGTTCCATGCTAACAAGCTATGCATTCCAGCTAGCTCCGTTCATCTTTTGTTGTTGCAGGAGGCACATGGACGAGGATTAATGGGCCACTTTGGCATGAAGAAGACGAAGGACATACTTGCTACACATTTCTTTTGTCCAAAGATGAGACGGGATGTTGAGCGTTTTGTTGCTCGTTGCACTACATGTCAAAAAGCTAAGTCACGACTCAATCCTTATGGTTTATATTTGCCTTTGCCTGTACCTAGTGTTCCTTGGGAGGACATATCTATGGACTTTGTTTTAGGTTTACCTCGAACAAAGAAGGGGAGGGATAGCATATCTGTTGTCGTGGATAGATTCTCGAAAATGGCACACTTTATACCATGCCATAAAATCGATGATGATGTTAATGTTGTTGATTTGTTCTTTCGTGAAATTATTCGCTTGCATGGTGTGCCAAATACTATTGTTTCAGATCATGAGACGAAATTTCTTAGCCACTTTTGCAGATGTTTATGCGCTAAATTGGGGACTAAACTGCTTTTTAGTACTACTTGTCACCGTTCATTGCTTAGGACCGATGGACAAACTGAAGTAGTCAATAGAACATTGTCTACTATGCTTAGGGCTATTTTGAAGAATAATAAGAAAATGTTGGAAGAATGCTTGCCTCATATTGGATTTCTTTATAATCGTTCATTGTATTCTACTACTAAGATGTGCCCTTTTGAAATTGTGTATGGTTTCCTACCTCGTGCACCTATTGATTTTTTGCCTCTTCCATCTTCGGAGAAGGTTAATTTTAGTTCCAAAGAACGTGTTGAATTGATTTTAAAAATGCATGAGTTAACTAAGGAAAACATTGAGCGTATGAATGCTAAATATAAACTTGCTGGAGATAAGGGTAGAAAACATCTTGTGTTTGCACCTGGAGATCTTGTTTGGTTACATTTGCGTAAGGAAAGATTTCCTAATTTGCACAAATCAAAGCTAATGCCACGTGCTGATGGTCCTTTTAATATCTTAGAGAAAATAAATGATAATGCATATAAACTTGAGCTGCCTGCAAATTTTGGGGTTAGTGCCACTTTTAACATTGCAGATTTGAAGCCTTATTTGAGTGAGGGAGATGAGCTTTTGTTGAGGACGACTTAATTTCAAGAAGGGGAGGATGATGAGGACATCAATACCATTGTTACATCCACTGCCCCTACTGCTATACATACTGGTTCAATTACTAGACTTCGTTTCTTGGTAATGATTCTAATGTTCATGAGAATATGATGCTGCCTAAATTGGATACATTTGTTTTGCTTACAAATGAAGGGCCGAGCTTGGACAAGAAAGATGAACCTTGGAGCAAGTTCAAGCATGGAGATGATGGCGTGCGCAAGGGGAATAAGAACAGAGTTACAAGTGATGATTCCAGGACTTTGAAGCCACCATAATGCGTGCATGAGGCCTTGGACGAAATATACAAGATGCCACTTCATAAATTTCATCCAGAGGCTATCCTAGGTGCCGTGTCACCTTATTTTTGGGCCAGGCTCATGTAATTTCGAAATACTTGATTATAGGCTGTTTTTGGAGTCCGTATGTGTGGGGAAACAAGAGTTAGGGTTGGTTTCGGACCCCTCCTCCAAGGGCCATGAAATTCCCCCCTCTCTCCTCCATATATACAGCCCTTAGGGCATCATTTAGACTTTGGGTTTTGTTTAGATTAAAAGTTTGCCATAGATGCGACTTCGCGTACTTAAACGTGTTCAATGACCAGACCAAGACGTCACAGAACCCCACCTTGACCAATAAAGCTTTCATCTTATATTCGCAATATCCAAATTGCAATCTCAGTTTCTTGCTTGTTCTTCGTTTGCTCGTAGGAAACAGACCCTCATGGTCAGGTTGATCGTGCTCCGGCGTGGTCAATAACCCCTCGGAAGTTGGTTTAGCGATTTATATGGCGTGACGTCTTGCACGTTCGTAGTCAGTTCGTCAAGGTCGACTCCCACAGAAAACGATAGCCACCATCTCATCGAAACATCGGGACACCATCGCCTCTATCATCTTTTGGTCGAATTGGGACAAGCTTTGGTGTAAGCTTCTTGCAAACCGGAGCTTCCCACTAGAAGGCTCGCGGTTCCAAGAGGGAACGTGTCACCTGCGTGTGCGAAACGACATACGTACACTGCCTTTTCCCACCTTAATTTTTTTACACAGGTAGATTAAACCAAATAGAAGTATCATGCTAAATTTTGGAATTATTCCGGGTTCATTTGGCCTTTTTATACATTAATTAAGTTTCTGGTCATTTAATGTGCATAATTCAAATTTGACTACAAGCACATGCTCCAGTGCACCAAACACTACTAGGGAAAACCTTATACAGAGAATCTTACTAGCAGCGTTGTTTAAGAATAGACGCTACTACTAATTAACAGTAGCTTGCTCCAGTCGACCGCTCTACTAATAGCCCGGTAGCAGTAGCACACTAGTCGAAAAGAGCACTACTACTATAATTGCCAGGGCGTTGCCTCCCAGCTCGGTATAGTAGTAGCGCCCTTCTTAGGGCCGCGCTACTGCTAAAGTACTTAGTAGCAGCGCATTTCTCCAACACTCGCTGCTGCTAAGTATCATCCCCTCTTGCAACTAATTAACTTTAGTCCCATACTGCTAAGCGAATAGGGTGTAGGATTTGTGGCTGCAATATCAATCTTTACCTGTTCCTATACTTGTATGGTGAGGATTCATGTTAACTATTTATATTCTACACAAAAAGATCAATGATGACCAATGTATATTTTCGATGTTTTTTTACATGATTAGCCTTATAAGTAGCGTTTTTTCAGGAGAAAGTGCTACTGATATTTGGCTTAGCAGTAGCGCGCTCCCTGTTCCCACGCTACTGCTACAGCAAAAGAAAACACATGGGCCGCCCCCCACGTGCTCATCTCACAATCGTCTCCCTCCGCCCAACGCCGGCAGATGCGGTTAGGGTTTCTCCTCCGCCATCGCCGCCGCGGGCAATGCTCCTCCCCCTCTCGCCCCCCTCCAGTGCTCCTCCATCCTCTCACCGCCCACTCTGTTGCCGCCCGCGGGTTCTGGCCGGGCGCCTTTGGCCGACCGCCCTCGATCCCATCGCCGGCCGCTATCATTGCCCCCTCTCATAGGAAAGTCACCGGCCTTCCCCTAGTCAGCACCCCTGACTAAGGTCACCATGCCATCCCCCCTCCTTGTCAGCACGCCCCGAGGGCTGCCCTAGCTAGATTTAGTAGGCTAGTTCATATGCAACATTTTGATTTAATTGATATGATTTACTAGATTTAGTAGGCTAGTTGATTTAGAACATTTTGATTTAGTTTATTTAATAGGCTAGTTGATTTAGTAGGCTAGTTGATTTAGTAGGCTAGTTGATTTAGTTGATTTTGTAGGCTAGTTGATTTAGTTGATTTAGAACATTTTGATTTAGTTGATTTAGTAGGCTAGTTGATTTAGTTAATTTAGAACATTTTGATTTAGTAAGCTAGTTGAGATGCAACAGTTAGAGAGAGACAGAGAGACAAAGAGAGAGAAAGAGAGATGATAGTTGATAGTTTTTAGTTTATATGCTTAACTGATTAGTAAAAATTTAGACATAGTTGATAATGTTTAGTTGATATAAGCCTCTGGTCATATATCTTGGTTTGCATGTTGAGCTTGATGATCATCCCATGCTAAGTTATTGTTTTCTTTGCTCATATTGCTTGAGGAAAATGGCGCGACCACCACCACCACCATGTCGACTGTGCAACTCAAGGTGCGCCAGCAGCGTTGCAACTGGCAAGCTGTTTGGCATCTACTTCCAGCCGAGTTTTTGTCATGCGGCGGTAAGAAATTATATGTAACATCTATTTTTTATACTGTTGGCATTAATGCATTTTTTCATTTTGCTTTTTGTACACAGATCGTCCCATGCAATGTGAGGTTGAAATTCAACAAGCTGACATGAGACACTGTGACATTTGAGGCTCCTGGGGGGGGGGCGTACAGTATGGAGGTCGAGAAAGGATGCAATATGTCGTAGATTGGAGGAGATGGATGGGCCATCCTCTTCTGCATGTGTCTTACTGGTGGTGAGTTGATCAGCTTCTCCTTCAGAGCAGAAAGACCAAAGTTGGCTGTCATTCATATCAACCTGGTGGAAGATGATGAAGATGACAAAGATGATGAAGATGATGAGGACCCACTTCATGAAGCCATCGTAGCTCAAAGAATGAGGCTAAGCGAGGAGGAGGTGTGCAACCTATGGGACATAATTCCACCACGTGATGACTTTGTCGGGGTGTCATTCGTGACCATCCTGACAAGTAACATGGTCAACCGGCATGATATGGTATGTTATAGTTACAAATGCAAATTATCCGATGATATGCTTAGTGTAGAGTCCAATGATATGCTGTGTGGAATCTAGTCGATGATATGCTTTAGTGTAGAGTCCGATCACATGCTTATTAGTGTAGAATCCAAGGAACTATTAATAGTGTAGATAATCCATATATACTTATTAGTAGAATTAATGTTTAGTAGAAATGTGTAGTACTGTGTCTTTTGATAGTGTAGAAATCTATACTTAACAGAAATTTATTTGCAAGAGTATGTGCGAGGCTATTTATTAATTGATAAGTTTTTCTTATTCAGAAATTTCCAAAGAGCCTATCTGTAAGTTGTGGTATCGAGCCCGATGAAGAAGGCTCAGCTGGACTACGCCTTACCACAAGGGGCTCCCTCACCACCTGTACTTACCGCATGGACACGGACGGTCGCACACACTTAAACTCGGTTGGGTGGAAGAGATTCCTCATTGGCAGGAATCTTTGTGTTGGACAGGCCATCCTAATTACTATCAGGAACACCCACCGCCAGACTTGAGGATGATGATCGTCGTCGATATCATCTAGAACTACATAGACTATATATACCTAGTAGAACTGCTATATATGTGTGGCCGTTAGACTACCTAGCTAGTACTGCTTATCATATATGCTATATTCATGTGAGGATGCATGTTGACTATGTATGAGTACCTATAATGCTTTATGCTATTGTATGACTATTATATGACTATATGGTATTGTGATTAATAAGATTGTTATCTGGTACATGTGAAGCTGCAGTTTATAAACTATAAACTAACACGTGAAATGGGGCAAGAAACAGGGAAAATTGTGAAAGATATAGCAGTAGCGCAGGTATAGAAAAGCGCTACAGGTATTTAATAGTATCGTGTTCAATAAAAGCGCTACTGATATAGTCAATAGTAGTAGCGCGGGTTCCTTCTGCGCTTCTACTAACTGTTAGCTGTAGCACCGTAGTAGCAGCGTGGCTACCCGCGCTGCTAATAGCATAAAAAATCGCGCTACTACTAGGGTTTTCCCTAGTAGTGAAAGTTGGTTGAAAAATCACATGTGTGTCTTCGGGTGAATTTATAGGTTCCATGCAAGAAATGGGAATGAAATTCAAACATCTGGGCGTCGTGGCTCGGCCGGAAAGATTGAGAAACTTGTTTTTTTAATTCCTGTAAATCCAAAACATGCCTAAAAATCATGAAACTTGGCATGGTGTCATGACATGGCACCAACATGCTGCGGTAATTTTTTGGCTGAATTGTACAAGCTTTGGTGTAAGCTTAGTGCAAATCAGAGCTTCCCTCAAGAAGGATTGTGGTTCCGAGAGGGAACGTGTGACCTCCGTGTGTGAAACAACATACATACACTGCCTTCTCCCGCATTAATTTTTTTACATAGGCAGATTAGACCAAATAGAAGTATCGTGCTAAATTTTGGAATTATTCTGGGTTCGTTTGGCCTTTTTATACATTAATTGAGTTTCTAGGCATTTAATGTGCATAATTCAGATTTGAACTACAAGCACATGCTCTAGTGCACCAAAGTTAGTGGAAAAATCACATGTGTGTCCTTGGGTGAATTTCTAGGTCTCATGCAAGAAATGGGAATGAAATTCAAATGTCTGGGCATCATGGCTCGGCCGAAAAGAGTGAGAAACTTGGTTTTTTAATTCCTGTAAATCCAAAACACGCCTGAAAATCATGAAACTTGGCATGGTGTCATGACACGGCACCAACATGCTGTGGTAATTTTTCTGTCCGATTTGCAAAAGCGCACACATTAACAATCAACAAAGTCATTTTGGAACAAGTGATGTCACGTTACAAATCAGGAACACAAGTATTATTGAAACCATGTGTGTTCTACTTACTAATTACATGTTGCCACGCGTCCCCTTTTTATTGGCTAGGAGGTGCTGTGTGGGGTAGCTATTTTAGTATGGGAGGCGTGCGATCAGACCCCAATGCATGTTCATCGGGAGGAGAGCCCTTTGACCTCTACCTGCCGCGCACCTCCCTCCCATTGTCTCCATTAATGGCTCCTGGGCCCCTATTTTACGGCGTGGCTATATGTCTCACTAGACTGAGATTTAAGAGAGAAAAATGAAAATCTGAAAAGAAAGTTTTGTGCGGATCTTGATGTAAGATCCGACGGACCTATATAGCATCGACTGCGACTTATAGCAAGCATGATTAATATAAGGACGATGACACTGGATAATAATTGTCGTACATATTTAGGAACATAATTAAAATCCCCACAAAAAGGAACATAATTAAAACAAAGCCACATGCGGCAATGCCCGAAATACGCAAGGGCAAAAGAAGAAGGAAGACAATGATCTGGCTCGTTGTTCTCTACTTTCTTGATGCGTTGATGCAGGCCGCGGGAACTACTCTCCGCGGAGAGGCGATGAGCTCATTCTTGTCCTCAAGATGCTGCTTGAGAGCATCCGCGGATTCCTCCACAGCCTTCTACACTCGATGCGCAGCATGGCATTCTCGTCCATAAGTTTCTCGACGGTGACGCCGGTCCTCTTCAACAAGGAAGTGGTCTCCTCATGCTGCTCCGCACTTTCAACGATCTTCGCCGTCAGCAGGTCGCGCTTGGCCTAGAGCTTCGCATTGCTCTCATTTAGTTGACGGATGACGTCGGTAGCCTGTTCAAAAGAGGCTTTCATGTCGTCCTGCAACCTCGCCTAGCCAAAGATTCGATCCATCTGGCTATGCAAGATCGCATGCATGCGCCTATAAGAGTCCTCGCCTGCCCTCGAGACATTTTCCCAGGCCGCCACGGCACGGAAGGACATCTCTTTGGCATTCGCGGCGCAGCGGGACATTCTTCTGCTTCCGCGGTGCGGCCAGACCAGTCTGTCGCATCGACGATGCAACAGGCCCTCCGTGCAGCTTCGGCGGCGCGGCGGGACCTCTGTGCTGCTATGGCCGCATGGCGGGACATGCCGGATGCGTTCGCGGCGAGGTGGGACATCTCTCATGCTTCTGCTTCCATGCTCGCATCTCCGTGGTGGCAATCTCTCGACCCATAACTCATGCTAGCCATGGCTGACACAAGGGAACAATGATGAATGACTTGTTTGTTTTTGTGGATGATGAGTTGAGGAGGAATGTGCAGTCATCTTGGAGTAGTAGTATTTATAATCGAGTACTAATACGCGACTAAGTGGGAAACCGTTTAGGTTGTGATCAGTGTGAACAGGTTTGCAATTTGGAATGTGACGGGACGAACGCTCAAAATTTACTAACGGTTATAAGTGCGGCACTATTCCCGGAAGGCGTAACGTGGGCACGTACGCCTTCTCGGCCATGCATGTGGCATTTGCACCATAGGGTGCACCGCAATAGGTAATGTCAGCACACGTCTTGTTCCGACAACCATGCGCGCTCGTTATTACCATCGCACACGCTTCTTTGAATTAGAATGTGTGTGCCCGTCTAGCGCACACACGTTGATCTATCTAACCGTTTCAGTTTGTTGTGGCTAATCGCAAACAATTCATCCGTGTAAAGTGTATGCCATCAATCACAGACACTTTGATCTGGCTAACCCATTTCTGTTCTGTTGCCTAATCGCCAACAGTTCATCCTTCTGAAGCATATGCCCTCAATCGCACACACCTTTCTCTAGGTGCCCGTTTCTATTGTTCCTCCTTGTCACAAACAGTTCATCCGAGTGAATCGTATGCTATATATCGCACACGCCTTCACCTGGCTGCCCGTTTCTTTTGTTCTGCCTCGTTGCAAACAGTTCATTGAACTGAACCGTATGCCCTACATCGCACACGCAACTAAAATCCGAACCGTGTTTGATGGCTCCGCTATCGCAAATGTTTTCAGCTTTTTTGACAGTTCTTTTACACCACTATTAGTGGTTATTGCATCACACACAGTTTCGTCGAAGGGTCTCTGATCATAGTGTCGCGTTAGCAGCATCCTACAGTAGTGGAAGTCCAGTGACCATATCGTCCTTTCGCTTCAAATACAATGACCGTAAGTGTCGTCAACAAAATACGGAGCATCCATCAAATACAATGTCCGTCAGTGTCATCAACAAAATATGGAGACATATCGTGAGCTAGATACCATATGATCACCACGAGACTGTATATGGTGACCGTAACGAGCATATTCTGATGTCTAGGGACCGTATAGTGCTTTTGCTTGAAATACAATGACTGTCATGCATGAATATGTCAGGGGCATACTTTTAGAGGGCCGAGAGATAGTTGTGTGCGTACGTGAAAGTAGTGTAGAGAGAGAGGGGGTGTCCGGTGGAGACAAGGAGAGATATGCCCTTTGTTTCTCTTTCCCGTGACTAATATTTTAGGAGAAAATATAAACATTCACAATGCAGAACAAATATTATTGGATGCACCATGCAATTAACTTTCATGTATAACTTTGTACTATTGTATATGCTTATTTTCTTAGTGGCCGTTTGTGTGTGGGGGGTGTGGTGGGCACATCATTTCTAGTTGTGGTGGGTCAACATGAGGACTCATGGGTCGGTTCCATCCTTCGCCACATAGGTTGAACCGAGACTCGTTATACGAAGACCCATGTGGAGGACTCGGCGTACAACACTACAAAAAATACACTTCCGTGATGATACGTGTTTGTCATTGTAGGTCCCATTTTTTGTCAAGCATGTACATCCATGACGATTTTATGACCAAATCAAGATAGTCATACCTGTGCTATCATAGAAGTGTTCCATGACAATACCAAAATTATCATCACGGAAGTGTCCACTTCCATGACGATAAATGGCGCGTCATGGAAGTGCTTTCGTCAAGGGTAACAAACACGTGGCATCACCCGTAATGGGTCGCTGTTAAGCTATCGGGTTCCGGTTTGGATCCGATAACCCGCTAATTGCCTGGACCAATGGGGATTTTCCACATCTAAAATCATCATTGGCTGGAGGAAACACATGTCGGCTCACCGTTGGGACAGATGTCTTACAATCATTAGACCGAAGGCGCCTATGATACATCGACACATGGCACGGCCAAACAGAGGCCCATTCCTGTGAAAAAGGCTGGCCCGTTTGACTTGGTCAAAAGGTAGCGGGCCGGTCCATTGAAAGGCTATTAACGTCTTGTTCGCATATAGCCCATTTACAACCCGCTAACCCAGGGCCCGTTACGGCCTATCCAAATTAGGACCAGTAGCATCATCTGGGCCGTCCAATATGATTCCAGCCCATTGTAACTTCCGGACCATGTATGGCCCATGACGTCGTTCGGCCCATATGAGGCCATTTGTAACTCTTGTCCCATTAATGACCCGTGGTGGAACTGGCCCGTAATGAACAGTGTATCACTTTATACCCATTAACGGCCCATTATTCCATTGATCCATTTCCAGCCCATGCTATCTTTCGGCCTTCTCAGGGCCCATTTGTTCTTGGGCTCATTTCTAGCATTCGGTTACAAACGGCTAGTTACTGGCCTTTTCTGCTTGTGGGCCAAATTCAGCCTGTGGTTACAGTCGGCCCGTTCGTGGCCCGTTAATCCGTTGGGCCGTTCCCATAGCATCATCAAATACGGTCGATTAACGACGACCCATTATGGTCGGCCCATGAACAAACGATTCCAACTCTAGCTCGTTTACGCCCCATAATGCGGTCTGTTATTGGCCCATGTTTGGCTAATCGATCATATGACCCGTAGAAGGCCCATTGATGCTATGCCCCATAGAAGGCCCATTGTTTCTACGACCCGTAGGAGGCCCAGGATCACTATAGTAAATATGCAGCCCATGGTTATTGTGGCCTAGTTTTAAAAAATAGGCTATTGCGGCCACTAGCAAACCACGAAAAAAGAACTGCATTGACTACAAGCAAACAAATAAACAAGACAACAAGGAAATAAATAAGCAAGCAACTTATGCTAGGCTATCATAGCTATTACACATACACTAGTACACTGAGGTGCTATAAAAACGGTTTTTAACCCTTTTGGCGACGGCATTTGGAACCGTCGCCTAGTGAGTGTGGGGATAGGGGGGGTCCTTCCCACACGACCTAGAAACCGTCGGGGATATGCCCTCCTAGCACACACGCTCGGCAAAATGAGGTCGTGTGCGACCGGCGAGCGACCAAATACGGTTATACATACAGTAGTGCTCAAAAAATACAATTATACAGGCGAAACCATTTCCGATCGTAAGTACATCACACACAGTCCGTCCCTGCTAAACGATTCCATTTGTATATACATCCCACACAGTCGCTCCAAGGAAAACATTTTTGTTCGCAAGTACACCACACACAATTTTCCCCGTTAAATCATTTGTGATGGCGTTTCCATTGCACACGGTATTAACAATTTTATTGTTTGCATTATTGAATCCATCACACATGGTGCATACAAGAATCTGTGTGGCAAAGGCTGTCCATCACACACAGTTTTTATGTGGTAAACATTTGCGCCAGGTTGCCTAACGCAGACAATTTTCAAGAGGATGTCGTGTGTGATTGTTCATTAATCTAACATAGTTTATTCGTAGAAACTGTGTGCGTTATTGAATGCATCACACACGGTTTTTTCTCAATAACCATTTGAAATAGAAAAACCCAATT
The DNA here is from genome assembly GCF_002162155.2 of Triticum dicoccoides. Classification (NCBI taxonomy): domain Eukaryota; kingdom Viridiplantae; phylum Streptophyta; class Magnoliopsida; order Poales; family Poaceae; genus Triticum; species Triticum dicoccoides. Next base: position 273,519,321 of record NC_041390.1, on the reverse strand, counting down.
AGCAGTCTAATTGTCCTATTATTAATAATCCATTTATTAATCTAATTGACATTTCATATTAAGCATAAAATATATTTCATTTTCATAATTGAAATACATCAGAGTACAACATCATATAGCTTCAGCACTCAGCTACCCCATTAGACAACTACACCAGCACCTAGTTTCACATGCAACATCTATAACCTTTCGAAATTAGCATCATAGATGGTACATAGACAAATGTATCTCATCTGGAAAACTGCTAAAGCAGAAGGCGAATATTGAGCCTTCATTGATGGTGAAGGTCTTTGAAACTTTAGGCCAGTGCCAGTGGATGATTGATCGTCCATCCTTCGTCCTCTTCAGGAACACTTCAATATTGAACCGTGGGTGTTGTATGAATACCTTCCTCGCCTCCTGACCATACAGGTGGTTTGAGAGGTAATCATCAGTGAACTGCTTTGGAAAGGCCTGAAAACAAGGATGTGCATAAATATCTTCTCTATATTGGAAATGGGGAAAAGGAATAAAAAAGGCAAGGTATAATAGTTAGTACCATCCTGTAGTGAACTGATGTCTTCTTCATTGTGCAGACAAAGATGTTGTTGTTTTTTGTCACTAATTTCTTTATCCTAACAATCTTTCTGAGTTTCTTGACTTGACTGATATTAATGGACAACTCATTTCCCCATATGCAAAAATGGTCGAACAGTGGGTCAAAACCTCTGACAGCAGGACCTACATGTGCAAGACCAAATTGTTAAAAACCTAAAAATTAGAATGGTTCATGGAATTGCACAATTATGTGCTATTAGACAAAGGACCATGCATGTGCAAACCTTGATTGTAAACCTCAGTGCTTCCCATTGTTTCCCTGCAACACATATAAGGTAGTTAGTCATCAGGTTAAGTGAGGGTTCGCATGCTATCACTAAAATATGTTGTTGAAAAATAAGCACATTGTAGATTCATCAGATTAATTCAAGCCACATGGAAAACCAATTTATCCAAACCAAGCATGATTAAGAACTAGGAAATATAGCACTTGTATATGTTTCTCATGTATTAAGTGCAGCCAAATTCGATTTATTCCTCACATGTACAACAATACAAAATTCTACCCATGACAATTGGACATCGCATAGCAGAATTGAACCAAGTCGTTAACTAAACACCACAAAAGATGAACCAAACATTAACTGAGCACCACATTGCACAATATAACATACTCCTAATAGAAGATTAGACAGTTAAACAAACCAAGCATGATTAACAACATGGAAATATAGCAATTGTATTTATTTCTCATGTATTTACTACAGCCAAATTCAATTTATTTCTCACATGGTATACAATAACAGAATGCAACCACAATTATTGAACATCACATTGCAGAACTGAACCAAACAGTTAACTAAACACCACAACAAATGAACCAAACGTTAACTGAGCACCACATTGCACAATATAACATAGTCCTAATAGAATATCAGACAGTTAACCAAAACCAAGCATGCTTAACAACTTCGAAATATAGCAATTGTATTTGTCTCTCATGTATTTAGTACAACCAAACTCAATTTATTTCTCACATGGTATACAATAACAGAATGCACCAACAACAATTGAACATTGCATTGCAGAATTGAACCAAACAGCCAATCGTGTCGCGTTGTCGGTGCGCAAGGTGTCGACGGTGGCCTCGACGACGAGGTGCTCCTCCAAGATATCGACCTCGTCCTTGTGTGCGGCCATGATTTGCTTCTCCGTTGTGCTCCTTGAGATCTTGGCTATACTGCATGCACCATGGCTTAGGGCGATGCTTATTTGGTGGAGGGGTTGGTGATTTGGGTGGAAGGTGTTGCGCCGGCAGTCGGGGCATGTGGGATGTGGAAGGAGGAGGATGGGGGCCAGGTGTGGATTACCTGCCTGGATAGGCGAGGCCGATCAGCATGAAGGATGGTGTCGGTGAGGAGGCGGCGCTGCAAGCAAGAGTGAAGATTTCAACTTGGAAAGGAAGGCGGAAACAGGGGAAATGTGGCTTTTGGTAAGGGAGAGGGGGCGGGGAGGTAGATATTTCCACGGAAGACGAAAATTTGGAATCGCTTCAGCGAAAAAACTGGCGCACAAAGTGTCATCAGACACGGTCCCTTATCCAGAACTATGTACGATATGTGAACATCACAAAAATTCAGATAGCTTAACCCGTGTGTGATGAGTTTGAACATAAAAAAATTTGGTTCAAATTTCCCTGGTTACAGTGGTCATCCACGTCATTGAATAATTTGGGTACACAAAGGAGACTACTGCACAGCCACACTTCTTAATCGAGCAAATTCAGCAATTAAACAGAGCTAGCTGACCTAAACATTACTCTAACAAATTAAAGACCGGCGCTCTTAATTAAACAAAACAAAGAGTACTACTATGGCTGGTGCTCGTCGATCTCCGCTGCCACCTCCATGTCCAGCTCGCGCCCGACGGTCTCCTGGGGAAGGGGCTCCATGGCATCAATCGCACCATACTCGACAAGCATCTCGCCATCCACGTCCGCCATATCTTTGGAATAGGCCGATCCGAGCTGGGCATGGGCGGCCGCGATCTCGGGCTTTGGCGTGCTCCGTCGTGACAAGGTATGCCGCGCAGGAACGGACGGCTGCTCGGATGCTCTCGGCGATTGCCAAATCTTTGGTCATGGGTTGCCGAACATTATCAAAGAAGCTTCACTACAAAAAAAGACACATCCGTGACATTTTGGGCCAAGCGAATTTTTTTTCTGTCATGCTTATGACACTTCTATGACGATAATTGTGACAAAACCTGATATCATCATAGATGTGGTGGTCTCCTACTTCTATGACAAAAAATCATGATAGAAAATGGGCTTTTCGTCCTGGGCGGGCCGGAGACGTAGCTGCATGACATTCTTTGGGTCGTCCATGACGGAAAAAACAATGGTAGAAGCGAGGGCGAGGAAAATATCGGGGTGTTCTCGGTTGCGGTGGGTGATCGGGGCCGAGCGATGCATGGAGGTTTGCTCGTTTCTCTAGTACACGTATGCGCGTGTGTGCGAGGCATTGTGCTCTAACTGAACCCGAGCAAGGCGTTGGGCTCTAACTGAACCCGAGTGATTGCACTAGCTATGTTACTGAACCCGAGCGATCGATCCCTTGCTGTTAACTGAACCCGAGTGTTTCCTTCGCTATTGCTGCTAACTGAAGCTGATCGAACCCTGCTACCTCCTTCCCTTGATGAATAGTGAGTGTTGTTGGGGTAGGGGGTTGGATGAACAGTTCCTAGTGGGGGGTGGATGAACAGGACCCCGTGGTAGTAGAGGCCGTTGCCGCTAGATGAACAGGACCCCGATCGAGCCGGTTGGGGGTGGATGAATAGGACCCCGTGAAGGGCTGGATGAACATGACCCTGTGGAGGGATGGATGAACAGTAGCTGGTGGAGGGCTAGATGAACAGTAGCCCATGGAGGGGTGGTTGAATAGGACCCCGTGGAGAGGGCTGGTTGATCAATATCCGGTGGAGGAGTGGTGGAGGCTAGATGAACAGGAGCCCGTGGATGAATAGTTGCAGGTGGAGGCTGGAGGAGGTTGACGGTGGATGAACAGTAGCCCATGGAGGCAGTCGACGGTGGAGATGAACAGTATCCCGTGGAGTCCCGTTTTGCGGTATGCCACACCTCTCCCAATGAACAGGACCCCTGTTTCAACCGTAGCGCTCCAACACAAGTCCATTTCCTCTATTTGGCGGTACGCCACACCCCTCCCGATCAAGAGGACCCCATTTCGACCGTAGGAGGTCCAAGAGAAGTCTGTTTCCTCTGTTTTGCGGTATGCCAGACCCCTCCCGATGAACAGGATCCTGTTTCGACCGTGGCCGGTCGAACACAAGCCGTTTCCTCCATTCTGCGGTACACCAGGCCTCGTTTCGATTGGCAGTTCCGTCCAAGCTGGTTGGCTCCGAATGAACACGACGTATTCCGTTGCCTCCCGATGAACACAACGCATTCCTTTGCCTCCCCATGAACACGACAGCAACGCAGTTTCTCCGTACCGACCCAGCCATGTACACGAGCCCTAGCCATACGTATGCGCGAGTAGGCGTTCGAGGCCCCGCCCGTACATACATACGTGGCCGTATTTACTTTCTTGCACCCTGGCCGCTGTACGTACGTGTACATGATATTAGTAGGACTGCATGATATGCTACGTGCGCGCCTCTACTATGACACGTGCGTGCCTCTACTACGACACATGCCATTCCTTACACGGCCACGATTCATCGCTGCAGCCTGGAGACATACCCATCAACCAGTATGTACATACACATTCCTGACCAGAATGACAATGCTATGTACGCTTCGACTAGGTGGGTCCCGACTGACAAGCACTTCCTTCCGTGCATAGATGTAGCTAGTGGGTCCCAGTAGTCAGGGGGCGAATCATTTTTTTGCCCGTAATATGGACACACTTCCTTGCGTGCAAAGATGTAGCTGGTAGGTCCCTGCAGTCAGGGGGAAACCTTTTTTTCAAGAAATACGGTGGCCCATCCAATGGGTCCCTACTGTTAGGTGGAGAAATAATTATTTTGCGTGAAATAAGGAGGCACTTCCTTGCTGCTGCCGTGGACCCAGCTATCATCGTACAGTACTCTTCCGATGGAAGTCGCTCCTTGACCACGTTGACCACGCCGCGCCGAGAGCACCAGGGCGGTGGACGACGGCGAGGCCTAGAAAGGGCACGACATAGATCTAGGGAAGACGTGGCAGTGGAAGCCCATGCGGAGAGGAGTACGAGGGTTCACTGGTTTGGCTGTCGTGTGAGGCTGCCGTCGCCGCTGAATAATAGTGGTTGTGGGTGAGTGGATGGCCTGGCCAGTGGTGGGAGTAGTAGGGGGCGGTGAGGCCTCTGCGGCATCATAGCCGGCCACAGGAGGCAGGAGCACGCGGCATGACCGACGCTGGTTTGGGCGGCTAGAGCAAGAAGACCATATGTTGAAGAAGCAGTACGGCCTTTGGATGGACATCGTACGGTCACTGGAGCTAGAATCGTTCATATTGACTAAGTTGACAAAGCCCTCCGTCCCCATCAACTTAGTAGGACCACAAGTCAGCCTCCCACTATGACGGGTCCCAGCTAGGAGGGGGGTATTCATTTTTTGTGCATAATAAGGAGGCACTTTCTTGCATGCGAAGATATAGCTAGTGGGTCCGACCTGTCAGTGGGGCGAATGGTTTTTTCGGGGAATACAGAGGCCCTTCAGGTGGATCCTAGCTGTCAGGTGGAGGAACCATTATTTTGCACGTAATAAGGAGGCATTTCCTTGCATGTGTCCATGGACCCAGCTGTCAGCCTCTCCATGTACAGTCCACTTCCTATGGATATCATTCGTTGACCGCGTTGACCATGCCATGCTGAGAGCACCAGGGCGGTGGACGACGGCGAGGCCTAGGAAGGGAACGACACGGAGCCAGGGAAGACTCGGCAGTTGTTTCCCACTAATGACCCACAAGTGTAGGGGATCTATCGTAGCCTTTTCGATAAGTACGAGTGTCGAACCCAACAAGGAGTAGAAGGAAATGATAAGGACTTTTCAGTAAGGTATTCTCTGCAAGCACTGAAATTATCGGTTACAGATAGTTTTGCGATAAGGTAATTTATAACGAGTAGCAAGTAATAAAAGTAAATAAGGTGCAGCAAGATGGCCCAATCCTTTTTGTAGCAAAGGACAAGCCTGGACAAACTCTTATATGAAGGAAAGCGCTCCCGAGGACCCATGGGAATTATCATCAAGCTTGTTTTCATCACGTTCATATGATTTGCGTTCGGTACTTTGATAATTTGATATGTGGGTGGACCGGTGCTTGTGTACTACCACTTGGACAAGCAACCCACTTATGATTAACCCCCATTGCAAGCTTCCGCAACTACAATAGAAGTATTAAGGTAAACCTAACCATAGCATGAAACATATGGATCCAAATCAGCCCCTTACGAAGCAACGCATAAACTAGGGTTTAAGCTTCTGTCACTTTAGCAACCCATCATCTAGTTATTACTTCCCAATGCCTCCTTCTAGGCCCAAACAATGGTGAAGTGTCATGTAGCCGACGTTCACATGACACCACTAGAGGGATGACAACATACATCTCATCAAAATATCGAACGAATACCAAATTCACATGACTACTTATAGCAAGACTTCTCCCATGTCCTCATGTAGCGACCAGACCTCAAACAGTCTGATCTCTGTGCTCCGGTGTCATCCCTAGATCAGTAATGCTGACACCGCACAGTACTCGGAGGATTTATAGCAGAGTAGCAATCACACACTTATTACATTGAGTGTCTCAAAAGAGAACTTATTACAATAAATATGGCTTAAGGCCATCTAATAACGATAACAGCAGAAGGCTTGGAAGATAAGTGAGTCCATCAACTCCAACGGCATCACTGAGTATAGAACCACGACCTAAAAACTCCTTAATCGTCGTCTGAAAAGTCTGCAACATTAACGTTGCAGCCCGAAAACGGGTCAGCACATGGAATATGCTGGCAAGGTAACACATAGAGAATAATGGAATGAAACAGCTATACTATATGCATATTTGGCTGGTGGAAAGCTCTATGGTTACAGTTTTGCATAAAGCCAAATTTTCCCTACTTCAAAGGAATAGATTTATTTAACTATCATGGTAGTTGTTAAACATTGAGAATGGTTGACAGCATTCTCAATCCCAATTAAACATCATCATTAAACATAACCCAACAAAATTAATTTAGAGTAACATGTTGAGATTCACATGATAATCCATGTACTAGATACTCAAGATGTCCATAACCGGGGACACGGCTAACCATGATTAGTTTATTACACTCTGCAGAGGTTTGCGCACTTTTCCCAACAAGACTCGATCGCCTCCGTTTGGTTTCTCGCACTACATGGTGTTTGAGAAGACGGATGATCAAGATATAGTCTTTCAGAAGCGCTAGCACCTTACGATCGGGTAGACCGTACCACCTACATCCCCTACATCTGCTAGTCTACCACTGTAAGAGTTTGCACGACTTAGTCAACTATGCTAGAGCCCATAATAGCTTGTGGCTGCACACGGAAGTTTCTAGTATGAATAGTCTCATGATCCCTTTGAGCATGGGTGGCGGTCGAAAAGAAAACAGGCAAGTCCTAGAATATCCAGGTGCCTCAATCCACCCAGATGTGTATTTAAGTTGCCACCTTAGATAAACCATTAATTAACAAAACTCACATCTGCCATGGATATCACTCACCCAATCCACGTCTACTAGCATAGCTTGGCATAATAAGCAAACGTAGAAGTAACTCCCAAAGGTTTGATTATAAACAGGTAATAGGTTCTACCTCATCTACTTCCCATCCCACAATTTAATTAGATCCTAACCATGCAATGTGTGAGGATTGATCTAATGCAATAAAACTGGGTAGTAGAAAAGGTATGATCAAAGTGTTACTTGCCTTGCTGATGATCCGGGAAACCTAGAGATTCGAAGTAACAAGCGACGCACTCCGATTATTCTATCACAGACAAACAAACAAGCATACAATAAGTACCCATCTAATGCATAGGTAAAACTCAAATAAGAGATATAACCAGAAGGTTCAACTTAAGAACTGCGGTTGGCCAAAATAATCAAATCGAACGAAGCAACGAAAGTCAAACGGCGAAAGAAAACAACTTCGTTCTACTAATGTGGACCTAGGGCAAATTTTACGGTAGCAAAATCTTGTTTAAGTTGGTTAAACGGATAGAGGGTTTCGAGACGAAACTCCAAGCGCTTGAATCGCCTGATTCCAATAAACGAGCGAAAAGTTAAACTAAAAAGAAAATCGGATCAGGAATCGCGATCAGAAAAACCGTGGATTTAATCCGAGAAAAAGAAAAACGACGAACGTTCGCTAGGATGAACGAACGGACGAACGCTCACTATTTAAATAAACCGGAAAAACCGATCTATTTAAAAAAACCAAATCTAAAAAAAGAAATAAACCGACGAAAACCGATCGGTTTTTAAAAAAACCGAAGGCATGGATTTCAAGGCGCGGCAAACCTCGGGC
>NC_041390.1:273459512-273510570 GCF_002162155.2 Triticum dicoccoides | reverse complement strand
GAGGCGGCGCGGCGGCGGGGCAGCAGCGGCGGCGGCGGGGTCAGGCGGCTGGGGCTAGGCCTCCCCAGGCTTATAAAGGGCGATTCGGGCCGGAGTCCGGATAGGACACGACCCGTAGGTGAGTTCGTTTTTTTATTATGCGCAGAAGAAAACTAAAAATAAATACTAAACGGACTCCAAAAATTCCGAAATAAATATTCACGGGCTTCTAAAATCAAGCCGCACAAGGTGAACATTTATTTGGGACTTAAATGCAATTTTGAAAAACGCACATTTTTCCTAAATTCAAATAAAACACCGAAAAACTCCGAAATAAAATCTTATTTGATTTTATTATTAAATCCTCAATATTTCTCTATTTTGGGAAATTCATTTTATTCCCTCTCTCATATTTTTGTAATAGAAATAATTGATGATAAAATAAATAAAATCAAATGATCCTATTCTCAAAATTTGAGAAAAACTCAAATATGAAAACAACGAAATCCCCAACTCTCTCCGTGGGTCATTGAGTTATGTAGAATTTCTAGGATCAACCAAAATGCAAAATAAAATATGATATGCATTGATGATCTAATGTATAACATTCCAAATTGAAAATTTGGGATGTTACAAACCTAACCCCCCTTAAGATGAATCTCGCCCTCGAGATTCGGGTTGGCTAGAAAATAGGTGAGGGGGGTCCTTGAGCAAATCTTCCTCTCGTTCCCAGGTGGCTTCATCCTCCGTGTGGTGGCTCCACTGAACTTTGCAAAACTTGATAACCTTGCTGCGAGTGACTCGACTGGCAACCTCGAGAATCTTAATTGGTTTCTCCTCGTACGTCAAATCGTTATCCAACTGAATAGTTTCCAAGGGCACTGTGTCTCTCAATGGTATGCCAGCCATCTCTGCATGACATTTCTTTAACTAAGAAATGTGAAACACATCATGAACTCCTGACAATCCTTCGGGCAATTCCAACTTGTAGGCCACTTCTCCCATACGCTCCAAAACTCGATATGGTCCTACAAATCGTGGCGCTAATTTTCCTTTAACCCCAAAACGCTTTGGTCCCCGAAGTGGAGATACTCGACGATAAGCTCTATCCCCGACTTCGTAAACTGTCTCCTTGCGTTTAGAATCTGCATAACTTTTTTGCCTGGACCGGGCTATCTTGAGCCTATCGCGAATCAACTTCACCTTCTGTTCAGACTCTTTAATCAAGTCAGGTCCAAACAACTGGCGGTCTCCAACTTCCTCCCACGATAATGGTGTCCTGCACCTCCTTCCGTACAAGGATTCGAAAGGGGCCATCTTTAAACTGGTTTGGTGACTGTTGTTGTAGAGAACTCTGCATATGGCAAATTATCGTCCCAACTAGATCCATAATCTAGCGCATAAGCTCTCAGCATATCCTCCAAAATCTGATTTACTCTCTCGGTCTGTCCATCTGTTTGTCGATGAAAAGCTGTACTGAATTCTAGCCTGGTACCCAAAGTTTCGTTCAACTGCTTCCAGAACTTTGAGGTAAACTGGGTTCCTCTATCTGATACGATACTCCTTGGAACTCCATGCAGACATACGATCCTGGTCATGTATATCTTTGCCAACTTAGCACTGGTGTAAGTTGTCTTTACTGGGATGAAATGAGCTACTTTTGTCAATCGATCAACTACAACCCAAATCGAGTCATAGCCTGAACGAGTCATGGGTAATCCCGTGATAAAATCCAGGCCTAACTTATCCCACTTCCATTCGGGTATTGGCAATGGTTGTAACAATCCTGCTGGCTTCTGATGCTCTGCCTTTACTCTCTGACATACATCACAAACTGTTACATACTCCGCAATATCCTTCTTCATTCCGGTCCACCAGAAAATATCCTTCAAATCCAAATACATCTTGGTATTTCCTGGGTGAATTGAATACGGTGAGTCGTGTGCCTCTTGCAAAATCAACTTCCTAATCTCCGGGTCATTGGGCACATAAACACGGTCTTCAAACCATAGGGTGTCGCGCTCATCCTCACAAAATCCTTTAGCTTTTCCTTTGCTCAGTTTCTCCTTTATAGCGGCAATCTCTTTGTCTGTTTCCTGAGCTTCCCTGATTCTATCCATCAAAGTTGACTGAATCTCCAATGCTACTACATAGCCTCTCGGAACTATTTCCACACATAGTTCACGAAGATTTTCTGCTAACTCCCTGGGTATTTCTCCCATCATTAACGTATTGACATGGCTCTTATGGCTTAATGCGTCAGCTACTACATTAGCCTTTCCGGGGTGGTAATGCAACCTCATATCATAATCCTTGATGAGCTCCAGCCATCTCCTTTGTCTGAGATTCAACTCCTTCTGGGTGAAAATGTACTTCAAACTCTTATGATCCGTGTACACCTCACAATGGTTTCCGATCAGAAAATGTCTCCATGTTTTCAATGCATGCACTACGGCTGCTAACTCCAAATCATGCATAGCATAATTCAACTCACGAGGCTTCAGTTGTCTTGAGGCATATGAAACAACTCTCCCTTCCTGCATAAGTACTGCTCCAAGTCCTCGACGTGAAGCGTCGCAATACACCTCATAATCTTTGGTCTTGTCTGGTAAAATCAACACTGGTGAGGTAACCAAACGTTTCTTCAACTCCTGGAAACTAGCCTCACATTCCTCCGTCCATATGAACTTGGTATCTTTCTTCAACAACTCAGTCATAGGCTTCGCAATCTTTGAGAAATTCTCAATGAATCTCTGGTAGTATCCTGCGAGTCCAAGAAAACTTCGGATCTCTCCAACTGTTGTTGGGACTTCCCACTCGGTCACGGTATCAACTTTAGTGGGATCAACTGCTATACCTTCTCCAGATATAACATGTCCGAGGAATCATACTTCCTTTAACCAAAACTCACATTTGCTGAACTTGGCATATAATTGATGTTCTCTGAGATTTCCAAGTACCAAACGCAAATGCTCCTTATGCTCCTCTTCATTCTTCGAGTAAACCAGGATATCATCAATGAACACTACGACGAACTTATCCAAGAACTCCATAAAAACTTTATTCATCATGTTCATAAAATATGCAGGTGCGTTAGTCAGACCAAATGACATAACGGTATACTCGTACCACCCATACTTGGTGGTAAAAGCTGTCTTAGGTATATCCTGTTCTCGAATCTTCAACTGGTGGTATCCCGATCGCAAATCGATCTTGGAAAATACCTTAGCTCCTTGCAATCGATCTAACAGATCATTGATCATTGGTAGTGGGTACTTGTTCTTGATTGTTACTTCATTCAATCCTCGATAATCAACAACCATCCTTAACGATCCATCTTTCTTCTCCACTAGTAGTACTGGCGATCCCCAAGGTGAAGAACTTGGGCAAATATATCCCTTATCCAGTAACTCCTTAATCTGCTTCTTAATTTCCACCAAATCCTTTGCTGGCATCCTATATGGTCTCTTTGATATTGGCCCTGTGCCTGGCAATAGCTCAGTCAAAAACTCAATATCTCTATCCAGTGGCATGCCTGGCAACTCCTCTGGAAATACTTCAGGGAAATCCCTTACCACTGGTACTTCCTCCTGTACAACTCCTGTTAGGCAATTTACTTGAGTCCTCTTTGGCACATGCAGGGATACATACTTGATCCTTCTCCCTTCTGGGGTGGTAAGCAAAATTGACTTACTAGCACATTCTATATTCCCTTCATATTTTGATAACCAATCCATGCCTAATATCACATCTAATCCTTGAGATTCCAATACTATTAGGTCTGAGGGAAAAACATAGTTACCAATCCTTAATGGTAACCGATCACACCATAGACTAGCCACATAATCTGCTCCACGCGAGGTTACTAACATGGGTGACCTAAAGGCTTGGGTTCATAGGTTATACTTATCCACAAATCCCCTTGAGATGTATGAACGCGATGCACCAGTATCAAAAAGAACGAGTGCAGTAAATGACTTAACCAAAAACTTACCTATTACTGCATCGGGCTGGGCTTCAACCTCCTCCACGCTAACGTGGTTCACCTGTCCCCTGTTGAAAGGGTTCGGCTTCTTCCCAGAACTTCCACTTCCATTTTGGCCTTCAGGACATTCATTAGAATAATGTCCGGTCTTCTGACACTTAAAGCAAGTGACTTGGCTCAGGTCCTTCTTGGCTGGGGTTGATGGGTTGGTGCGGTTCTGGCCGTTGCTTCCTCCATTGCCATTTCCATTCTTGGTGCCATTGTGATTGTGCGAGCTACCTCCTCCATGGGTATGCTGAAAATGTCCTCCCGGTCTAGGGGTAAAACGTGGCTTCTACTGAGCTCCTGAATTGTACTTCCCTTGTCCATACTTCCTCTTGCGATTCTCAATTTGTTGCTGCTTCCCTTCAATCATAAGAGCATGATCTACCAACTCCTGGTAGTTGTTGAAGGTTGCTACCATCAACTGCATGCTCACCTCATCATTCAGTCCTTCCAGAAACTTCTCCTGCTTAGCTGCATCCGTAGCGACGTCATCTGGTGCATAACGTGCTAACTTACTAAAATCCTCCACATACTGGCCAACTGTCCGTCCTCCTTGGCGCAAGTTGCAAACCTCATGCTTCTTCATGGCCATAGCTCCTGCTGAAACATGTGCAGTACGAAAAGCCTGCTGAAATTGGTCCCATGTGACAGTGTCGACAGGGAAAGTGGCTGTGAAATTCTCCCACCATATTGTTGCGGGTCCTTCTAGTTGATGTGCGGCAAACTTCACCTTCTCCGCATCTGTGCATCCTGCTGTGGTCAACTCCCTAGCGGTCTTGCGGAGCCAATCATCTGCTACTATCGGCTCGGTGCTACTGGAAAACACCGGCGAATTTAGCCTAAGAAAATGGGCTAAGTGGTCAACAGGTGGTGGTGGTGGTGGTGGGTTGTTGTTGTTGTTCCCCTGATTCTGATTCTGGACTAGCAACTGCATCAACGTGTTCTGCTGCTGGATCAACTGGGTGAGCTCCGGTGGAAAGGCAAATCAGGGGTCATGTCTCAGAGGCATCTGAGGGGTTTAGAAAAGATGAGATGTAAGAATAGAGGGGGTCTAAAGAGAAAATACTACCCATATGCACATGAGGCAAAAGCAAACAATTCACTTCATTCAATCAAACAAGGGCATACAATCGATCTATCTATCGCAAAAGTGCTCAGACTACTTTATTTACATGGTGGACTACTACTACTGATGAGGTGGTCTACTAGAAATATTCTTCGGTGGCAGACTCCATGATATCTGCTCCAGCTTCATCAACATAGTCATCATCGCTACTATCTTGATCCGAGTCGGTGTCGTCGATGATGATGTAGTCTTCCGGGCTAATCTCCTTGGGTTCTTCGTCTTCCTCTACTGGTGTAGGGCCTCCCATAAATATTCCAATCTTCTTGATCAGGTCATCATTCTTCTCCACCAATACTTCAATTTCTTCTTCATAATCTTCACGTGCAGCCTTGAGTTCTTCCTCCAGTTCCTTGATTCTAGTCTTAGCCTTCTTCAGATCTATCATCTCGGCGCACATTTGGTTCTCCTGTCACCGAATGTGCTGATTTAGCTCCTGGATAAAAGCCGCGATTGATCTATCCTCCTTGGTGCTGATCATCTCCCAGTGCTCATCTCGGCGCCCACAAATCTGGTAGATAGTATCCTTGAGATCCTTGCGGTAGACTTCTCCAATGCGTCCCATTGCGATGTGAGCTGCCATGCTCTTTCCTAGACTCCAAGTTGGTGCATCAAAAGAAAACTCTATGGGCTCAGTGACTGGCATGAACGTCCTTCCTAGAACTTGAACTTGAATCATCCAGTGCTCTTCTTCAGGTAAAGTGGCGTTGTAGGTTCCGGTGAAGCTTTGTACTCCTATGTTCAGGTATCTAGTGACTTCCTTCAAGTGACGTCCAAAGGGTGTATCTTAATCCGGTTGCGTGAACTTGTTCCTTGCATCCGCCATCCTAAATGAGTAGAAAAGATGAGAAGTCAGAAGAGAAGAGAATGGATAGTGATCTAGGTCTTTAGCTTAGTGGTCGTGTCCTATAGTCAGCGTGTGCTCTGATACCATCTTTGTAGCGACCAGACCTCAAACAGTCTGATCTCTGTGCTCCGGTGTCATCCCTGGATCAGTAATACTGACACCACACAGTACTCGGAGGATTTATAGCAGAGTAGCAATCACACACTTATTACATCGAGTGTCTCAAAAGAGAACTTATTACAATAAATATGGCTTAAGGCCATCTAATAACGATAACAGCGGAAGGCTTGGAAGATAAGTGAGTCCATCAACTCCAACGGCATCACTGAGTATAGAACCACGACCTAAAAACTCCTTAATCGTCGTTTCAAAAGTCTGCAACATTAACGTTGCAGCCCGAAAACGGGTCAACACATGGAATATGCTGGCAAGGTAACACATAGAGAATAATGGAATGAAACAGCTATACTATATGCATATTTGGCTGGTGGAAAGCTCTATGGTTACAGTTTTGCGTAAAGCCAATTTTTCCCTACTTCAAAGGAATAGATTTATTTAACTATCATGGTAGTTGTTAAACATTGAGAATGGTTGACAGCATTCTCAATCCCAATTAAACATCATCATTAAACATAACCCAACAAAATTAATTTAGAGTAACATGTTGAGATTCACATGATAATCCATGTACTAGATACTCAAGATGTCCATAACCGGGGACACGGCTAACCATGATTAGTTTATTACACTCTGTAGAGGTTTGCGCACTTTTCCCCACAAGAATCGATCGCCTCCGTTTGGTTTCTCGCACTACATGGTGTTTGAGAAGACGGATGACCGAGACATAGTCTTTCAGAAGGGCTAGCACCTTATGATCGGGTAGACCGTACCACCTACATCCTCTACATCTGCTAGTCTACCACTGTAAGAGTTCGCACGACTTAGTCAACTATGCTAGAGCCCATAATAGCTTGTGGCTGCACATGGAAGTTTCTAGTATGAATAGTCTCATGATCCCTTTGAGCCTATGTGGTGGTCCAAAAGAAAACAGGCAAGTCCTGGAATATCCAGGTGCCTCAATCCACCCAGATGTGTATTTAAGTTGCCACCTTAGATAAACCATTAATTAACAAAACTCACATCTGCCATGGATATCACTCACCCAATCCACGTCTACTAGCATAGCTTGGCATAATAAGCAAACGTAGAAGTAACTCCCAAAGGTTTGATAATAAACAGGTAATAGGTTCTACCGCATCTACTTCCCATCCCATAATTTAATTAGATCCTAACCATGCAATGTGTGAGGATTGATCTAATGCAATAAAACTGGGTAGTAGAAAAGGTATGATCAAAGTGTTACTTGCCTTGCTGATGATCCAGGAAACCTAGAGATTCGAAGTAACAAGCGGCGCACTCCGGGTATTCTATCATAGACAAACAAACAAGCATACAATAAGTACTCATCTAATAAGAGATCTAACCAGAAGGTTCAACATAAGAACTCCGGTTGGCAAAAAGAATCAAATCGAACGAAGCAACGAAAGTCAAATGGCGAAAGAAAACAACTTCGTTCTACTAATCTGGATCTAGTGCAAATTTTACAGTAGCAAAATCTTGTTTAAGTTGGTTAAACGGATAGAGGGATTCGAGACGAAACTCCAGGCGCTTGAATCGCCTGATTCCGATAAACGAGCGAAAAGTTAAACTAAAAAGAAAATCGGATCAGGAATCACGATCAGAAAAACCGCGAATTTAATCCGAGAAAAAGAAAAACGACGAACGTTCGCTAGAACGAACGAATGGACGAACGCTCACTATTTAAATAAACCGGAAAAACCGATCTATTAAAAAAACCAAATCTAAAAAAAAGAAATAAACTGACGAAAACCAATCGGTTTTTTTAAAAAAACCGACGACACGGATTTCGAGGCGCAGCGAACCTCGGGCGGCGGGATCGACGGCGGCGGCATCCGGCGAGGCGGGGCGGCGGCAAAGCGGCACGACGGCGGCGGCGGCGAGGGGGGGGGGTCGGGCAGCTGGGGCGGGGTCGGGCGGCTGGGGGCTAGGGTTTCCCCGGGGCTGGGCCTCCCCCGGCTTATAAAGGGCGAGTCGGGCCGGAGTCCGGATAGGACACGGCCCGTAGGTCGGTTCGCTTTTTTTTATTACGCGTAGAAGAAAAATAAAAAGAAATACTAAACGGACTTCAAAAATTCCGAAATAAATTTTCACGGGCTTATAAAATCAAGCCGCACAAGGTGAACATTTATTTGGGACCTAAATGCAATTTTGAAAAATGCACATTTTTCCTAAATTCAAATAAAACACCGAAAAACTCCGAAATAAAATCTTATTTGATTTTATTATTAAATCCTCAATATTTCTCTATTTTGGGAAAGTCATTTTATTCCCTCTCTCATATTTTTGTAATAGAAATAATTGATGATAAAGTAAATAAAATCAAATGATCCTATTCTCAAAATTTGAGAAAAACTCAAATATGAAAACAACGAAATCCCCAACTCTCTCCGTGGGTCATTGAGTTGCGTATAATTTCTAGGATCAACCAAAATGCAAAATAAAATATGATATGCATTGATGATCTAATGTATAACATTCCAAATTGAAAATTTGGGATGTTACACCTCAGGAACAAACGTAACTACTCACAAAGAATATTCATGTTCATAATCAGAGGGGTATCAATATGCATAATGGATCTGAACATAAGATCTTCCACCAAATAAACCAACTAGCATCAACTACAAGGAGTAATCAACACTACTAGCAACCCACATGTACCAATCTGAGGTTTGGATACAAAGATTGGATACAAGAGATGAACTAGGGTTTGAGATGAGATGGTGCTGGTGAAGATGTTGATGGAGATTGACCCCCTCCCAATGAGGATCGTTGGTGATGATGATGGCGATGATTTCCCCCTCCTGGAGGGAAGTTTCCCCGGCAGAACAGCTCTGCTGGAGCCCTAGATTGGTTCCGCTAAGGTTCCGCCTCGTGGCGGCGGAGTTTCTTCCTGAATGGTTGCTTATGATATTCTCAGACGAAAGACCTCATATAGCAGAAGATGGGCATCAGAGGGCCACCAGGGGGCCGCGAGGCAGGGGCGCTCCCAGGGGGTAGGGCGCGCCCCCACCCTCGTGGCCAGGGTGTGGGCCCCCTCTAGAACTTTCTTCGCTCAGTATTTTTTATATATTCTGGAAATAACTTCCGTGAAGTTTCTGGACTTTTGGAGCTGTGCAGATTAGGTCTCCAATATTTGCTCCTTTTCCAGCCCAGAATCCCAGCTGCCGGCATTCTCCCTCTTCATGTAAACCTTGTAAAGTAAGAGAAAATAGGCATAAGTATTGTGACATAATGTGTAATAACAACCATAATGCAATAAATATCGATATAAAAGCATGATGCAAAATGGACGTATCAACTCCCCCAAGCTTAGACCTCGCTTGTCCTCAAGCGAAAGCCGAAAATATGTCCACATGTTTGGAGATATAGGTGTCGATAAAAATAAAATATGGACATGAGGGCGTCATGATCATTCTTAGAGAAGCAACATATATACATACATATATATATATATATATATATATTGTCATATGTGTCGTGGAATTGTCATGGCAGATGTCCTAGAGCAAGGACTTAGTCGTAGGGCCATCGCACTAGGAAGCTTCAAGGGGTTATTCGGGACAAAGGACACGAGAGGGTTTTATACTAGTTCGGCCACTTACGATGAAGGTAAAAGCCTACGTCTAGTTGGGATTGGTATTGCTGGGGTTTCGATCACCAAGAGGCTCAACTCGCCGGCTTGGTTCTCGACTTGTTGTTTCTTGCCCTAAGCCGCCACCGGGTCGTCCCCTTATATACATGGATGGACACCTGGTAGCCTATAGAGTCCCCGCCGGCTCATAATTGTGTCTGGCTCGGTGACTGCCTTTACATGCCTTTCTTTACAAGTCTTTCCTCACATACGGCGGTTCACAATATCAGGCCTTAAACCGCCTTCAGGCCTTTGGGCCTTCTATAAGACTTAATAAACTATAATCTTGAATGTTTACTGGGCTTCTTGTGTAACCCGCCATTGGGGCTGACCCGGCCCCTCCTGGGTGGTTCATACTGATAGTAATATCCCCAACATTAGGCCCCAGGTTGACTTTGAAATTCGTTCTTGGTCAATCTTCAACACTTAGACAAAAAATCATCTTCTTATCTTCGCTGGAGTTGTTGTAACCCGTCGTGACGTCATCTTTTGAAAACGCAAAAAACTTTCATGATGTCATCTCCTAAGAATCATGGCGCCTATGTAGCTAGATAACCATTATTCAGCTCTTCCTTGATATTCGCGCCCGTCTATTCGCATCTTTCCCTTATAAATAGCACGCCTCAGCCTTCTCACTTTCCTTTCTCACTCCGTCTTCTTCCTCTCACAAACCCCCTGCTGCTCGAGTTCTGACGCCGCCGTGCCTCATCCCCGTCTCCGTCGACCTTGGCCGCTGCATCAACCTGAACCGATCCAGAGAAACTACGGCGACCTCCGCGGTAGACCTGCAACCATAAGTTTTCTTTACTTCGTTTCTCAGATCTGCATTAGGGTTTCCAAGCTCCTACATGTTCTTCATAGTTCATCATAGTTCATTGTAGTTCTTCCACCGCTAGTCTTTTCTGATCCAAAAAGTTATATATATGCTCACGCGGTAGTGTTTTTGTACCTCTTCTTGATCTACAGATCTCTTCCTCTGATTAAAAGGCTGCTTCAGAACTTACCGACTCCTCTGTACTGAACTTTTTAGGTCTAGAATTGTTTTTCATTTTGAATAACCATTTCATCTGGAATAAATCCAAGCAATGTAGAAAACTTGTTTGTCTCAATACTTAGCTGAATTTGCCTTCTTCAAATATCTGTAGTCATGGCGGCTTATCATGCCGGCTTAATTTTCCTTATATGTCATTACCCCTTAACTAAGCCACCATTACTTGTTTGCATTTTCATTACTTAACTGTCAATCTCACCATTAAACTGAACCGGCATGTTGCTTTTCTTTTCAGTTCTTCTTTGCACGTCATGCCGTCCAAAACACCAACCATCTGTAACTGGGTTCCCTCAACCATAACTGAGGAATGTTTAAAAGAGTTCTTCGCCATAGGATTTCTGCCAGCAAAAATTGTCATGTCTTACCGTGCCCCTGACCCGGAAGAAGAACGGCCCAATCCAAGAGACGGTGAGGTGATCATTTTCACTGACCACATGAACCGTGGCTTCTCACCGCTCGGTTCAAAGTTGTTCAGAGAGGTCCTTCACTTTTTCAAGCTCCATCCTCAAGACATCGGGCCTAATTCCATATCTAACTTCTGTAACTTCCAAGTACTCTGTGAAGTATATCTTCAACAAGAGCCGACCGTGGAGTTGTTTAGAGAATACTTTTATCTGAACCGGCAGAATGAGTGCACCAACGGCCTTCGCTTAGAGCTTGGGGGCATATCAATTCAGCGCCGGCAGGGTTTCGTCTTCCCCCTCATTGTCTTACCAAGTCACCCAAAGGACTGGAACCAGACTTGGTTCTACTGCCAGGACACTTCTCTAGCAAACGAGAAGCCCCTGCCGGGTTACCGCCCCGATCGTCTTGACTCCAAGTTCGCGATTCTTGATAAGCTTACTGCCGCTGAACGCAAGAGGCTGATACCATCCATCAAAAGGATCAATGCTCTGTTGGGGAACGGGTTAACTGGAGTTGATCTGACCCGCTGCTGGATCTCATGGCGGGTCATCCCTTTGAGCCGCCGGTCAAAGCTGATGTATGAGTATGGTGGAGGCCCGGACGACTCTCTTCGTCACAGCCCCGTTCAATTGACAGAAGAAGATATTGTCGCAATGTCAACTCTTCTGGTGAACGGGAAATATGAAGATTGCAGTGTCGTCGGGTTAAACCCCTTCTGCTAGCTTAACCCGGTGCCAGAAGTAAGGATGTCGTTATTTCTCTCTTTTGTATTCTCCCAGCCGTATTGTTTTAATACTTGCCTGACTCTTTATCTTGTTTTTACCTATCTGCAGGCCAACTCTGACTTCTGGAAACTTAAGTATGACCACGAGGCTGCCAAGAAAGGGAAAGTCGCCGCCATAAACGCCAAGAAAACGACCCGGAGATCGAAAAAGAAGAAAAAGAGCACTTCTGAAGATTTGATGAAGCTTGATGATACATCTGACTCGGAGGTAGCCCTTGATTCCCTTGGCCAATTTTTTAACAATCTTATTGACACTGGTCATTACCAGGATGACATTGGGGCCAGTCAGGCTGTGGAAGCAGAGGTAACTATCATTTCCTCCGACTCATAGCCCTTGCCAAGACAAAAAGTTCGACGAGTGATCCGTAAAGTAAGGTTTTGTAACCCTTTAGCTCACTTGGATCCCAACTTTCGTTTGAAAAAGCAGCAACATGAAAGCCACCATCAAGCTTGGACTGAAGATGAGCCGGCTGTCGTTCTTCAACAAACTCCTCAGAAGCGTCTGAATGAGGTTTACTTCTTTCTGTCTTTAACTCTTTTTAAATGATCCTCCCCCTTATATTACTTTTAATTCTACTTTACCCTTTCAGGAGGTGTCTCGCTCTTCTGGCGTCTCATCGTAGACGCAATTTCCGGCCTTCAAGACTGCCCCTGGGTAATGAAAAGTCCTCATATTTCTGGGTTGTTCAAATTGTATCTTTATATTGATGATCTTGCAACATTGTTCTTAGTGGCCAAGCTAAATCCAAGAAAGCAAAGGTAGCTAAACCGGTGGAAGACCCGCTAGTGCTTGCATCTGACCCGGCCAGGCCATCTTCTCCATTAACCGACGCTCCAGCAGACCCGCCTGTTGATGTAGAAGAAAATCCTCCTGAGCCGTCATTTGATGAAACCACTGTGAACCCTTCTACTACTGGACCATCAAGCTTAGCCAACCCTCCATTACCTTCAGCACAAGACGTTCAGATCACTGGGAGCCGCTTTATTGAACCAGGGAATCCAACCGTGCTGGCTCGGTGTACTGCAAAACAAGAGGCATTGGAGAGGCAGAAAGTTCGCTTTGACGTTGCCAACTATGACCATCTAAATGCCAATGATATTTTATCCGGCTATCTCAGCCATGTACACTCCAGTCGCGAGTCTGAGGTTGAAATGGTCAAATAGCTGCAGTTGTAATACGAGGTACGTTTTTATGGCTTATCTATATTCCTTCATCCCCCAAGTCTTTAGATTATGAGAGAACCGGAATGATCTATAGACTTTATAATATAGGCCAAGACCTTTACCTTTGACACTTTTTCCTGAATTCAATAGAACAAAGCTTCACCAGTAGTCCCCAAGAGCCGGTTCATTTTGAAAATAAATGAGCCGGTACATTAAATTGTTTGGTACCATATTGAAAGTACTTAATACTTCGGCTTAACCTTAAGAAACTTGATGAACTGCATACATTAGCCCCCAAGTGCCAAGTGTTGTTACTTTGTAAAGTACTTGGGACTTAAAGTATGTCTTTAGAAACATAAAAATTTGTTTTGGCATACATTAGCCCCCAAGTGTCAAGGAGTTTTTTGTAAAGTACTTGAGACTTGAATCTTGACTTTTGAACTTGAAGCAAAATCTTGACTCATCTGAATGTTTTGCAGAATGCCTTATCTGAATTGAATGCACAATTGACTGATGCGAAGACCCGGCTAGCGAGTCAGGAGGCAGAAATCAAATCTGCTAACTCCAAACTGCAAATAAGTCTCTCTGAGACGGAAAATTTAAAGACCAGCTTCGCTGCCAAGAAGAAAACGTGGGAAGAGGAAAAAACGCTTCTGACCCAACGCGCTGAGAAGGCCGAAACAGCCCTTGAAGAGATTTCAACAGAGCTGAACTGCTTAAAGGGCCGGGTGTCTCAAATGGTGGCTTCCATCTTTGGTAAGCCGCCCGACTTTAATTTTGTGTGCTTTTTGCTGATCCAGAGTATAAGCCGCCAACTGACTTTATGTATAAAATATGTGGAGGCCCATGAAGCAAAAATCTGAGCCAAGATCCTTTGATTAAACCGAAGGCAGTGTATACTTTGGTAGAACAACTGTATATGGGCGCACAAAGGGCTCTTGCCGCCATCTCTCCTGCCAATCAAGGACCTAATCGGCTCAGTGACGTTTTGAAGAAGTTGTCGATCCTGCCTGCTAGATTTCAAGAAGTGAAGCGTTCCTGTGCGCGAGCCGGAGCTTTGACTGCCCTGAGCCGCTCCAAGGCTTGGGTGCCAGACCTAGACCCAGTAGATGTGGCCAGAGGCTATCCCACCGTGAAAGAAGACGGATCCCCTTTTGAGCAGGATGACTTCATGGCCTGCGTGCACGGAGTCCAGCCTCATGCAACTATCCTTGGAGATGAAACCAACATCGGCAAGTACCAGCCGGGTTTTGATAGTGAGAATAAGAAGATGGCCACTCCCTCATACAAGGTAAGAGATTTGATCCCGCCTGTAAGAGGAAACACATTTGCCCTGGAAGTTGACCCGGTCGGCCTGATTGACGACGAAGCCGAATTTGTCGCCGTGAATGGTTTTGATTGGTCAAAACACAACTTCCAGCCACCAAAAGGCGGTGAACCGGCGAGGGAGGAACAATGATCATCTCCGTGGGCTTGTAAAACCTTGTAATAGCTTAACTGTGAAAACACTATATACTTTGCTTATGCCATCGCGCATAAAACACTTCTATGTGATTCTATGTTTCCTGATGTCAATGTATGCATCGTATTTAATGATTGTTTCTGCAATATTTGAACTCTATTCTTGTAAATACAAAGAAAAGACTTTTGATCCTTAGACCGCCAGCTTGAATAACCCGGGTGATGAAGTTGATAATTCAAACCTTATGAGAAGTCAATGCTTCTGAATACTCAATGATCATTATACCTTGGTAGCTGTGTTGTCAAATAGTCGAGCCATGAAGAAGACCAGGCTAATTATTTGTAATATTGAGACAACAAAGACTAAAAGGCAAACAACAGATAATAAGTATGATTTAACCTTATATTTAAAGGTTGGTGGCTTCTGATTCGAATACGATAAGTAAACCGGACCAAAGGGGTTAAGCTAAGGTTCGAATACGACCATATAGCCCCCAGTGGTTGTGGCATTGCGCCGATCAAGAGGGTACCGGCAGCTATGTTCTCTTTGGTTCAAATACGACCTATGTTTGAACAGGAAGCCCCCAAATGACCTTGAGAGGTTTTTAACGACCCTGATTCGAATACGATCCAAGTCGAACCCAAAAGGGGTTAAGCTATGATTCGGATACGATCAAGAAGCCCCCTAGTGAGTTTGGCCTTGAGCCGATCAAGAGGGTTACGACAGCTGTCGGTGTCAAAACCGGTGGATCTCGGGTAGGGGGTCCCGAACTGTGCATCTAGGCTGGATGGTAACAGGAGGCAGGGGACACAATGTTTTACCTAGGTTCGGGCCCTCTTGATGGAGGTAAAACCCTACGTCCTGCTTGATTAATATTGATGATATGGGTAGTACAAGAGTAGATCTACCACGAGATCAGAGAGGCTAAACCCTAGAAGCTAGCCTATGGTATGATTGTATGTCGTCCTACGGACTAAAACCCTCTGGTTTATATAGACACCGGAGAGGTTAAAGTTACACAAGGTCGGTTACAAAGGAGGAGATATACATATGCATATTGCCTAGCTTGCCTTCCATGCCAAGTAGAGTCCCCTCCGGACACGAGACAAAGTCTTCGATCTTGTATCTTCATAGTCTAACAGTCCAGCCAAAGGATATAGTCCGGCTGTTCGGAGACCCCCTAATCTAGGACTCCCTCAGTATCCCCTGAACCAGGCTTCAATGATGATGAGTCCGGCGCGCAGTATTGTCTTCGGCATTGCAAGGCGGGTTCCTCCTCTGAATACACCACGGAAGAATTCGAATAGAAGAATAGTGTCCGACCTTGCAAAATAAGTTCCACATACCACCGTAGAGAGAATAATATTTTTGCAAATCTAATTTGCTGACTTGTTTTGGCAGCATGACGTTATGTCATGGCCCGGTGATTATTCGAACCGTTTCGTTTAACTAGCCCCGCACATAATGCGAGGCAGTTTTTTGACACGTCTTGTCAAAGCAGAGATCGTGTCCCCTTATTACGGGATTCTCATCAATACGGGTGTGGGTAACCCAACCGCGCCATCGATTATGGCGCTTGGGGGATAAGCGAGTTTTACCAGGCTAGTGGGGGGCGCATAGTTTCGTCCGCCCATATAAAGGGATAAGGATTCACCTTTTCATCCACGCCTTCTTCCTCCTTTGCTCATCCATTTTCGCACACTCGAGCTCTAGCACCCAATTCCGCACTTCCCACCTCAACCTTCCCCAACCATGTCCGGAGCGGCAGGCAGGTGGATGGTCTCCTCCGTCACGGAGGGAGACATCAAGAAGCTGAGGAGAGCCGGATACCTGCCCGACGACATCGCGAACCGGCTCCCAGATGAGGGGAAGCTCATCCCCACCGCCGGGCCCCATGAGAGGGTAGTGTTCCTTACCCATTTACTCCGCGGATTGGGATTCCCTCTCCACCCATTCGTCCGGGGGCTCATGTTCTACTACGGCCTGGATTTCCATGATTTGGCCCCGAATTTCATCCTCAATATCTCGACGTTTATCATTGTGTGCGAGGCCTTCCTCCGCATCAAGCCCCACTTCGGCTTATGGTTGAAGACCTTCAATGTCAAGCCGAAGGTTGTGGGCGGCCGCCAGGCAGAGTGAGGAGGCGCCATGGTGGGCAAGATGCCCAACGTTACATGGCTCGAGGGCTCCTTTGTGGAAACCATAAAGGGGTGGCAATCGGGGTGGTTCTACATCACCGAGCCGCGTGACCCTACATGGGCAGCGCCCCCCGAGTTCCGATCTGGCATCCCCACGCGGCTCACCTCCTGGAAACAGAAGGGCCTGTCCTGGGCTAGTTCGGGAGAGTTGACCGGACTCCAAACATGTATCCAAAACATGGTGAACAAGAAGCTCAAACTCATCAACGTGTTCCAGGTCATGCTCCACCGCCGGATCCTCCCGTGCCAACAATGGGACTTCAACTTGTGGGAGTTTGACCCGGCGCAGCACCGAACTCTGAACAGGCTCTTCGACACAACTCACGAATATGGCTGGAGGGTGCTGTTCAAAAGCGCCGAGGTGCCCCCTCCCATTACTGAGGATCGCGGATTGAGCGCGAAGCACCAAGCCAGTGCGGTAAGCTGGTTTACCTTTCATAGGATACTTATTTTTTATAGATTGACTCCATGCAGGATCTAAACTCCTGTACATTTGACAGGATTGGCAGGAGACGGCCGGACAGATCGAATGTACGGCTCCTTTGCCCGAAGGCCTAGCGGACGCTCTTCTGGCGAAGATGCTGACTCCGGCTCCTTATACGGTGCCGGAGAAGACCAAGAAGGCCAAGGAAACCCGGAAGAGTTCCCGACGCCAGGCGTCGTCGGACTCACCGTCTGACGACTCTGCGGCGCACTCCTCCCCCGAAGACGAGGAAGAAGAAGAAGAAGCTCCCCCTCCAGCTGGGGGAGATAAGAAAAGGAAGGCCGATCCAACTTGGGGGCCGAAGGGTCCAAGAAGGGAAGGACTCTCCTTCCGGACAATTCCACCACCGTCGACGAAGGCGAAGACGAGTGGTTGCCCAGGGCCGAGCCCCTGGGGAGATCGTAACTATTCGGATACCAGAGTAACTCGTAGCATTCCTTTGTCGCACTACTTTCCCTAACGCCGAACATAATTATGTAGGCCGCCATGAGCTAGTATTGATGTATCATTGGACGGCTCCCTGGGCTCGTCGGACATGGATAGCGATCCAGTTCCGACTGCCACCTCCCCTCATCCTGCTGACGACGCCGAGGTGCTGTCTCAAGAGGCACCGGGTCAAGGGGAGACAACCCCGGAGGCGCCTCAAGGCGACCGTCCGGACTCCGGGAGCCGAGGGGACGGGGCCCCCGAGAGCTCCAAGTTCGGCCCTCAGCCGAACACCGCGACGGAACCTCCAGTGGTTCCGGGCTCGGGCAGGCGGCCTCCTTCTAAGAGGGATAAGACGCCTGTGTCGGTGACCTCTGTCCATCCAGAGGCACCGGACAATCTGCTGGAAGCGCTTCGCAGCGCTTCCATCGACGAGGAGCACCATACTATTATGAGTGCGGTGGTCCAGAAGGTTTAGTCCGCCAAGAGCGGATTGACTGAAGCCTGTGCCATCCTTCTAACAGGCTTTGAGGTAAGTGTTTTAGAATGTAGTAAAAATATTACCGCATAGACAGTAGCCACTGATGCTCTGTTTGGTGTTCACAAAGAAAAGCCGAACGGAGGATCAAATAATATCGCAGGAGTCTAATATAAGTATGTCAATATGCATATGCAGGCTTCGCTGCTGGCGCCTGCTGCACTGACTGCGGAGGTCATCGTATTGAAGCAGGACCTCGAGGGGTCCAAGAAAGAGCTCGGCCTTGCCAAGAGGCAGCTCGAGGAGAACAAGGGTAAGTAATACCATGTCTATAGATATGTATATATAAAAGAAGACGCAATTGCAAAATGACAGGATCATCGTATATTTGCCAGGGGCCATGACCGAGGTGGCGACCCTGAAGCAAGCGCTAACCAAGGCCGAAGATAAAGCGGCCAAGGAGTGCACCGAGCGGGAAAAAAAAGAGGCTCGGGTGGGAGAGGTGCAGCAAGAGCTCCAGGCTCTCGTGACGAAGCATGAGGCGTTGGAGCTTGACTCGAAGACGCGAGAGTCTGAGCTTGCCGTGGCCCTCGAGGCCGCAAAAAGTGCCAAGGCCGAAGCCCAAAAGGCCCTCCAGGAGATCGACGCAATGAGAAGATAACAGCGGGTAAGGCATTCTATATGCAGAGCAAGCATGTGAAAGTAAATTACCGATTACTTACCCGGATTCGGAGCTCTCCAGGAGCATTCGCAGATTTGCCCCACAGCGTGTCAGATGCCACACAATTTTACCAGGCCGAGGAGGGAAGCTCAACAGAGAAGCTGTTCTGGTCTCAGTATACTGGGACCGAACACCCGATGCCTCTGAGCGACCAGCTAAAGCAGCTGGTCGAGCTGCACAAGGCGGCCGAACAGGCCATGAAGGGCCTTATAGTCCGGCTGTGGCCTAGCGACGCCCTTCCGAACAGCTACTTCGGCCTGGTGAGGCGGCTTGTAGATGCCTGCCCACGGCTGGAGGTCGTCAAGCGGTCTGTCTGCATCGAAGGTGCACGCCGGGCTTTCGCCCGTGTGAAGCTGCAGTGGGCCAAGCTAGACGCCGTGAAGCTGATCAAGGAAGGGCCGCCGCAGGGCAAGGAGCATCGCACCCCCGAAATTTATTATGAGGGTGTCCTGAAGGGTGCCCGTCTTGTGGCGGACGAATGTTCAAAGGATGTAATATTTGAGTAAACTTGCTCGTATGATCCTGTATGATGAAAACTTGTTTCATATGCGCTATTCAACGCTTGTGTGAATTTAAAATATTACCTTCTGTT
Source organism: Triticum dicoccoides (assembly GCF_002162155.2). Classification (NCBI taxonomy): domain Eukaryota; kingdom Viridiplantae; phylum Streptophyta; class Magnoliopsida; order Poales; family Poaceae; genus Triticum; species Triticum dicoccoides. Next base: position 273,491,051 of record NC_041390.1, on the reverse strand, counting down.
TGGCCATTTATCCAATCTGAGAGATGGCTAGTCCTCGGCTTCGGCCCCCATGCCACGAGTGCTGGGGTGTTCAGGATAAACCTGAGCACTCTTGTTCCCATGTTTGGGTCCTTCGAGGGAGGTGCTCAGCACAACGAACAAGGCAACCGGACTAATAATGCTTTATCACTCTCACTTAGCCATAGAATTCTATAATTTTAAATTTCAGCGAAGCCCCTAGTATTTGGAAGGCCGAATTCGGGGCGCGATACACGCCTTTAAGCCGGACAGGGCCGGCCCCTCGCCCTACGCGGCATAAGTCTTTAGGAACTCCAAAACCTCGCCGAACAGCGACCAGTCTCTCGCCTTATCATGATAGTCAGTTTTAGCTTTCTCTACTGAGGTGCTAAGCCCGGCAGAACCGGGGCACAATCGCAGTAGTTCTCTTAGCGCTACCTTAGACGATAGAGCGGAATGTAAGGTACCAAAACATAGGAGCCGGGCAAACCCAACATTTGACCAAAGACATGATTCGGAGATGATGCATATAATGCTATAAGTTCGGGGTGCCGCACTTGTGAAAGTGTTCGGACTTTTCACACCATATTGTGGGGTGCTTGATCCCCTGGCGTATGGACCGTACCAAAGTGTACGGGTGCTAAATGTCATAACTGAACATATGTATTGAAAAAAGAAATGAATAGAGAATGCAATAATAAGCTAAAGCTAAGCATTGTTTATTTAAAAAGGCTGCTGTTCCAACTTCAAGTGTACGGTGTCCGGACGTTTAATAGCCGGAATGGAGAATTGCCTTGAGAGGCTGCTTTGTACTTCTGCTGCGAGGGCCGCCGTGTGCTCCTCCATTCGAAGAGAGCATTCGGTGTTTCCATTGACTGTAATGACTCCTCGAGGGCCTGGCATCTTGAGCTTGAGATATGCATAGTGCGGCACCACATTGAACTTTGCAAATGCGGTTCGTCCGAGCAGTGTGTGATAGCCACTGCGGAATGGGACTATGTCGAAGATTAACTCCTCGCTTTGGAAATTATCCGGGGATCCGAAGACCACTTCAAGTGTAACTGAGCCTGTACGGTTGGCCTCTACACCTGGTATGACGCCTTTAAAGGTTTTTTTGTGGGTTTAATCCTTGAGGGATATATGCCCATTTTCCGAACTGTATCCTGATAAAGCAGGTTCAGGCTGCTACCGCTGTCCATAAGGACTCTAGTGAGGTGAAATCCTTCAATGATTGGGTCTAGAACCAATGCGGCGAATCCACCATGGCGGATGCTAGTGGGGTGGTCCCTTCGATCAAAAGTGATCGTGCAGGAGGACCATGGGTTGAACTTTGGGGCGACAGGCTCCAACGCGTATACGTCCCTGAGTGCATGCTTCCGCTCCCTTTTGGGGATGTGGGTTGCGTATATCATGTTCACCGTCCGCACTTGTGGGGGGAAGCCCTTCTGTCCACTATTATTCGGTGGCCGTGGCTCTTCGTCCTCGTCGCTGTGCAGCCCCTTGTCTCTATTTTCGGCATTTAACTTGCCAGCCTGGTTGAACACCCAACAATCCCTTTTGGTGTGATTGGATGGTTTTTCGGGGGTGCCATGTATCTGGCACGAGCGATTGAGTATACATTCCAAATTGGACGGGCCCGGAGTGTTCCTCTTAAATGGCTTTTTCCGCTGACCTGGCTTAGAGCCTCTGAATCCGGCATTAACTGCCGTATCTTCAGGGTTGTCGCTGTTAATGCGGCGCTTGTGCTTGTTGAGACGCGACCTGCCATTGCTGTCCTTGGTATCCGAATTACCAGGGCTCTTGGTCATGTTGTTGCTACGAGCCAGCCAGCTGTCTTCTCCCGTGCAAAAGCGAGTCATGAGTGTCGTGAGGGCTGCCATAGATTTCGGCTTTCCCTGTCCAAGGTGCCGGGCAAGCCACTCGTCACAGATGTTATGCTTGAAGGCTGCTAGGGCCTCTACATCCAGACAGTCGACGATTTGATTTTTCTTGGTTAGGAACCATGTCCAGAATTGTCTGGCAGATTCTTCTGGCTGCTGAATTATGTGGCTCAGGTCATCGGCGTCTGGTGGTCGCACATAAGTGCCCTGAAAGTTGTCGAGGAATGCGGCTTCCAGATCTTCCCAACAGCTGATGGACTCAGCTGGCAAGCTGTTAAGCCAATGCCGCGCTGGTCCCTTGAGCTTTAGTGGGAGGTATTTGATGGCGTGTAAGTCGTCACCGCGGGCCATATGGATGTGGAGGAGGAAATCCTCGATCCATACCGCGGGATCTGTTCTGCCGTCGTATGATTCAATATTTACAGGTTTGAAACCTTCTGGGATTTGATGATCCATTACTTCGTCTGTGAAGCATAAGGGGTGTGCGGCGCCTCTGTATTGGGCTATATCGCGACGCGGATCGAATGCGTCTTGCCCGCTGTGTTCGGCCCGGCCGGATTTGCTTTTACTGTATCCGGCGTGACATTTATCGTCTCGCAGAGTGGCGCGCCCTTGTGATCCGTAGATCGATCTTGCATGCTTTGTTTTGTCCTCCAATATGTCTCGCAGGTCTGGAGTATCTCCCCATGCCTTTTTATTTGAATGGCGTTGGGGTGGAGGCTGAGTTTTTGGCTGGAATGCCTCTCTATCGCGGCCACGAGGTGGCCGATTAGCCGTATCATACGCTTCTTCCTCCAGTTGAGGTAGCAACCTGCACTTTGGGTAACTCTTGGAGGGGCGCTCGAGTTTATATTCCTCGGCCGTGAGGACTTCAGTCCATCTGTCAGCTAGCAGATCCTGATCAGCTTGAAGCTGCTGCTGCTTTTTCTTAAGGCTATTTGTTGGGGCTATAAGTCGGCGTTTGAAGCGCTCTTGTTCGATGGGATCCTCTGGCACAGCGAATTCGTCGTCTCCGAGGCTTGCCTCGTCTTCGGAGGAGGGCATGTAATTATCATCCTCCTCTTCTCCATCTGCCGCTCTCTCAGGAGGGTTGGCTCCTCCATTCGCCTATTCTAAATCTTGCTGGAGGGGGTTGTTGTTGTCTTCGGCACTATCCGGAGTATTTTTATCTCATGTGCCGATATCACCACTTTTGCTTTGGCGGGACTTAGACCGGCGCCATTGACGTCGGAGCTTGGGTTGCTTCTTGGAGGGGTCATCCTCCGCTATCTTGTCGCCATTGCCTTCTTTGGGTGTATCCACCATGTATATATTGTATGATGAGGTGGCTGTCCAATGCCCTGTGGGCGGTAGTTCCTCTTCGCCTCTTGTATCGTCGTCCAGACCGTCGATGTCTTCGGAGTCGAAGTCGAGCATGTCGGTTAAGTCATCGACAGTGGCTATTAAGTGGGTGGTGGGTGGGCCTCGAATTTCTTCGTCGTCCGCATCCCAGTCCTGCCGGACATAGTTCAGCCAGGATCCTCCTGACAAGGAGAGAGACCTTAATGAGTTCAGTATGTCGCCAAAGGGCGAGTGCTGAAAATATCCGCGGAGGTAAACTCCATGATCGGCGCCCAATCGGATTCGATAGGAACGGGCACAGGCGGTTCAGAGTCCATGGCCGGAGAAGGATCCGACAGTTTAACAACACGGCTCTCGTGCAAGCTAAGGTCGATGTTTGGCTCGATCGCCGCTAAGGGTAAGGCCTCCATGGCGGGGTCCATCCACCCGTCCGCGGGAGGCGCACCTGGCTCCGAATTGAGGGTCGGAGCGGCTGTCTGTGCGATCTCTTGAACACTATCCGATTGTAGCGCTAGACTGCACTCATCGTGACCGCGTGACGCACAAGGCAGGGGATCGAATCCGTCAAAGATCAAGTCTCCGTGGATATCGGCCGTGTAGTTTAAGCTTCCAAACCTGACCTTGTGGCCAGGGGCGTAACTTTCAATCTGCTCCAGATGGCCAAGCGAATTGGCCCATAGTGCAAAGCCGCCGAATACGAAGATCTGTCCGGGGAGAAAAGTCTCACCCTGGACTGCATCACCATCGATGATCGGAGGAGGCATCAAGCCTAACGGCGACGACACAGAGGAACTCTCAATGAAAGCACCAATGTCGGTGCCAAAACCGGCAGATCTCGGGTAGGGGGTCCCGAACTGTGCGTCTAGGCCGGATGGTAACAGGAGGCAGGGGACACAATGTTTTACCCAAGTTCGGGCCCTCTTGATGGAGGTAAAACCCTACGTCCTGCTTGATAATATTGATGATATGGGTAGTACAAGAGTAGATCTACCACGAGATCAGAGAGGCTAAACCCTAGAAGCTAGCCTATGGTATGATTGTATGTCGTCCTACGGACTAAAACCCTCCAGTTTATATAGACACCAGAGAGGTTAGGGTTACACAAGGTCGGTTACAAAGGAGGAGATATACATATCCAAATTGCCTAGCTTGCCTTCCACGCCAAGTAGAGTCCCCTCCGGACACGAGACGAAGTCTTCGATCTTGTATCTTCATAGTCTAACAGTCCGGCCAAAGGATATAGTCCGGCTGTCCGGAGACCCCCTAATCGAGGACTCCCTCAACAGTTTTGTCCTCTTTGGTTCGAATACGACCTATGTTTGAACAGGAAGCCCCCAAGTGACCATGATAATTGCAGCTAGATTTGAATACGATCATAAGCCAGACTAAAAAAGGTTAGACTTGATTCAAATATGATCAGCTCCTTAATAGTCATTTGAGAATAAGAAATAACAAAGATGCATAATCTTTGAAAAGAAAAGAGATCGATGGTCTTACTTTATTATTTATCATGGTATATACAATGTTAAAGTATGTACATGATGAGAGCCGGTAGCTCAGGTGTAGTATGGCCGAAGTTGAGTGATGTTCCATGGCCAGCGGGTCTCCTCCTCCGACTTACGTGAATCTTTGTGTTCTCGAACGTCAATGAGGTAATATGACCCATTGTTTAAGTTCTTGCTGACCACAAAGGGTCCTTCCCAAGGTGGGGATAGCTTGTGCGCATCTAACAGATCCTGGATGAGCCGGAGCACCAGGTCGCCTTCTTGAACAGTCCTTGATTTCACCCAGCGGCTGTGATAACGGCGCAGGTCCTGTTGATAAATTGCTGACCGAGCCACTACTACGTCTCTTTCTTCATCTAACAGGTCAAGTGCATCCTGTCTGGCTTGTTCATTATTAGCTTCAACATAAGCCGCCACACGGGGTGAGTCATGACAGATGTCACTAGGCAACACTGCTTCTGCTCCATAAACCATGAACAAAGGTGTGTAACCTGTAGACCTGTTAGGTGTGGTGTTGATACTCCACAACACCGACGGTAATTCCTCTACCCAACAACCCGGCGTTCGCTGTAAAGGAACCATAAGCCGGGGTTTGAGACCTTTCAAAATTTCCTGATTGGCTCTCTCAGCTTGACCATTGGATTGAGGATGAGCTACAGAAGAAACATCAAGCCGGATGTGCTCACGTTGACAAAACTCCTCCATAGCCCCTTGGGACAGATTAGTGCCATTGTCAGTGATAATGCTGTGTGGAAAACCAAAACGGAAGATCACCTTTTTCATGAACTGAACCGCCATGGTCGCGTCACACTTACTCACAGGCTCCGCCTCAACCCACTTAGTGAATTTATCAACTGCCACCAAGAGATGTGTCTTTTTATCCTTAGACCTTTTGAAAGGTCCCACCATGTCAAGCCCCCAGACTGCAAATGGCCAAGTGATTGGAATCATCCGGAGTTCTTGAGCCGGCACATGCGCTCGTCGTGCAAATTTTTGACATCCATCACATTTGCTGACTAGATTCTCTGCATCAGCGTGAGCCGTCAACCAGTAAAAACCGTGACGAAAAGCTTTGGCCACCAGAGATTTTGACCCGGCGTGATGACCACAATCGCCTTCATGGATCTCACGAAGTATTTCTTGACCTTCTTCGGGGGAAACACACCGCTGAAACGCTCCGGAGACACTGCGATGGTATAATTCTCCATCCGAAATCATCATTGACTTAGACCGCCGGGTTATCTGTCGAGCCAGGGTCTCATCCGCTGGCAACTCTCCCCGGGTCATGTAAGCCAAGAACGGCACTGTCCAATCTGGGATGACATGGAGAGCCGCCACCAACTTCTCCTCCAGGTCAGGAACAGCTAAATCTTCTTCTGTGGGCAACTTGACAGACGGGTTATGCAAAACATCCAAAAAGGTGTTAGGAGTTACCGGCTTACGCTGAGAACCCAACCGGCTTAAAGCATCAGCCGCTTCGTTCTTTCGACGGTCAATGTGCTCCACCTGATAACCTTTAAAATGCCCTGCAATAGTGTCAACCTCCCGGTGATAAGCCGCCATGAGAGGGTCCTTGGAATCCCACTTGCCTGATACCTGTTCAGCCACTAAATCTGAGTTGCCAAGACATCTGACCCGGCTCAAACTCATCTCTTTTGCCACTCGAAGACCATGAAGCAAGGCTTCATACTCTGCTGCGTTGTTAGTGCAAGGAAACATCAACCGTAACACATAAAAAAATTTGTCACCTCGCAAAGAGGTTAACACAACTCCAACCCCCAAGCCTTCCAACTTTCTGGACCCATCAAAATGAATTGTCCGATACGTGTTGTCTGGTTTCTCTTCTAGCATTTGCATCTCTGTCCAGTCATTAATGAAGTCAACCAGTGCTTGAGATTTGATCGCAGTACATGGCACATACTTCAACCCATGAGACCCAAGCTCAATTGCCCACTTGGTGACTCGCCCAGTGGCTTCTCTATTTTGAATGATGTCTCCCAAAGGAGCAGAGATAACCACAGTGATTGGATGTCCCTGAAAATAATGCTTAAGCTTCCGGCTTGCCATGAACACCCCATATACGAGCTTATGCCAATGTGGATATCATTGCTTGGATTCAATTAGCACCTCACTGACGTAGTAAACCGGCCGTTGAACCGGATGCTCCTTGCCAGCCTCCTTGCGCTCCACCACAATAGCCACACGAACAGTTCGTGAGTTGGCGGCCACACATAATAGCAGCGACTCTTTCTCAACTGGAGCAGCCAGGATCGGCGGCTCAGCAAGCTGTGTCTTCAAATCTTCAAAAGCAGAGTTTGCAGCATCGCTCTAAGCAAAATCATCAGTTTTCTTCATCATCTGATACAGGGGCATTGCCTTCTCCCCTAACCGGCTTATGAACCGGCTCAAAGCAGCGACACGACCCGCCAGTCGTTGAACGTCATTGATGCATGTTGGTTTGGCCAGGGATGTAATTGCCTTGATTTTCTCTGGGTTAGCCTCAATACCTTGGTTAGACACCAAAAAACCCAAGAGTTTGCTGGCTGGGACTCCAAAAACACACTTGGCCGGGTTAAGCATCATTTTGTAGACCCAGAGATTGTCGAAAGTCTCTTTCAGATCTACGACCAAGGTTTCCTCCTTCCTGGATTTTACCACTATATCATCCACATAAGCATGAACATTGCGTCCAATTTGATCGTGAAGACAATTCTGCACACCGTTGGTAAGTCGCCTGGGCACTCTTCAGCCCAAAAGGCATAGACACATAGCAGAAAGCTCCAAAAGGAGTGATAAAAGTCATCTTCTCCTGATCTTTGACTGCCATCTTGATCTGATGATAACCAGAATATGCATCCAAAAAACTCAAATGTGCGCAACCCGCCGTAGAATCAATGATCTGATCAATACGGGGGAGGGCAAAAGGATCAGCCGGACAAGCCTTGTTTAGATTGGTGTAATCCACACACATACGCCAGGTGCCGTTCTTTTTTAGTACAAGCACCGGGTTGGCTAACCACTCTGGGTGAAAGACTTCCACAATGAACCCACCGCCAAGAGCCGGGCCACCTCTTATCCAATGGCCTTGCGCCTTTCTTCATTGAACTACCGGAGAAACTGTCTGACAGGTTTAAACTTAGGATCAATATTGAGAGTGTGCTCAGCGAGTTCCCTCGGGACACCCGGCATGTCTGAAGGTTTCCATGCGAAGATGTCCTGGTTCTCACGGATGAACTCGATGAGCGCGCTTTCCTATTTTGGATCCAAGTTAGCACTGATGATGAACTGCTTGGATGAGTCACTAGGCACAAAGTCAACCATCTTGGCGTCATCAGCTAATTTGAACTTCAACACCGGCTCATGCTCTGTTGTTGGTTTCTTTAATGACGTCATGTCTGCTGGGTCAACATGATCTTTGTAAAATTTTAACTCCTCAGTTGCACAGACAGATTCAGCATAGGCAGCATGACCTTCTTCACACTCCAAGGCTATTTTCCGGCTCCCGTGTACTGTGATGGTGCCCTTATGACCCGGCATCTTAAGCTGCAAATACACATAACACGGCCGAGCCATGAATTTGGCATACACCGACCATCCAAACAGAGCATGATACGAGCTTTTGATCTTAACCACCTCAAAGGTTAATTTTTCTGCTCTGGAGTCATACTCATCCCCAAAGGCTACTTCCAGTTCAATCTTTCCCACTGGGTATGCCGACTTGCCAGGAACCACACCATTAAAAACAGTGTTTGATTGTCTAAGACTCTTATCAGTCAATCCCATCCGGCGTAACGTCTCATAATAGAGGATGTTGATGCTGCTGCCTCCATCCATGAGTACTTCAGTGAATTTGTATCCACCAACCTGAGGTGCCACCACCAAAGCCAAGTGACCCGGATTATCGACCCGGGGCGGGTGATCCTCTCTGTTCCACACAATAGGTTGCTCTGACCAACGAAAGTAACATGGAACCGCCGGCTCAACAGCATTGACCGCTCTCTTATGAAGTTTCTGGTCCCTTTTGCATAAACTGGTGGTGAACACATGATACTGCCCACTACTTAGCTGCTTCGGATTGCTCTGATATCCGGACTGCTGTTGCTGATTACCTTGGCTGGGTTGCGGATTATACCCTCCTTGGTTACCAGGGTGACCCTGACCATGGAAACCTCCTCCACCTGAGCCGGCGCCCGGGCCTTGGAAACCGCCTCCACCTGAGCCGCCACCTGGGCTGTGACCTCCATCAAACGCGTTTCAATTTTTAAACACCTTCATGATCGTACATTCTTTCCACAGGTGGGTGGCTGGCTTCTCCCGGGTGCCATGTCTTGGACAAGGCTCATTCAATAATTGCTCAAGGGTGGGACCTGACCCGCCCGACCGAGGGGGCTGTCTGCCCTTATGCCGTTGATTTCCTCCCTGTGCATTGGTGTTAGCAACAAACTCATCAGCCTTACGTTTATTACCTTGTTGATTTGCCGGGTTATGCTGGTGACCCTTGCCGTTGTCGTTCTTCTTTCCCTTCGTTGCCTTTTCTTCGTCAGAAACCGGGTCCTTGGTAGTATCAGAATTAGCATACTTGATGAGAGCCGCCATTAACGCTCCCATGTCATTACAGTCACGCTTGAGCCGCCCCAGCTTCTGCTTCAGAGGTTCGAAACGGCAATTTTTCTCCAACATTAAGACTGCTGAGCCGGCATCCATCTTATCAGATGAATGTATTATCTCCTTGACCCGGCGCACCCAATGGGTTGTGGATTCACCATCCTCTTGCTTGCAATTGGTCAGGTCCACAATCGACATAGGCTGCTTACACGTGTCTTTGAAGTTCTGGATGAACTGGGCCTTCAACTCCGCCCATGAGCCGATGGAATTGGGTGGCAATGCCTTCAACCAAGTATGAGCCGTTCCATCTAGCATCATAGTGAAATACTTGGCCATTGTTGCATCCCTGACCTCCAATAACTCCATAGCCATCTCATAACTCTCAATCCAAGCCCCGAGCTGTAAGTCAGCTGTGTAATTAGGCACCTTACGAGGCCCCTTAAAGTCCTTTCGCAAACGCTCATTACGTACGGCCCACACCAAGCAAGGAACGCCTCCGGTTCTTGTGGCCACTCCTACCTCGACCGAGGTTGCTGGATAAGCCGGAAAGGTTTGATGAGCCGCCTGATCTGCTGCCATTTGAACTGCTCGCTCCGCCTCTTGACGAATCCTCTCCTGATCCGCCAAGTTAAGGGCTCCAGCCCGCACTGGCTCATGCCTGTATGGCCGGTTGTGGCATTGAGTATTGCTTGACATATCTGCAGATTCCATATGCCTACTATAACTCGGGCTCCGTCTTGGGCGAGGAGTTGAATGGATCCTATCTCGACTGTAGGAGTATGCATCCTGCTGCGCCAGAGCTGTTTGAAGAAGTTCTCTTACCCTTCATGTTTCAATTGCCGCCGACGAGTCACCTTCCATCGGAAGAGCCGCCAGACGAGCCGATCCTGCAATGAGGTTTTCCAAAGGGTTGGAGAAGTGACTCGGTGGCGTTGGGACGTAATGTGGCGGAGCGGTAATTATATGAGGTTGATCCATGGCACGCGGCTGGACCGGTGCGCCGGGTGTTGTAATCCGGTGTGCCTCTGGTGGGTTACTTCCCCTGGCTCCGGGTGTGTGAAAAAGATTCCTAGGATCAAGCGTCAGAGGCAGACGTGATTGGGTTTTCTGATACCTCCTCCTCATGACCTCGTTCGACGCGTTCAGATCCACTGAGAGCCGGAAGGTCTCCGCTTCAAGCTGTTGAGCACGAACGTCCAAAGCCGCCCGCTCTGCGGCCATCCTGACTTCCTTTGCGGCTAGATTTTCCTTAGCTTGCACCATCTCTTCACGTACGCGTGCCACCTCTGTGTCATGCTGGGCTTTATCCACCGGCTCTACCATGGCAGTCAACAGAGTTGTCAGTTTATCCATGAGGTCCATCAAGATCTGAGCCGAGGGGCGCGCGGGGTCTCCTGACCCGGCTGCAGCCGACCCGGTAACAGTTGCCGCTGCTGCTATAGAGTTCTGCCTGGGCTGTGTCCTTGCCATGAAGACTCCGGCCCAATTCGGTGGCTCAAGAGGGTCCGGAATACTCTTGCCATCGGAACAGCCCCCGAGCAAGCCATCCTGCAGCTGGTACAAAGAGTCCGTCTCGCCCGTTGATGATGTAGTGTCAGAACAGACGGCCGTCTCACCGCCCTCCACCGATCCTTCATAGTATTCACCACCGTGGGCGTAGCCTACGAAGGCATGCTTCACGGCAGATTGAACACAAGCCGTCCTCGCGCGCTGAGCCATTTCGATGTGGTCAGTGTGGACGTCCGGCTCAAGACCTGACTCGCCGATCCGGCCGATGAAGACGTGAATTCCGCCGAAGGGGACCCGATACCCATACTCAAATGAGCCGGCCTCGGGGCCCCAGCCTTCGTTGTCGATGTAGAGCTTGCTGCGATGACTTTTGGTCATCCGGCCCACAGTGTATCCCTTGAGCCCTTCGAAGCTGCCCTTCAAGAACTCAAATCCACCGTGCGCTGGCCCCACGGTGGGTGCCAACTGTCGTGGAATTGTCACGGCAGATGTCCTAGAGCAAGGACTTAGTCATTGGGCCATTGCACTAGGAAGCTTAAAGGGGTTAATCGGGACAAAGGACACGAGAGGGTTTTATACTAGTTCGGCCCCTTATGATGAAGGTAAAAGCCTACGTCTAGTTGGGATTGGTATTGCTGGGTTTTCGATCACCAAGAGGCTCAACTCGCCAGCTTGGTTCTCGACTTGTTGTTTCTTTCCCTATGCCGCCACCGGGTCGTCCCCTTATATACATGGGTGGATGCCTGGTAGCCTACAAAGTCTTGGCCGGCTCATAATCGTGTCCGGCTCGGTGACTGCCTTTACATGCCTTTCTTTACAAGTCTTTCCTTACATACGGCGGTTCACAATATCAGGCCTTAAACCGCCTTCAGGCCTTTGGGCCTTCTAGAAGACTTAATAAACTATAATCTTGAATGTTTACTGGGCTTCTTGTGTAACCAGCCATTGGGATGACCCGGCCCCTCCTGGGCGGGTCATAATAATAGTAATATCCCCAACAATATGATCTCTTATGCTAAAGTAACAATTCAATCACAATTTCAAGTATGAATCATAAACTTCATTGAGAACCAACAAACTCTAATCTCAGTCATTGAGGCAATTGCAATTTATCATAACATAGGAAAGAGTCAATATAAGAGCTTTTCAGCAAGTCCACATACTCAACCATCTTTTAGTCTTTCACAATTGCTAACACTCACGCAATATTTATGGGTATGAAGTTTTAATTGGACACAGAGAAAGATAGGGGCTTATAGTTTTGCCTCCCAACATTTTACCTCAAGGGTAATGTCAACAATAATAGCTCATGCAGACTCACATCCAATTAGCTATACGTATCTGGATCTTTCCAACACATTGTACTTGCCAAAGGATAAAATGTAAAAAGGAAAGGTGAAGATCACCATGACTCTTATATAAGGTAGAAGATAAAAGTAAAAGATAGGCCCTCCGCAGAGGGAAGCAGAGGTTGTCATGCACTTTTATGGTTGGATGCACAAAATCGTAATGCAAAAGAACGTCACTTTATATTGCCACTTGTGATATGGACCTTTATTATGCAATCCGTCGCTTTTATTTCTTCCATATCACAATATTGTATAAAGCTTATTTTCTCCACAGTAATAAATCATACATATTTAGAAGGCAATTTTTATAGCATGCACCGACGACAACCTACTTGAAAGATCTTACTCAATCCATAGGTAGGTATGGTGGACTCTCATGGCAAAACTGTGTTTCAGGATATTTGGAAGCACAAGTAGTATTTCTACTTGGTGCAAATAACTTGGCTAGGATGAGAAGGAAAGGAAAGCTCAACATGTTGGATGATCCATGACAATATAATTTATCTCAGATGTAAGAAAACATAACCCATTACGTTGTCGTCCTTGTCCAACGTCAACTCTTTAGCATATCATACTATAATGAGTGCTCACAATCATAAAAGATGTCCAAGATAGTATATTTATATGTGAGGACCTCTCTTTCTTTATTACTTCCTATTAATTGCAACGATGACCAAAACTATGTTTGTCAACTCTCAACAATTTTTATTCATCATACTCTTTATATGTGAGATCATTACTCTCCATAAGATCCATATGAGCTCTTTATTTCTTTTTATTTCTTCTCTTTTATTTTATTCCTTCAAGATCATAGCAAGGTAATCAAGCCCTTGACTCAACACTAATCTTTATTATATATAGCTCACGGACTCGATTACATAGGAAGATCATAAAGCAAAACTCACAACTAGATCATACTAAAACTTTATTCTACTAGATCAAGATATTACCAAAAGGATCGAACTAAGAAAAACAGTAAAGATAAAAGGTGTGACGGTGATACGATACCGGGGCACTCCCCCAAGCTTGGCAGTTGCCAAGGGGAGTGCCCATACCCATGTGATTATATCTCTTTTGCTGGTGAAGGAGATGGAGGTGATGATGGATAGTCGCACATCGAGCATAGGAGGTCCTCCAATTTGCGGATAATGCCCTTGAGTGTGATGATATGCTCCTTCAACAAAATATTTTCACGTGTGAGATACTTGTTTTGTATACGAGCTAACTCAATCATCTTGAAAGCTTCGATCTCAATTGGGGTAAGAAGATTGTGATCAACTTGAAGGATGTTTTCTGCTTCCGGAACTTGGTCATCCGTGACCTTCTTGATCCCTTCATCCTTGCTGATCTCCATGGGTTCTTCCCTCTTCAACTCTATCTTCATTAGCCAAGCATCATTGTCACCATTGTTGGAGGAGGGGGATGACATGATGCCTGTCCTTGACAACCCTGATAGAAAGCAGCTCGAAACAAGAATAGAGGATAATTGCATGATACGGTGGTCAAAACCTTAGGGAGATTATATAGTGAATTTTTACCGACCAAAAGAAGTATCGTGCAAGAAAATGGAGTCCGGAGAGCACACGAGGTGCCCACGAGGTAGGGGGCGCGCCCTCCACCCTCGTGGAAGCCTCATTTCCTTTCGGTCTTCTTTTTCTTTTCCTATTTCCTTAAATATTCTAAAACGGAGAAAAATTGCCATTAGGACTGTTTTGGAGTCGGTTTACTTACCGTACTACGTACCTATTCCTTTTCGGCGTCTGAAACGTTCCGGGAAGTGTCTCTTATGTATTCCTCCGAGGTTACGGTTTCAATAATACTAGTTTCAACATTTATGGGATTACCTGAGATATAATGTTTGATTCTTTGACCGTTCACAGCCTTTGGATTTGTGCCTTCAAAGTTGTTGATTTTTATGGCACCGGAATGATAGACCTCCTCGATGACGTAAGGACCGTCCCATTCAGAGAGGAGTTTGTCTGCAAAAAATTTCAAACAAGAGTTTTATAGCAATACATAATCACCTATATTAAACTCACGCTTTTGTATCCTTTTTGTCAAGCCATCTTTGAACTTTTTCTTTAAACAGTTTGGCATTCTCATAGGCCTGGGTTCTCCATTCATCAAATGAGCTAATGTCAAATAGCCTCTTCTCACCAGTAAGTTTGAAGTCATAGTTGAGATCTTTGATAGCCCAATATGCCTTATGTTCTACTTCGAGAGGTAAGTGACATGCTTTACCATAAACCATTTTATACGAGACATAGACATAGGGTTTTTATATGCAGTTCTATAGGCCCATAATGCATCATCAAGTTTCTTGGACCAATTCTTTCTAGATCTATTAACAGTCTTTTGCAAAATTAATTTGAGCTCTCTGTTACTCAATTCTACTTGACCACTAGACTGTGGGTGATATGCAGATGCAATTCTATGATTAACATCATACTTAGCAAGCATTTTTCGAAAGGCACCATGAATAAAATGTTAACCACCATCAGTCATTGAGTATCTAGGGACTCCAAACCTCAGAAAAATAACTTCTTTAAGCATCTTAATAGAGGTGTTATGATCAGCACTACTAGTTGGAATAGCTTCTACCCACTTAGTAAGATAATCAACAACAACTAAAATATGTGTGTATCCATTAGAGGAAGGAAAACGTCCCATATAATCAAGGCCCCAAACATCAAATGGTTCAATAACAAGTGAATAATTCATAGGAATTTCTTGACGTCTACTAATATTACCAATTCTCTGACAATCATCACAAGACAAAACAAACTTACGGGCACCCTTGAAGAGAGTAGGCCAATAAAAACCGGATTGTAATACCTTGTGTGCAGTTCTGTCTCTAGCGTGGTGTCCTCCGTAAGCTTTGGAGTGGCACTTGCGTAGGATCTGTTCTTGTTCATGCTCAGGTACACAACATCTAATGACACCATCTACTCCTTCTTTATAAAGATGTGGGTCATCCCAAAAGTAATGCTTTAAATCATATTTTTTTCTTTTGCTGGTATGTGAAACTAGGTGGTATGAATTTAGCAACAATGTAATTAGCATAATCAGCATACCATGGAGCAGTACGAGAAGCATTTATGATATCTAATTGTTCATCAGGAAAGCTATCATCAATAGGTAATGGGTCATCAAGAACATTCTCTAACCTAGACAAGTTGTCTGCAATGGGGTTCTCAGCTCCCTTTCTATCAATAATATGCAAATCAAATTCTTGTAGCAAGAGAATCGATCTAATAAGTCTAGGTTTAGCATCTTTCTTTTCCATAAGGTATTTAATAGCAGCATGATCAGTGTGAATAGTTACTTTAGAATCAACAATATAAGGTCTGAACTTATCACAAGCAAAACAACTGCTAAAAATTATTTTTCAGTAGTAGCATAATTTCTTTGGGCACTATCTAGAGTTTTACTAGCATATTGGATAACATTCAGCTTCTTATCAACTCTTTGTCCTAGAACAACACCTACAGCATAATCGCTAGCATCACATAATTTCAAAGGGTAAATTCCAATCGGGTGGCTGAACAATAGGTGCAGAAATCAAAGCTTTCTTAAGTATTTCAAATGCTTCTACACAATCATCATCAAAGACAAAAGGAATATCTTTTTGTAAAAGGTTAGTCAGAGGCTGAGAAATTTTTGAGAAGTCCTTAATGAACCTCCTATAAAAACCGGCATGACCAAGGAAACTTCTTATACCTTTGATGTCCTTGGGACACGGCATCTTTTCAATAGCATCAACTTTAGCTTTATCAACTTCAATACCTCTTTCAGAAATTTTATGCCCCAAGACAATACCTTCATTCACCATAAAGTGGCACTTCTCCCAGTTTAAGAGAAGATTAGTTTCTTCTTCACATCTCTACAAAACTCGCTCAAGGTTGCTCAAGCAATCATCAAAAGAGGATCCATAAACGGAGAAATCGTCCATGAAAACCTCACAAATCTTTTCACAAAAGTCAGAGAATATAGCCATCATGCATCTTTGAAAGGTAGCAGGTGCATTGCATAAACCAAAAGGCATACGTCTATAAGAAAAATTATCGAAAGGGCAAGTAAAGTGGTCTTTGCTTGATCATCAACTGACATAGGTATTTGAGAGATGCCAGAGTAACCATCTAGAAAGAAAAAATGTGTATGTTTGGATAATCTTTCTAGCATTTGATCAATGAAAGGCAAAGGGTAATGATCTTTTTAGTAGCTTTATTTAATTTGTGAAAATCAATTACCATCCTATAACCTGTAATAATTCTTTGTGGAATCAATTCATCTTTATCATTAGGAATGATAGTAATACCTCCCTTCTTAGGGACACAATGGACATGACTTACCCACTGACTATCAGCAACGGGATAAATTATACCTGCCTCAAGGAGCTTTAATATTTCCTTTCTTACCACTTCTTTTATCTTAGGATTCAGCCGTCGTTGGCGATCAATAACTAGTTTGGCGTCTATCTCCAAATTTATTTTGTGTTGACATAGAGTGGGACTAATGCCTTTAAGATCATCAAGAGTATATCCAATAGCAGCGTAGTGCTTCTTCAGAGTTTCCAATAATTTTTCTTCCTCCTTCTCTGAAAGGTTAGCACTAATAATAACATGATGTATCTTCTTTTCATCAAGATAAGCATATTTAAGAGTATCAGGTAAAGATTTAAGCTCAAACACGGGATCACCCTTGGGTGCAGGAGGATCCGCTAGGATTTCAACAGGCAAGTTGTGTTTCAGAATAGGTCCCTGTTTAAAGAATACTTCATCTATTTCCCTTCTTTCATTCATGAACATATCATTTTCATGGTCTAGCAAATATTGTTCTAAAGGATCAGTAGGAGACACGACAATAGAAGCAAGACCAATAATTTCATCTTTACTAGGCAATTCTTCATCACGGGGTTGTCTACGAAACTTAGCAAAATTAAACTCATGAGACATATCCCCTAAACCAACAGAAACAATATCCTCATTGCAGTCTATCTTAGCATTAACAGTATTCAAAAAGGGTCTACCAAATATAATGGGACAAAAGCTATCTTGTGAGGAACCAAGAACAAGAAAATCAGTAGGATATTTAACCTTCCCACACAAGACTTCAAAATCTCTAGCAATCCCAATTGGTGAAATAGTATCTCTGTTGGCAAGCTTAATGGTAACATCGATATCTTCTATCTCAGCAGGTCCAATATCGTGCATAGTTTCTTTGTAAAAGAATGAGGTATTGCACTTGCACTAGCACCCATATCACATAAGCCATGATAGCAATGATCTCCTATTTTAACAGAAATAACAGGCATGCCTACAATAGGTCTATGTTTATTTTTAGTATCAGGTCTAGGAATTCTAGCAGTCTCATCACAGAAGTAAATAACATGCCCATCAATATTATTGGCCAAGATATCTTTAACCATAGCAATATTAGGTTCAACTTTAACTTGCTCAGGGGGTTTGTGTGTCCTAATATTACTTTTGTAGAATACAGTTGCAACTTTAGCATGATCCTTTATTCTAACAGGGAAAGGTGGTTTCTCAACATAAGCAGTAGGAACAACAAGATCATCATAAGTGATAGTCTTTTCTTCAACTTTAATAGGTGAAACTGCTTTTACTTCAGTGGGAGGATTATATTTAAACCACTTCTCCTTAGGGAGATCAACATGAGTAGCAAAGGATTCACAGAAAGAAGCTACTATCTCAGAGTCAAGTCCATATTTAGTGCTAAATTCACGAAATGCATCGGTATCCATAAAAGATTTAACACAATCAAACTTAGGTGTTATACCTGACTCCTTACCTTCATCGAGATCCCAATCTTCAGAGTTGCATTTAATTCTTTCCAATAAATCCCATTTGAATTCAATAGTCTTCATCATAAAAGATCCAGTACAAGAAGTATCGAGCATGGAGCGATTACTGAGAGAAAGCCGAGCATAAATTTTTTGAATAATCATTTCTCTTGAGAGCTCATGATTGGGGCATGAATACAACATTGAATTAAGCCTCCCCCAAGCTTGAGCGATGCTTTCTCCTTCACGAGGCCAAAAATTATATGTATAATTCGATCACGATGAACAAGATGCATAGTGAAAGTTCTAGTGATCGACTAGAGGGGGGGTGAATAGGCAATTTTTATGAAAGTCTTCAAAACAGGAAGTTCCGAAGACAAACGATAGAAATAAACCTATTACCATGCAGCGGAAGGTAGACTACACTAAGCAAGCCATAGTCAAGTATTCAATGAAGTGAAAGCACAATGACTAATAGCAGCTAGGCAGTATAGATCAGGTAGGAAGATAGTGTGAAGCCAATCAGAACAATTAGTTACTCAGTGAAGACAAAAGATAATGCAATCATACAATGACTTCACCAGGGCCAACAGTAAGTAAAGGAAAGGGAAGGATGAAACCAGTGACTCGTTGAAGACAATGATTTGTTGGACCAGTTCCAGTTGCTGTGACAACTGTACGTCTGGTTAGGGAGGCTGAGATTCAACTCATAAGACCACATCTTCACCTTATTCCCCTTGAGCTAAGGACACCCAGTCCTTGCCCAATCACTCTGATAAGTCTTCAAGGTAGACTTCCAAACCTTCACAGACTTCGTTCACCGGCGATCCACAATGACTCTTGGATGCTCAGAACGCGACGCCTAACCGGCTGGAGGATTCACAGTCCTCAAGTGTAATAAGTCTTCAGATCACACAGACAGGGAGACTTAAGTGATGCCTAACACTCTTTGGCTCTGGGTGTTTAGGGCTTTATCCTCGCAAGGAATTCTCTCTCAAAGGCTTCGAGGTGGGTTGCTCTCAAACGATAAAAGCCGTGCACTAACTCTGAGCAGCCAACCGTTTATGGTTGTAGGGGGTGGGCTATTTATATCCACTAGGCAACCCGACCTGATTTGTCCGAAATGGCCCTTGGTCACTAAGGAACTGACATGTGTTCCAACGGTCATATTTTAAACACACACGACAACCTTACTTGGGCTACAAGCAAAGCTGACTTATCACCCTCTGGATAAGTTTTGCTCTCATTGTCTTCACTCGAAGACATAGGATTTTGGTTAAGCATCACTTCAGTCATTCTGACTGTTTCTCTTGGACCCCACTTAACAGTACGGTGGTTCCTATGACTCAACAAAGAAGAAAAAGAACGATGAAACATCTAAGTCTTCACTCTCCATAGTCTTCACACAATGTCTTCTCTTGTCATAGTCTTCAATGTGAATGTCTTCACATACCACCTTTGACTTCAATGTCTTCATACATTTTTAGGGGTCATCTCTGGTAGAAAAACCGAATCATTGAGGGACTACTACCTGTGTTATCCTGCAATCCTCACAAACACATTAGTCCCTCAACCAGGTTTGTCGTCAATACTCCAAAACCAACTAGGGGTGGCACTAGATGCACTTACAATCTCCCCCTTTTTGGTGATTGATGACAAACTAGTTGATGTTTTCAACGAGGAATAAAATATGTGAAATTGTAAAGGATAGGGTATTGTCTTCATAAGTTGCAAGAGCTCCCCCTGAAGATGTGCATATAAGTAATTTGCTTTTGGAATGCAAATGCACATGGCAGGTTGTACTTGTGGAGATCCTCTTCAACCTATGATGACAATTCATTATGCAAGATATGATGTAACGACGATAATGACATGCATAATGAAAAATGGACGTCTGCAAAATGATCTAAGTGCGTAATTTATCGTCGCACATGTGGAATTTATCATCGCATCACAGAATAGCAAATAAGTAGCAGACGACCATCGAGTTTGAGTGTTACAACTCAAATAACCAAATGTATCAAAATACGAGAGTTGTAAACACTAGGCAAAATATAAAACTACCGCCCATATGGACCCACTTGAAGACTATCAAACTCATATGCTTCTCCCCCTTTTGTCAGTAAGGACCAAAAAGGTTTCAAGACATAGAGCACCTACTCATCCCCGTGAGGAGTTGGTGAAGCAGCAGGGTATTCGGTGTTGGTTGGTGGTGCAGACGAACTCGGTGCAGTGTTGATTCGCGCTGAAGGTGGTGAAGTAGCATCGTCTTCATCATCGATGACACATGCATTCACTGTTGCATCAGAGGAGGAGAACTCAGAGTCTTCAAGAGACGGAGTACGCCGCAGTAAGGTCCTTCTCGGAGGTGTTGAGTCAAACTTGAAGCGTTCAGAGAAACCATCATCTTGAAGATCATCATCAGAACACATAAGCATCAGCCCTTTCCATTTACGTCGACAAGTTTCATGGGCTACAAATGCATTCTTGGTGGCAAGGTTGCGAATCCTGTTTATGTCCACCAAGAGGCTTTGCATTTGGCGCTTCAGCCAGTCATGATGCTTATCCTGTTTCTGATGAAGGGCGACCAGAAGCTCTCGGTCATTGAGAACACGAGATCGCTTCTTAGGCCGTTGTGCAATGGTGCTTTCAGTGGCTTCAGTGAGGGCACGATGAGGTGCACGGGTAGTACCAGCCAGAGGATAAACACGAGTGACTGCTGGATCTCCTTCAATGTGTTGTGAGAAACTTTGCTTATCAGCATTCTGAAGACTAAGGGGCTCCTTCGCAGGCTCTGGATAGATGGCTTCAACTGACATATCAACGTCAGGCAGAAATATCCGATGATTGCGAGCAGAGGGCTGATAGGTGACAGCTGAGTGTAGTTTGATCAGACGCATAATCCATGGAGCGTAAAACTTCAAGCCAAACAGATCAGATCCTGATGCAGCAAGTTGGCAGATGAAGATGTCTTGTGCATTGAAGCTTTTGCCGTGAAGAATATGGAAGACCAAAGTCTTCATTGCACCTTCCAGCTTTGCATGTGGAGAATGTCCTTTGATGGGCCAGAGAGTCTGCCTTATAATGTGATAGATAGTGCGTGGCAGATACTCAAGGTCTTCAACAAAGAACTCCTTAGGATATTCAGCATCTGGAGGCAAAGGCTTCATCATGCTAAGCATCTGACTCATGTTTGGTTCAGGCTTGTGAAAATGCTCTCCATAGCAGCACTGTGAAGCTGACAACCAGGTTCATAAAGATCTCCTGGAGTGGGCAGGCCATTGAGCTCAATGATATCAAAGGCTTTGGCTTCATGATGAACATTGCCTGTCATCCACTCAAGGACCCAAGTCTTCGAATCCCTGTTGTAGCCACGAATATGAAGAGTGGCATAGAATTGGAGCAGCAATTCTTCGTTCCAGTGCTCTTTATCAATGATGAACTGCAACAATCTAGACTCTCTGAAGCAATCCAACGCTTCTTCCAAACAGGGCAGACCAGTTATGGCTTCAGTGTCAAGACGCATATGGGGAAAAATGTGACCTTGATTGTACAAGCTGCATGAGTAATAACTGCACTACTGATAGCTCCAGAACCGATCAGAAGTTATTCTTGCCTTAGAGTAGGGGTTCTTGGCGCTATTGAAGAAGGTGTTGTGTGCTTTGAAGCCATTGACATTGAATGATCCAGGTGTAGATGTGGTGCCTGGAAACCTAGGTAGCCTTGGCATTGGCTTCTGAACCTGAGGCCTGTGCTTGACGTGATAGTCAAACTGGGGACCAGCAGCAGGTGGAGGAACAAGAAGAGGCCATTTGATAGTGATGAGCTGACCATAGTTGTATGCTTTCTCAATAGTATGTGGCCTTGGTGGCAGAACAGGAGCAGTGGCATCAATAGAGGCGTCAGGCTGCACATCTGTTGCAGGTGCATCATTGGCTTTAGTGGCTTCTGGCACAGTGTTAGATGCAGGCTCCACATTGTCTTTGGCCATGACCACGTCATTTGCTTCAATGGTGTTAGTGGTGGCAGCCTCAGGATTCTCAGCCTCCACTTGAGGAGCTGGAGGGTCGGGCACTGACACGTTCACTTTAGGAACAACTTCTTCAGTGATGGGGGGAGTAGGGACACGTTCTTCTGCTTGTTTTTCTTCGGCCGATGCAACCGGATTGTCTTCAGCAACTTTAGCTTCAGACTCGGAGACATTCATGGTAGGAGTGGCTTCTGGGAACACTTGACGTGCAACAGATTGGTGGTGCACTTCTCCTTCTGGAACGCTCGTAGGAGGGACTTGGGGCCTTGGTCCTTTGCGAAGCCTGCGTAGTGTTGGCGACACCTATGAAGATGGAGTTGGCTGGCCTCAAAGTTATCCTCTTCTTCTTGCACTGGTAGGGTGACTTGTTGTTGGGGGGTACTCGGGGTGCCTTGTTGCTGTGGGTGATCATCCCATAATGCATCCTGAGCAATTGGCGTCAGAGGACGACCAATGATGATGAGTTCGCTGTTCGTGAGAACAGGCGACGATACCAAGTTGTGCTCGATTTGAGGAAGAACTACATCATCTTCAACATTGTCATGGTGACCAATGTCTTCAGCAGCGGTGGGGTCAGCTGCTGGAAAGTCTTCAGCTTCAGGAGCCTCTATGGAAGCAGGCTCATGAACTATCATCCGTCGTTCTTGATGCGAAGAGTTAGGACGAGCAACCGAGATGGGCTCGACAACAAGGGGCTCTGTGGGAGCAGCCCAATCTTTCTTGGTTTTGCGCTTCTTCTTGGAGGGAGCGACATCAGAAGCATCAGGATTTTTCCTCTTTCTGGCTTCAGCCTCGGCAGCCCTTGTCTTCTTCAGTTCTGAAGCGGTGGAAGTGACCTTTGGCTTCGAGCCGGACATGCTGCTTGGAAAGACAATGCGAGGTTCTTCCCGCCTTGAAGGTGCAGATCTGTTAGTCGATGGCTTCTTCTTCTTCTTTGCAGCCATTCTGGGGTCGATGCCAGGACGCCCAAGAGCCTTGCGCTTCTCACCTTCATTGTAGGCTTGCACGCACTTGTCAGCTAGACTCTTCATGCGCTCACGAGAACCTTTAGCTTCTTCTCGTTTCTTGAGAAAGGCTTCCTTGCTCGTGCAGCATAACCTTGAAGTTTTTGACATCTTGCACGCTGAGCTTTGGCATGTGTTTCTTGAACTGAGCTTTATCATAGTCGATCTTTTGCTTCAGTTCAACGATGCACTGAGCTAGAGCTAGCTCATAAGCAATGGCGCCAATGAAAGAGACGCTGAGGCCAATTGGAAGTTGCAGATTGTCAAAGCTGAGATTGGGGGTTTCAAACCACTCATCAATGAAGTTGTGGAGGATTGCTACATCAAAGAGAGGAAAATCATTGAAGATTTCTGCTTCTTCCTTGCTCTTAATCAGTTGCTCAAGAGCGTCATCTGCAAAGTCTTCATCACTGGACAGATCAATGTGTTCGTCTCGCAGAATGGCAGCAGGAGTCAATGCCTGATCAGTATTCTTTGTCATCTCCGTCTTCTTGGAGATACGTGATAGATCTTCAGACTGCACACTCTCTTCAGGAGGTGCAATAGCCAGTGGCTTCGCCTGTGATACCTTTGGTGCTGGGGCAGGCTTTGAAGCTTTAGGCTTCTTCAGCTTCTTTGGCTTCGGTGGTGCAGGTGCTTCGTCAGATTCAGCATCGTCTGCAGGTTGATTCACAACTGCCCCTTGAACCATAATATGAGTGATGAGACCTTCTAGGTTGTAGAAGGGCCCAACCAGATTGGATTCAGCTTCTCGTGTTCCATCAGCACGTGGCGCAGAGGGGCCTGGGTTGAAGTCTAATCCCAATGACTTCTTGTTTTCCTTGGCAAAGTTCTGTGCCAACTGATAGTTGCGCTTGAAGAGATTGTCTTCACGACACCATAACAGAGAGGATGGGTCGACATTGGCAGGCTGAGGTCCACGAAGCATGAAGGGGTAAAAGCCTTGAGCAATAGCTTTGGACTGTGATTTGGGCTGAAGACCTTTGTATATGATGTCTCCCCATGGGCCCTTGATGGCACTCTTCTCAGCATATTCGTCGGTGACGAATCTGTACTTGAACCATTCCTCTGCCCAATGTCTTTGAATCCATTGGATTCAGTTCTTGCGTTCTCCATAGGCTTCTTTTGGATCTGACTTGTATAGCTCATAGAGATCTGGTGGCAGATCCTTAGCAGTGTTTCCACGGCGCTGTCTGCCACCCTTCCTTGCAGATTTTTCTGATGCCATGAAGTTAAAACTGAAAGGCTTCAAAACGTTCAAAGGCTTCAAAGGCTTCCGCTTGCTGGTCAAACAGGAACTGGCTTCGGGAGAGTTAATGTGATGCTGTAAGAATTCTGCAAACGAATGCAGACTATGAGAACCAAGGGATTCTCCCACGGACATGTACCTATGACAGCATTAGAGATGCGAGGGAAGGGGAGAGGTCATATGCATTTTCAGAAGATTTTTGAAGATAAATCAGTTTGATGACATTGACCTCATGGTGCGAAGACATTCACTTATGTGTTTGAAGTTGGTTCCAGATTTGTACGAATCCAGGAATAGGTACAAGTGAGGAATCTAACTCGTTATGAAGCTTAAGTGAATATACTAGGCATTGTATGAGATGCAGACAGGATAGATCTAACATTGAGTAGGCAGAAACTACTTTCGGTAAACAGGGTGAATCTCTTAGGATCAAAAGGATGGTAAAAAGAGAGTTTTATTTACCACACGATGAACTGCTAGATGGAAAGAGTAGGAGACCAAGCAGTTCAATCCACCGTGCCCTAACTTGGCAATGGAGGACACCTACGGCAGCGGCGGAGAGGACGAAGACCGCGGCCGGCGTGAGGACGGCGTCGGTGAAGTCGCGGCAGCGAAGCGCTTCGTTGCCGGCGTCATCGAGAGCTAGCGGTGGCGCTAGCATTTTGACAAGGTGGAAGAAGGTTTTCTTGACCGCAGGGGACATGTATTTATAAGGAAGTATGCGGCGGAGCGTAATTACGCAGGTGCCCCTGGCGGTTCACATGTGAGAGACACGTGGCAAGCATGCAACATACTCGGAGTTTTCCCATGTTCCCACGCCCGCCCGAATTGTCGGATGGCCATTCCGGCTTCTCCGGATTTCAGGCAATAAGGATAGAGCATTTAAAACAGACTTAATGTTTGTCTCTATATCTTCTACTGACAAGGATGCAGAGAAGACATTCGACAGTTTCAACAGAATGCATATGATTGTGGACAGATAGAGTTTTAGATAGAAAGAATAGAGATATTAGGGTCCAATCACATTCACTTAGTTCAAAAGATTCAACAAGGAAGACATAGCTATAAGTGAATGCTGTAGAGGACAGAACACTAACATGTATATATCAGAAGACAATCAAATCAGCATAGTGAAGATAATCATGAAGACACGTTGAAATTGAAGACAAACCAAATGTGAAGACATAGCAAATGTAACGCCCTGAGCAGAACACTTCAAACAGAAGAATTTGGTGGTGGCGTTACCCACCGTATAGGAAGTATTAGAGCTAGACACGGCGCACAATTATCGTGGCGCTCCGAAGTCAAATTCCACGTTAATGTATTCACACTCAGAATGTAAGTCTTCATTGATTGAAGATATACTTTACTTCGTGTGTTGCACATCTATGTCATCAACATGCTTAAGTGTTAGGATGTGTGCCTGATCACATGACATTTGAGGATTCCAAGATATTTAGCTCACACCGTAACTTGCAAAACCTCTTCTCATCCAAGGGCTTGGTGAAGATATCTGCCAATTGCTCTTCAGTGTTGACGTTTATGATATCAATATCTTCATAACATGATCTCTGAGAAAGTGATGACGAATTTCAATGTGCTTTGTCTTCGAGTGCTGAACTGCATTGTTGGCAATCTTGATGGCACTTTCGTTGTCGCGGTAGAGTGGCACTTGCTTCAGATGAATGCCATAGTCTTTGAGTGTTTGCTTCATCCATAGAAGCTGGGCGCAGCAAGATCCAGCAGCAATGTATTCAGATTCAGCAGTGGAGAGAGATACACAGTTCTGCTTCTTTGCAGACCAACATACAAGTGATCGTCCCAGAAAATGACATGTGCCTGATGTAGACTTGCGATCCACCTTGTCACCAGCATAATCAGCATCTGAGAATCCAACTAGATCAAACTCTGAGCCCTTTGGATACCATAATCCTAGTGTTGGGGTGTGAGCCAAATATCTGAGAATTCGCTTCACAGCTAAGTGATGCGATTCCTTTGGTGCCACTTGGAACCGGGCACACATGCAAACACTAAGCATGATATCTGGCCTAGATGCAAATAAATAAAGCAAGGAACCAATCATGGAGCGGTATACCTTTTGATCGAACTCTTTACCATTGTCGTCGGGACCCAGATGATGTTTGGCTGGCATTGGCGTCGTGAAGCCTTTGCAGTCTTGCATCCCAAATTTCTTCAGCCAGTCTTTGAGGTACTTCTCTTGAGATATAAAGATACCATTGCATTGCTGACGTATTTGAAGACTAAGGAAGAACTTCAGCTCACCCTTCATGGACATCTGATATTGCTCTTGCATCATATATCCAAACTCGTCAGTGTATTTCTGATTGGTGCAGCCAAAGATAATGTCATCCACATATATTTGGCACACAAACAGTTCACCATCATATGTCTTCGTGAAGAGAGTGGGGTCGAGGGAACCAGGTTTGAAGCCTTTGCTCTTCAGGAAGTCTTTGAGTGTGTCATACCAAGCCCGAGGGGCTTGTTTGAGACCATACAGTGCCTTGTTGAGCTTGTACACCATGCTAGGATGTTTTGGATCTTCAAAGCCAGATGGTTGTGCAACATACACTTCTTCTTCAATCTTGCCATTGAGAAAAGCGCTCTTCACATCCATTTGATGCGGAAGAATGTTATGATGATTTTCATATGCCAGTAGTATGCGTATGGCTTCAAGTCTAGCCACAGGAGCAAATGTTTCATTGAAGTAAATCCCTTCAACTTGAGTGTATCCTTGAGCAACGAGACAAGCTTTGTTTCTGACAACTTAACCATGCTCATCTTGTTTGTTGCGATATATCCATTTAGTGCCTATTATATTGTGCTTACGAGGATTAGGACGCTTAACCAGTTCCCATAATTATTCAGCTCAAACTGTTGAAGCTCTTCTTGCATAGCTTGAATCCATTCAGGTTCCATGAAGGCTTCATCAACTTTCTTGGGTTCAGATATTGAGACGAATGCGAAGTGCCCACAGAAGTTTGCTAGCTGTGTTTCCCTTGAGCGAGTGAGTGGACCTGGTGCATTGATGCTATCAATTATTCTCTCAATCTGTACTTCATTTGCAACACGAGGATGTATAGGACGAAGATTTTGCCCTTGCTGATCATTGTCATCGTTAGAAGGATTGTCTTCAGGCTGAGCATTGTCTTCAGGTTGATCAGGTGCGGAGATGATAAGTTCCTCTTCAGGCTGAGCTTTAGATGGTATGATTTCTCCAGTTCCCATAAGTTTGATTGATTCACTGGATGGAACTTCATCTAGCACATTTGGCAGGTGCTCTCTTTGCGAGCCGTTAGTCTCATCAAACCGCACATCCACAGTTTCAACCACTTTATAGTGAAATAGGTTGAAGACTCTGTAGGAGTGCGAGTCCTTTCCATATCCAAGCATAAAACCTTCATGTGCTTTCGGTGCAAATTTTGAAGTGTGATGTGGATCCTTGATCCAGCACCTGGCACCAAATACTCTGAAGTAACTGACATTTGGCTTCTTGCCAGTAAGGAGCTCATAGGATGTCTGGTTGAGAAGCTTGTGAAGATAAACACGGTTGATGATATGGCATGCAGTATCAATGGCTTCAGGCCAGAATTTTCTTGGAGTCTTGTATTCATCAAGCATCGTTCGGGCCATCTCAATAAGTGTTTTGTTCTTGCATTTCATGACGCCATTCTGCTGCGGTGTGTACGGAGCTGAGAATTCATGTGTGATGCCCAAAGTATCAAGATACGTATCTAGGCTAGTGTTCTTGAATTCAGTGCCATTGTCACTTCTGATGTGCTTTATCTTGACGCCATAGTTGTTCATGGCTCGATTGGCGAAGCGTGTGAAGACATCCTGCACTTCAGTCTTGAAGGGGATTATATGCACCCAAGTATATCTTGAATAATCATCAACAATGACAAAGCCATAGAGACAAGCAGTAGTAGTAAGAGTTGAGTAATGAGTGGGACCGAAAAGGTCCATGTGGAGCAGTTCGAAGGGTTGAGTCGTTGTCATGATTGTCTTCGAGGGATGCCTGGCCCTCGTCATCTCTCCTGCTTCACAGGCACCACATAAGTGATCCTTCTTGAACTTGACGCCCTCGATGCCTATGACATGCTTCTTTCTTGCAAGAGTGTGCATGTGACGCCCCCGATTTGACCATACACTAATCATACACGCAAACGTGTACGATCAAGATCAGGGACTCACGGGAAGATATCACAACACAACTCTACAAATAAAATAAGTCATAGAAGCATCATATTACAAGCCACGGGCCTCGAAGGCTCGAATACAAGAGCTCGATCATAGACGAGTCAGCGGAAGCAACAATATCTGAGTACAGACATAAGTTAAACAAGTTTGCCTTAAGAAGGCTAGCACAAACTGGGATACAGATCGAAAGAGGCGCAGGCCTCCTGCCTGGGATCCTCCTAACTACTCCTGGTCGTCGTCAGCGGGCCGCACGTAGTAGTAGGCACCTCCGGTGTAGTAGGAGTCGTCGTCGACGGTGGCGTCTGGATCCTGGGCTCCAACATCTGGTTGCGACAACCAGGTAGAAGGGATAGGGGGAAAAGAGGGAGAAAGCAACCGTGAGTACTCATCCAAAGTACTCGCAAGCAAGGAGCTACACTACATATGTATGCATTCGTATCAACTGGAATAAGGCTATTATATGTGGACCGAACTACAGAAAGCCAGGATAAGGAAGGATAGCTAGCCCTTTCGAAGACTACGCTTCTGGCAGCCTCCGTCTTGCAGCATGTAGAAGAGAGTAGACTGAAGTCCTCCAAGTAGCATCGCATAGCATAATCCTAACCGATGATCCTCCCCTCGTCGCACTGTGAGAGAGCGATCACTGGTGTGTTTTATTAAGTATCCGGTTCTAGTTGTCATAAGGTCAAGGTACAACTCCAAGTCGTCCTGTTACCGAAGATCACAGCTATTCGAATAGATTAACTTCCCTGCAGGGGTGCACCACATAACCCAACACGCTCGATCCCATTTGGCCGGACACACTTTTCTGGGTCATGCCCGGCCTTGGAAGATCAACACCTCGCAGCCCTACCTAGGCACAACAGAGAGGTCAGCACGCCGGTCTAAATCCTATGGCGCAGGGGTCTGGGCCCATCGCCCTTTGCACACCTGCATGTTGCGAACGCGGCCGGAAGCAGACCTAGCCTAGTAGGCGTTCCAGTCCAATCCGGCGCGCGCCACTTAGTCGCTGACGTCACGAAGGCTTCGGCTGATACCACGACGTCGAGTGCCCATAACTGTCCCCGCGTAGATGGTTAGTGCATATAAGCCAGTGGCCAGACTCAGATCAAATACCAAGATCTCGTTAAACGTGTTAAGTATCCGCGAACGCCGACCAGGGCCAGGCCCACCTCTCTCCTAGGTGGTCTCAACCTGCCCTGTCGCTTCGCCACAAAGATCCACACAGAGGGCCGTCAGGAAAGTATGTCCTTCCAGCCCCCAATTCGTGAATCAACTGCGGGTACTCCTTGAGCCAACTCGACTTTGGTCATCACATGTATCATGTATAAAGTATATAGTATATATCCGTGATTACCTCCCGAGTGATCACGGCCCGATAGTATAGCATGGCAGACGGACAAGAATGTAGGGCCACTTATGATATTCTAGCATCCTATACTAAGCATTAGGATTGCAGGTAAGGGTAACAATAGTAGTAGCAAGGACAGGCTATGCATCAGGATAGGATGAACGGAAAGCAGTAACATGCTACACTACTCTAATGCAAGCAGTATAGAGAAGAGTAGGCGATATCTGGTGATCAAAGGGGAGGGGCTTGCCTGGTTACTCAGACAAGGAGGGGTCGTCGGTGACGTAGTCGACCACAGGGGCATATATCAGCATCGTCACGGGGTCTACCAAAGAGAAGAGGGGGGACAAACAGTAAATACATAGCAAGCAAGTGCATAACAGGACAATAGGCAGAGCTAGACGTGTTCTAACGCGGTAGGAGGTGATACCGGTGAAGGGGGGAAACATCCGGGAAGGTATTCCCGGTGTTTTGTGTTTTCGGACAGACGAACCGGAGGGGGAAAGTTGCGTGTTTGCTATGCTAGGGATGCGTGGCGGACGAACGGGCTGCATATCCGGATTCGTCTCATTGTTCTGAGCAACTTTCATGTAGAAAGTATTTTCATCTGAGCTACGGTTTTATTTATATAATTTTTTTAAAGTTTTAATAATATTCTGCTATTTTTATTAATTCGAAATTAAATAATAAATCGCTATGGGTACCCAGCTCTGTGTACACAAAAGTGTACACAGAGGATGACAAGTGGGCCAGAGGGCCCAGTTGACCAGTCAACATTTGACTGGTCAACAGGGGGTGGGGCCCTCTGTCATTCTCTGATCTACTAATTAACCTAGTTAATTTAGCTTATCAGGATTAGGTTAATTAATTAAGATTAACTAATTTAATCAAGGTAATTAAATTAATTAATTAATTATTTTATTTTTTTAACTACACTTTTCCTTCTCTCCTTTTTTTAACAGGGGCTGGGTTAGTGGGGCTAATTAAGTGGGGGGTAATTAGCTTAGCGCTAATTAGGCCGCGACAGTGGCTATCGTTGGCGCTAAACGGTGCGACAAAGGGGGCTCCGGCCGGCCGATTCCGGCGATGAGAGAAGGCGCGAGCGGGCGCGTTGGGGAGCAGACGGCGACGCGAATGGGGTGGTAGCCGCGGGGTGGCCGACGGTCCACCGGACCGGTGACAGCGGCGACAGGAGCGGGGGGTCGTAGGCACGGCCCACACGGACGGCAACGGGCAGAGGTGCGAGCGGCGGGGCGAGCAGTAGGGCGCAGCTGGGCGAGGCACAACGTGGTTGCGAGCATCGCCGAGTGCGGCTAGGAGGCCAGGAGCTGCCGGAGTGCGAGCTCGGGCGCGGGACGGTGGGGATTGGCCGACGCGGGCGCGTGGCCAGGTGGCCGGCGCGGGCGGTGGCCATGGTGGGGAGCGCGAACGGCATGGCGGGGCAAGCGGTGGTGACCACAGGAGAGATGAGGTAGAGGGGTTGTGGCTCACTGGGGCAGTAGGGGTTAGGCAGCGGGGGTCGAGGAGGATGACGGAGGCAACGCGTCGTGGAGGAGGCCGACCGGCGAGGAGGTCCGGTGAGGTCCTCGGGCGGCTGCGCAGGCTCCGTGCGGTGTCCGTGGAGCTCCGGGCGACGGTGAATCGAGGACGAGGCGGCGGCGTACGGCGGGTCGGACGCGGCGTCGGAGCTTGCAGATC
>NC_041390.1:273302877-273459271 GCF_002162155.2 Triticum dicoccoides | reverse complement strand
GAGTGGGAGAGGTCCTGGGGGGGATCGTGGGGGAAGTGGGGAGGGGCCGCTAGGGTTTCGGGGGGGAGTGGGTTAGTAGGCAGGGGGTGGGCCGGCCTGGGGTTTGGCCTAGCTAGCAGCTGGGCCGAGTGGCCCAGTGGGGGAGGGTTGTTTTATTCCTTTTTTTACCTTTTCATATTTTTTTATTTTAGTTACACATTAATTTTAATTTTAGACAAATATATCTAGAGCCCCTAAAATAATGTTCCAGAACAATCCACTACTTTAAAAAGTTTTACCCTGATGAAAATAGTCTAGTATTTTATAAAATACCAAAGTCGTTTAAATAGCTGTTTAGCTACTGTTTAAATCATTTTAGTGCTTTAAATCTTTTTACTAAAATGTGGTTCCTCCACCATTTGGACTTAGGATTTATTTGTCCCATTTTGAACAATTTTAGTTTTAATGTTTGAAGAATTTACCGTTTGACTCGATTTTGAATTTGAATTTGAATCGGTTTCGAACTAACACGAGATTAGCAACAGTAACCATCGTGACGTGGCATCATTAACAGAGGTTTACTGTAGCTCAAATACCCGGGCGTCACAATTCTCCTCCACTACAAGAAATCTCGTCCCGAGATTTAAGAGGGGAGTAAGGGGGAAAGATCTGGTTACGAAATTCTAACGAGTCTTCTCAGTTTTGCTTGCTCTTCTCGAAATGGTCGATCCATTATGTTGATGTTTTCATTTCTCCGCTTCAGGTCATCATGGTGAAGTCGTCCTTTTCTTCGGGAACTCCAACGTACTTACGAATAGGTAAGGGGCAGCTTGGCTACGACAGAATGCTTATGAGGGAAACAATCTGGGGATAACCCATGAATGAACATAAGATTATCTCTCGAGTTGAACATATAAAACACATCGAGAGTAAGGTACGAAGGTACCATGAGAAGTTTCAAACGGATAGGCAATCGTTCGATGTCTGAAACAACACGCGAAAGGGGTCCAGAGCAACGAGATTGAGTATTGCGTCTGTTACCAGAATAGATCACTAGGACGGTGGTCCATGAATTACATACAAGGCCACGCACGAGGAATAACTTTAGGAACAGGAGGTGTACAGGAGAGTCAGGTTTCGATCCTGTGGAACTGTGGGTTATGGGCCCACCATGTGGGTTAAAGTAGGAAGGGCAGTGACGTCTTGCAAGATCATGTAAGTAAGTCATGTCAGAGGATAGCCTGTCAGCTATGTCGACAACAACATCGATACTAAGGGCGAGGGACGAAGAGAACCATTTTCCTGCTCGTTGAACGAGGCGGGCCAATAGGCAAGGTTCTCGTCCATCGGTGGCTACCGAAATGTCATCAACAATAGTAACAGGGTCTTGCTGACAGAATTGTACACCGAGGTGTTTACATAAGCACGAGAATATTACCACTTAGATCATATAGATCACAAGATGCGTTAAACCAACCAATGGAAAGGCAATTATGATTATCAAATTAAACAGAACAATGGAAAGGAAAATGGGTTTAAACACATATTTCAAAGGTATATCCTTCCCAAGGACAAGTAGAGCATGATATCCATGACAGGATATAATGTAGAAAACTCTTTAGGTACGGGAGAGAATTTTCATGGCATTACCCATACAACGGTGTTTGGATAATTGAGAAAGTAACATTTAGCATTAGGATTCAAATGTTCTGGTTGAAAATCAGAGTACCACAGACATGCTTCGAGATAGCATTGCATGGTCTTCAATCAAAGGTCAGACTCTGGATACACGAAGGGATTCATCATGCATTAAGCCAAGGAGAAGATGAGGAGGTGGTTGATGGACTCGGTGATAATACAACAAGGTATCCAAAAGGATGGATTTCCACAGTTATGTGAACAAGGAGATAACATTTGTCAGATCAAATTATATAATGATGTATGCTCAAGGGAAAAAACATTCACAATTAAACATTAGTGGAAAAGGGTGCCCAAAGTAGGGCCTTAGGTAGCATGATCAAATGTTAGAATGGCGATTCAGTGATCAATAGTCTAAGAATGAACGTTCGACCATTAACTTCAAAGCAATAGGGTTGCTAGAAGGGCAGAATCCAAACAGCACCGTTCACCTGTTGGTATCCCGGTTAGATCCAACACGGGGACCAAGAAAGAATGGTGATGGTGATATGTATTACCTGTATCAAGAATTCTTAGGAGGTGGTGAAATTCTCATGACATTCTTGACATAAAAGATGGTAATATTCCAAGGTATCGAAGAATAATTGCTGGATAGCACGGGTCTCCAGGTATAAGACAAAACACAAACAAGTTTGTGTTGGAGGGAAAGCAATAATGTTGTCGGTGATAACACAAATCATTGAGGGACAAGGATGGTTACCTGTCATCATCCATTTGGCTGATATTCTGGAAGGAATCAAAATGTTGTTTGATGACCACGACAAATTTAGTCGAGATGCTCCACGAAGATGTAATCGATCGGCGATGACATCAAGTGAAAGGAATGATGAAGCGAATGGTTATTTGAACCATGGGTATGACACAAACTCGAAATCAAGTTTGCTGTTCTGGGAGAAATGATATGATGAGGAAAATCAACGTAAGCTTAGCTCATCATCGAGAATTGTGCTCCGTGAAGAAGGACCAGGTAGCACAGTTAAAATTTAGCACAATGATGATATAGCCGTTCAGGCTAGGAATGACTTAAATGATTATTAACTCGTAAGCAACAACATTTACTTAAGAGTTATTGAATCAGAGTGCGGACTCGATTCACTATTCGGTGTTCTCGGTTGACGACAACCCAAAACCTAGGAACAATTGGATCCGGCGAGTGATAATAGTTTATGAAGAACCCATAAGAAGTTATGATGTCCCATGATATTCCCGAGATACCAGGGTGTAATACTCGACGGTAGATCAAAGTAGAGCTTGGACTGGTGTATTGGTCCACAAGACAAGTGCTTAAACTTGCCCGAGACATGGGATCAAAGAAGAACATATGGTCAGAACCACGATTGCAAGGATCAATTCACAGATACCAAATGATATTATATCAAGCAGGATAGTTATTATTACAAGAAGCTTCCATGATAGGATATACATCATGTCCATGGGCATGAACACAAGTTCAAGGTCGACTCCCACTTCTCCAATGCACAACCTTTCGTTCACTTCTCGCGTTCGATGAAGTTGTAGTGTTGAAATTTTATCTGGCAAAATACCAGAAGAGTACGGCTCGTGAAACTTTCGAGTTCACACATATTAAGGAAGGCATAGGTTCAACCCATCGGGGTAACGTGGAAACATATACCACAAGCTTCAATATTAATTATCACCAGCTCGAAAGCAGAGCATGGCTGGCCAAATCAGAGAATAGGATTATCAATGGTATTATGTATCAGGGAAAGGAACTTCTAGAGGGTTTTGTATGCGAAGGACACTGTTGGATGATATTTCAACAAAGGATCTAACGGTCCATAACGAAGTTGATGTGAGCATCGACACACAATCAGAGGAAGAAACAATGCAAGGGCATTGGATTATAGGAACAACTGACTAATTCAAAGCTCAAAAGTAAAGGAATTATGATTTTCAAATCAAGGGATCATGAGCAAACGCTCTGATCAAGGATGGATAAGTTGAGTAGGCTAAGGGGTACAATCGATGTCAATTTGATTGATCGAGATCCAGCCCATGTTTAAAATGACGTCTGAGCCAAAAGGATGAATTCTAGGATTCGACTGAGGAATGGGAGAATCCTCAATATATTGAATCAACGGACTTAAGACCATAAAGACAAGGGATGTCAATAAGATTATGAGACTTATGGGATTAACCATAATGCAAGCAAGCAAGAATTTCAAGATCAATAGGCTGCTCAGGATTTTCGGAAGATCGAATGGTATTTCGAAGACTTTTATGAAATACATGTATCAACTAGGGGTGAGCGGATACTCGGTAAGTGCAAGGACTTATCCATAGGGGCATTCAGGCGGCAAAGAACTGCAGGGCAGTAGACACAAGGGATTCTTGGAATATCCGAAGTATTTCAGGGTATCTTGTAATAACAAGGCCAAATTGGAGATGAATTATGACCGACAAGTGTATGTAGCTTCCCATAGGGATTTACCGGTGGTATGGGATTGCAATGGCGAAGGGCACAAGGGTCTCGAGGAAACATCGGAGAGTATCTTCAAAATTTTCAGGTGCAGCAGGCGATCATCTGGAGTGAAGGGGCTCTCCGGGAGAAGTACTTTCGAGAACCTAAAGTTAGATTTTAGAAAAATCATTTAACCCGAATAGAAGAGATGTTAGAGTCCCAGAGTATAGGTTGAGGAATAAAAGGTCCTACTACCACCCAATGGCGACGTGTGCCCGTAAGACACACAACCATGTTAGTAAAAAGTTTTGCAATGTCTAGACTCGACTTCGGCCAAGGAGTGTGGAAAGGGGATTCCTATAGGCAGTCGGCTCTGATACCAACTTGTGACGCCCCCGATTTGATCGTACACTAATCATACACGCAAACGTGTATGATCAAGATCAGGGACTCACGGGAAGATATCACAACACAACTCTACAAATAAAATAAGTCATACAAGCATCATATTACAAGCCACGGGCCTCGAAGGCTCGAATACAAGAGCTCGATCATAGACGAGTCAGCGGAAGCAACAATATCTGAGTACATACATAAGTTAAACAAGTTTGCCTTAAGAAGGCTAGCACAAACTGGGATACAGATCGAAAGAGGCATGGGCCTCCTGGCTGGGATCCTCCTAACTACTCCTGGTCGTCGTCAGCGGGCCGCACGTAGTAGTAGGCACCTCCGGTGTAGTAGGAGTCATCATCGACGGTGGCGTCTGGATCCTGGGCTCCAACATCTGGTTGCGACAACCAGGTAGAAGGGATAGGGGGAAAAGAGGGAGAAAGCAACCGTGAGTACTCATCCAAAGTACTCGCAAGCAAGGAGCTACACTACATATGTATGCATTCGTATCAACTGGAATAAGGCTATTATATGTGGACTGAACTACAGAAAGCCAGGATAAGGGGGGATAGCTAGCCCTTTCGAAGACTACGCTTCTGGCAGCCTTGCAGCATGTAGAAGAGAGTAGACTGAAGTCCTCCAAGTAGCATCACATAGCATAATCCTAACCGATGATCCTCCCCTTGTCGCCCTGTGAGAGAGCGATCACCGGTTGTATCTGGCACTTGGAAAGGTGTGTTTTATTAAGTATCCGGTTCTAGTTGTCATAAGGTCAAGGTACAACTCCAAGTCGTCCTGTTACCGAAGATCACGGCTATTCGAATAGATTAACTTCCCTACAGGGGTGCACCACATAACCCAACACGCTCGATCCCATTTGGCCGGACACACTTTTCTGGGTCATGCCCGGCCTTGGAAGATCAACACGTCGCAGCCCTACCTAGGCACAACAGAGAGGTCAGCACGCCGGTCTAAATCCTATGGCGCAGGGGTCTGGGCCCATCGCCCTTTGCACACCTGCATGTTGCGAACGCGGCCAGAAGCAGACCTAGCCTAGTAGGCGTTCCAGTCCAATCCGGCGCGCGCCACTGAGTCGCTGACGTCACGAAGGCTTCGGCTGATACCACGACGTCGAGTGCCCATAACTGTCCCCGTGTAGATGGTTAGTGCGTATAAGCCAGTGGCCAGACTCAGATCAAATACCAAGATCTCGTTGAACGTGTTAAGTATCCGCGAACGCCGACCAGGGCCAGGCCCACCTCTCTCCTAGGTGGTCTCAACCTGCCCTGTCGCTTCGCCACAAAGATCCACAAAGAGGGCCGTCGGGAAAGTATGTCCTTCCAGCCCCCAATTCGTGAATCAACTACGGGTACTCCTTGAGCCAACCCGACTTTGGTCATCACATGTATCATGTATAAAGTATATAGTATATATCCGTGATCACCTCCCGAGTGATCACGGCCCGATAGTATAGGATGGCAGACGGATAAGAATGTAGGGCCACTGATGATATCCTAGCATCCTATACTAAGCATTAGGATTGCAGGTAAGGGTAACAACAGTAGTAGCAAGGACAGGATATGCATCAGGATAGGATGAACGGAAAGCAGTAACATGCTACACTACTCTAATGCAAGCAGTATAGAGAAGAGTAGGCGATATCTGGTGATCAAAGGGGGGGGCTTGCCTGGTTACTCAGACAAGGAGGGGTCGCCGGTGACGTAGTCGACCACAGGGGCAAATATTAGCATCGTCACGGGGTCTACCAAAGAGAAGAGGGGGGAGAAATAGTAAATACATAGCAAGCAAGTGCATAACAGGACAACAGGCAGAGCTAGACGTGTTCTAACACGGTAGGAGGTGATACCGGTGAAGGGGGGAAACATCCGGGAAGGTATTCCCGGTGTTTTGTGTTTTCGGACAGATGAACCGGAGGGGGAAAGTTGCGTGTTTTCTATGCTAGGGATGCGTGGCAGACGAACAGGCTGCATATCTGGATTCGTCTCGTTGTTCTGAGCAACTTTCATGTAGAAAGTATTTTCATCTGAGCTACGGTTTTATTTATATAATTTTTTTAAAGTTTTAATAATATTCTGCTATTTTTATTAATTCGAAATTAAATAATAAATCGCTATGGGTACCCAGCTCTGTGTACACAGAAGTGTACACAGAGGATGACAAGTGGGCCAGAGGGCCCAGTTGACCAGTCAACATTTGACTGGTCAACAGGGGGTGGGGCCCTCTGTCATTCTCTGATCTACTAATTAACCTAGTTAATTTAGCTTATCAGGATTAGGTTAATTAATTAAGCTTAACTAATTTAATCAAGGTAATTAAATTAATTAATTAATTATTTTATTTTTTTAACTACACTTTTCCTTCTCTCCTTTTTTAACAGGGGCTGGGTTAGTGGGGCTAATTAAGTGGGGGGTAATTAGCTTAGCGCTAATTAGGCCGCGACAGTGGCTATCGTTGGTGCTAAACGGTGCGACAAAGGGGGCTCCGGCCGGCCGATTCTGGCGATGAGAGAAGGCGCGAGCGGGCGCGTTGGGAGCGGACGGCGACGCGAATGGGATGGTAGCCGCGGGGTGGCCGGCGGTCCACCGGACCGGTGACAGCGGCGACAGGAGCGGGGGGTCATAGGCACGGCCCGCACGGACGACAACGGGCAGAGGTGCGAGCGGCGGGGCGAGCAGTAGGGCACAGCTGGGCGAGGCACAACGTGGTTGTGAGCGTCGCCGAGTGCGGCTAGGAGGCCAGGAGCTGCCGGAGTGCGAGCTCGGGCGCGGGACAGCCGGGATTGGCCGACGCGGACGCGTGGCCAGGTCGCCAGCGCGGGCGGTGGCCATGGTGGGGAGCGCGAACGGCATGGCGGGGCAAGAGGTGGTGACCACAGGAGAGAGGAGGCAGAGGGGTTGTGGCTCACTGGGGCAGTAGGGGTTAGGCAGCGGGGGTCAAGGAGGATGACGGAGGCGACGCGTCATGGAGGAGGCCGACCTGCGAGGAGGTCCGGCGAGGTCCTCGGGCGGCTGCGCAGGGTCCGTGCGGTGTCCGTGGAGCTCCGGGCGGCGGTGAATCTGTTGGGTTTCGTAGTAATTTCAAAAATTTCCTACGCACACGCAAGATCATGTGATGCATAGCAACGAGGGGGAGAGTGTTGTCTACGTACCCAACGCAGACCGACTGCGGAAGCGATGACACGACATAGAGGAAGTAGTCGTACGTCTTCACGATCCAACCGATCAAGCACCGAAACTACGGCACCTCCGAGTTCAAGCACACGTTCAGCTCGATGACGATCCCCGGACTCCGATCCAGCAAAGTGTCGGGGTAGAGTTTCGTCAGCACGACGGCGTGGTGACGATCTTGATGAACTACAGCAGCAGGGCTTCGCCTAAACTCCGCTACAGTATTATCGAGGTATATGGTGGCAGGGGGCACCGCACACGGCTAAGAAATAGATCACGTGGATCAACTTGTGTGTTCTAGGGTGCCTCTACCTCAGTATATAAAGGAGCCAAGGGGGGAGGGGGCGCCGGCCAGAGAGAGGGCGCAGGAGGAGTCCTACTCCTTCCGGGAGTAGGACTCCCCCCCCCCCCCAATCCTATTCCAACTAGGATTCCCCAAGGGGGGAAAGAGGGAGAAGGGTGGCCGGCCACCTCTCCTAGTCCTAATAGGACTAGGGCAGGGGGGAGGTGCGCAGCCCCCTTGGGCTGCCCTTTTCTCCTTTCCACTAAGGCCCATGAAGGCCCATATGGCTTCCGGGGGGTTCCGGTAACCTCCCGGTAACCCGGTAAAATCCCGATTTCACCCGGAACACTTCCGATGTCCAAACATAGGCTTCCAATATATCAATCTTTACGTCTCGACCATTTCGAGACTCCTCGTCATGTCCGTGATCACATCCGGGACTCCGAACAACCTTCGGTACATCAAAATGCATAAACTCATAATGTAACTGTCATCGTAACCTTAAGCGTGCGGACCCTACGGGTTCGAGAACAATGTAGACATGACCGAGACACGTCTCCGGTCAATAACCAATAGCAGGACCTGGATGCCCATATTGGCTCCTACATATTCTACGAAGATTTTATCGGTCAGACCGCATAACAACATACGTTGTTCCCTTTGTCATCGGTACGTTACTTACCCGAGAATCGATCGTCGGTATCCAATACCTAGCTCAATCTCGTTACCGGCAAGTCTCTTTACTCGTTCCGTAATACATCATCTCACAACTAACATATTAGTTGTAATGCTTGCAAGGCTTATGTGATGTGCATTACCGAGAGGGCCCAGAGATACCTCTCCGACAATCGGAGTGACAAATCCTAATCTCGAAATACGCCAACCCAACATCTACCTTTGGAGACACCTGTAATGCTCCTTTATAATCACCCAGTTACGTTGTGATGTTTGGTAGCACCCAAAGTGTTCCTCCGGTAAACGGGAGTTGCATAATCTCATAGTCATAGGAACATGTATAAGTCATGAAGAAAGCAATAGCAACATACTAAACGATTGGGTGCTAAGCTAATGGAATGGGTCATGTCAATCAGATCATTCAACTAATGATGTGACCTCATTAATCAAATAACAACTCTTTGTTCATGGTCAGGAAACATGACCATCTTTGATTAACGAGCTAGTCAAGTAGAGGCATACTAGTGACACTTTGTTTGTCTATGTATTCACACATGTATTCTAGCATGAATAATAAACATTTATCACGATTATAAGGAAATAAATAATAACTTTATTATTGCCTCTAGGGCATATTTCCTTCAGAATCGAGGACGAGGCGGCGGCGTACGGCAAGTCGGACGCGGCGTCGGAGCTCGCAGATCGGGAAAGGGGGAGGCGAGGAGGACGGCGGTGGGGCGGCGGGGACGTGCCGGGGCATCGGGCGACCAGGGCATCGGGTGCCCCGACCCGATCCAGAATGGGGAGTGGGAGAGGTCCTGGGGGGATTGTGGGGGAAGTGGGGAGGGGCCGCTATTGTTTCGGGGGGGAGTGGGTTAGTAGGCAGGGGGTGGGCCGGCCTGGGGTTTGGCCTAGCTAGCAGCTGGGCCGAGTGGCCCAGTGGGGGAGGGTTGTTTTATTCCTTTTTTTACCTTTTCATATTTTTCTTTTTTTGTTTTATTTTAGTTACACATTAATTTTAATTTTTGACAAATATATCTAGAGCCCCTAAAATAATGTTCCAGAACAATCCACTACTTTAAAAAGTTTTACCCTGATGAAAATAGTCTAGTATTTTATAAAATACCAAAGTCGTTTAAATAGCTGTTTAGCTATTGTTTAAATCATTTTAGTGCTTTAAATCTTTTTAATAAAATGTGGTTCCTCCACCATTTGGACTTAGGATTTATTTGTCCCATTTTGAACAATTTTAGTTTTAATGTTTGAAGAATTTACCGTTTGACTCGATTTTGAATTTGAATTTGAATCGGTTTCGAACTAACACAAGATTAGCAACAGTAACCATCGTGACGTGGCATCATTAACAGAGGTTTACTGTAGCTCAAATACCCGGGCGTCATAGTGCAAGTTCCTCATGCCAGCATGCCCTAGCCTCCGATGCCAGAGCCAGCATTCTGAAGCTTTTGCTAGAAGACATACGACAAGTTGTGGTCCTGCTGAGAAATCTACCATGTACAAGTCATCTTTCCGATACCCTTCAAAAACTAGAGACTTGTCAGATTCCATTAGAACAAGACAACGATATTTTCCAAACATCACAATCATGTTTAAATCGCAAAGCATTGAGACAGACATTAAGTTGAAACCAAGGGATTCAACAAGCATGACTTTATCCATGTGTTGATCCCTTGAGATTACAACTCTACCTAGACACAATACCTTGCTTTTACCAGTGTTAGCAAATGTGATGTGACTTTTGTCACATGGATGTAAGGTTGAGTCCATAAGAAGACTTCGCTTGCCAGTCATGTGATTAGTACACCCACTATCAATAATCCATTCTGAGGCAGCTGGTGTCGTACCCTTGGCACTGCGTGCCATGAAGCAGTAGTTAGTAGTGGAGTAGTCCTTGTCATTTGCATCGGTGTCGGTGATGAAGTCATTGTCTTCAGTGTTGAAGATGGACTTGGAAACGTATGATGTAGCCAGACTCGCAACGCCAGAATCGGACTCCTCCTCAGACTCCACCTCCGCCTCCTCAGAAGCGGACTCCTCCTCTGAATCCATTTCCTTGCCAACAAACGCACGAGCCTTGCCAGATGAGCTCTTCTTGTGTGATGAAGACTTTGAGGAAGACATGGAAGAAGACTTTGAGTATTTCTTCTTCTTCTTGTCGTTAGAGTCATACTCCTTGATCTTCTTCTTCTTGTTCTCATTGTCCCACTTTAGACACTCAGAGATGTAGTGGCCAGGTTTCTTGCACTAGTGGCATGTTCTCTTCTTGTAGTCATGAGAAGAAGCTTCATCATTCCTTGAGCTTGATCGTGAAGACTTTCTGAAGCCTTTCTTCTTGGTGAATTTTTTGAACTTCTTCACAAGCATAGCAAGCTCCTTTCCAATGTCTTCAGGATCATCAGAACTGCTGTCAGATTCTTCTTCAGATGAGGAGACAGCTTTTGCATTCAAGGCACGAGTTCGCCCATAGTTGGGACCGTAGATGTCTCTTTTCTCAGAAAGCTGAAACTCGTGTGTGTTGAGCCTCTCAAGTATGTCAGACGGATCGAGTGTTTTGAAGTCAGGACGTTCTTGAATCATCAGGGCTAGGTGTCAACCGAGCTGTCAAGTGATCTCAGGAGTGTCTTGACGACTTCATGCTTGGTGATCTCAATGGTGCCGAGGGCTTGAAGCTCATTTGTGATGTCAGTGAGTCGATCAAACGTGAGCTGGACATTCTCATTGTCATTTCTCTTGAAGCGGTTGAAGAGGTTGCGAAGGACACTGATTCTATGATCTCTCTAGGTTGAGACGCCTTCGTTGACCTTGGAGAGCCAGTCCCAGCCTAGCTTAGATGTTTCCAAAGCACTCAAACGGCCATACTGTCCTTTAGTCAGATGACCACAGATGATGTTGTTGGCAGTGGAGTCTAGTTGAACGAACTTCTTGACATCAGCAGCGGTGACACCTTCACTAGCCTTGGGTACGCCATTCTTGACGACATACCATAGGTCGACATCAATGGCTTCAAGATGCATGCGCATCTTATTCTTCCAGTAGGGATATTCAGTTCCATCAAAGACTGGGCATGCAGCGGAGACTTTGATTATCCCTGAAGTTGACACAGCTAAAACTCTAGGTGGTTAAACCGAATCACACAGAACAAGGGAGTACCTTGCTCTGATACCAATTGAAAGTGCTAGTGATCGACTAGAGGGGGGGTGAATAGGAGATTTTTATGGAAGTCTTCAAAACATGGAAGTTCCGAAGACAAACTATAGAAATAAACCTATTACCATGCAGCGGAAGGTAGACTACAATAAGTAAGCCATAGTCAAGTATTCAATGAAGTGAAAAAACAATGACTAATAGCAGCTAGGCAGTATAGATCAGGTTGGAAGATAGTGTGAAGCCAATCAGAACAATTAGTTACTCAGTGAAGACAAAAGATAATGCAATCATACAATGATTTCACCAGGGCCAACAGTAAGTAAAGGAAAGGGAAGGATGAAACCAGTGACTCGTTGAAGACA
Source organism: Triticum dicoccoides (assembly GCF_002162155.2). Taxonomy (NCBI): domain Eukaryota; kingdom Viridiplantae; phylum Streptophyta; class Magnoliopsida; order Poales; family Poaceae; genus Triticum; species Triticum dicoccoides. The sequence goes on along the minus strand of NC_041390.1, from coordinate 273,447,109 downwards.
ATGATTTGTTGGACCAGTTCCAGTTGATGTGACAATTGCATGTCTGGTTAGGGTGGCTGAGATTCAACTCAGAAGATCACGTCTTCACCTTATTCACCTTGAGCTAAGGACACCCAGTCCTCGCCCAATCACTCTGGTAAGTCTTCAAGGTAGACTTCCAAACCTTCACAGACTTCATTCACCGGCGATCCACAATGACTCTTGGATGCTCAGAACGCGACGCCTAACTGGCTGGAGGATTCACAGTCCTCAAGTGTAATAAGTCTTCAGATCACACAGACAGGAAGACTTAAGTGATGCCTAACACTCTTTGGCTCTGGGTGTTTAGGGCTTTATCCTCGCAAGGAATTCTCTCTCAAAGGCTTCGAGGTGGGTTGCTCTCAAACGACAAAAGCCGTGCACTAACTCTGAGCAGCCAACTGTTTATGGTTGTAGGGGGTGGGCTATTTATAGCCACTAGGCAACCCGACCTGATTTGTCCGAAATGACCCTTGGTCACTAAGGAACTGACATGTGTTCCAATGGTCAGATTTCAAACACACACGACAACCTTACTTGGGCTACAAGCAAAGCTGACTTATCCAACTTTGGATAAGTTTTGCTCTCATTGTCTTCACTCGAAGACATAGGATTTTGGTTAAGCATCACTTCAGTCATTCTGACTGGTTCTCTTGGACCCCACTTAACAGTACGGTGGTTCCTATGACTCAACAAATAAGAAAAACAACGATGAAACATCTAAGTCTTCGCGCTCCACAGTCTTCACACAATCTCTTCTCTTGTCTTAGTCTTCAATGTGAATGTCTTCACATACCACCTTTGACTTCAATGTCTTCATACATTTTTAGGGGTCATCTCTGGTAGAAAAACCGAATCATTGAGGGACTACTACCTGTGTTATCCTGCAATCCTCACAAACACATTAGTCCCTCAACCAGGTTTGTCGTCAATACTCCAAAACCAACTAGGGGTGGCACTAGATGCACTTACACATAGGATAAAACTTCTGGTGAAATTCCAATTTCAATCGCTTATAGTCCCATGATCCCATATCATCACATAGCCTATACCATGTCAATGCATCTCCCTTCAAAGATAAAGGGAAGACCTTCTTCTTGATAACATCCTCGGGCATACCTGCAAGCTTAAATAATCCAAAAACTTCATCCACATAGATTAAGTGTAAATCGCGATGCAATGTTCCATCTCCTGCAAAAGGATTAGCTAGCTGTTTCTCTATCATACCCGAAGAAATTTCCAAGTAAACATTTTCAGTAGGTTCAGTAGGTTGAGGAGCAACCTTTGCTCTACTGGTCGGGGTGAAGATACCCCGAACAAGCCCCTCAAAGGATTATGTTCCATAGTAACATGTGACAGTAAATTTCAGCACAATATATAAGTTTTTCCTTACCAAATTCCAGCTACCAAAGGCGCTTCACTCCCCGGCAATGGCACCAGAAAAGAGTCTTGATGACCCACAAGTGCAGGGGATCTATCGTAGCCTTTTCGATAAGTAAGAGTGTCGAACCCAACGAGGAGCAGAAGGAAATGATAAGCAGTTTTCAGTAAGGTATTCTCTGCAAGCACTAAAATTATCGGTAATAGATAGTTTTGTGATAAGGTAATTTTTAACGAGTAGCAAGTAATAAAAGTAAATAAGGTGCAGCAAGCTGGCCCAATCCTTTTTGTAGCAAAGGCCAAGCCTGGACAAACTCTTATATGAAGGAAAGCGCTCCCGAGGACACATGGGAATTATCGTCAAGCTAGTTTTCATCACGTTCATATGATTCGTGTTCGGTACTTTGATAATTTGATATGTGGGTGGACCGGTGCTTGGGTACTGCCCTTACTTGGACAAGCATCCCACTTATGATTAACCCCCATTGCAAGCATCCGCAACTACAACAGAAGTATTAAGGTAAACCTAACTGTCGGTGTCAAAACCGGCGGATCTCGGGTAGGGGGTCCCGAACTGTGCGTCTAGGCGGATGGTAACAGGAGGCAGGGGACACACTGTTTTACCCAGGTTCGGGCCCTCTTGATGGAGGTAAAACCCTACGTCCTGCTTGATTAATATTGATGATATGGGTAGTACAAGAGTAGATCTACCGCGAGATCAGAGAAGCTAAACCCTAGAAGCTAGCCTATGGTACGATTGTTGTTCGTCCTATGGACTAAAACCCTCCGGTTTATATAGGCACCAGAGAGGGTTAGGGTTACACAAAGTCAGTTACAATGGTAGGAGATCTACATATCCGTATCGCCAAGCTTGCCTTCCACGCCAAGGAAAGTCCCTTCCGGACACGGGACGAAGTCTTCAATCTTGTATCTTCATAGTCCAGGAGTCCGGCCGAAGGTATAGTCCGGCTATCCGGACACCCCCTAATCCAGGACTCCCTCACTAACCATAGCATGAAACATATGAATCCAAATCAGTACCTTACGAAGGAACTCATAAACTAGGGTTTAAGCTTCTGTCACTCTAGCAACCCATCGTATAATTATTACTTCCCAATGACTCCCTCTAGGCCCAAACAATGGTGAAGTGTCATGTAGTCGACGTTCACATGACACCACTAGAGGGATGACAACATACATCTCATCAAAATATCGAACGAATACCAAATTCACTTGACTACTTATAGCAAGACTTCTCCCATGTCCTCAAGAACAAACGTAACTACTCACAAAGCATAGTCATGTTCATAATCAGAGGGGTATTAATATGCATAATGGATCTGAACATAAGATCTTCCACCAAATAAACCAACTAGCATCAACTACAAGGAGTAATCAACACTACTAGCAACCCACAGGTACCAATATGAGGTTTAGATACAAAGATTGGATACAAGAGATGAACTAGGGTTTGAGATGAGATGGTGCTGGTGAAGATGTTGATGGAGATTGACCCCATCCTGATGAGAGGATCGTTGGTGATGACGATGGCGATGATTTCCCCCTCCCAGAGGGAAGTTTCCCGGCAGAACAGCTCTGCCAGAGCCCTAGATTGGTTCCGCCAAGGTTCCCCCTCATGGTGGCGGTGTTTCTTCCCGAAAGCTTCCTTATGATTTTTTTCTCGGACGAAAGACCTCATATAGCAGAAGATGGGCATCAGAGGGCCACCAGGGGGCCCATGAGGCAAAAGGCCTTCCCAGGGGGTAGGGCGCGCCCCCACCCTCATGGCCAGGGTGTGGGCCCCCTCTGGAACTTCCTTCGCTCAGTATTTTTTATATATTCTGGAAATAACTTCCGTGAAGTTGCAGGACTTTTGGAGCTGTCCAGAATAGGTCTCCAATATTTGCTCCTTTTCCAGCCTAGAATCCCAGCTGTCGGCATTCTCCCTCTTCATGTAAACCTTGTAAAATAAGAGAAAATAGGCATAAGTATTGTGACATAATGTGTAATAACAGCCCATAATGCAATAAATATCGATATAAAAGCATGATGCAAAATGGACGTATCACCCACGTGGAGGGGAGTACGAGGGTTTACTAGTTCGTCTGCCATCGCCGAAGAATAACAGCAGGTGTGGGTGAGTAGAGGGATGTCTAGGCAAGCGATGGGAGTACGGTGGGGCGGTGAGGCCTGCGCGGTAGCATAGCCAGCCGCGGGAGGAGGGAGCAGGCAGTCCCGCCGGCGCTTGTTTGAGCGGTTGGAGCGAGAAGAGCAGAGATTAAAGAAGCACGACGGCCATTGGATGGACATCCAACAGTCAGTGCTCCCGTGTGTTGACTAAGTTGACACAGCGTTGCGTGTGCCACAACCTTCTTTTTAGGAAAGCATAAGCGTCAACCTGTAGTAGGCGCACAAGTCAGCCTCAAATCTGTGGAAATGGCATACAACCCATCTGCCATTATTTCTAATAATTTACAGTCCATTTGCTAATTCTTAAGATTTTTTTTGGAGCCCATCTTATTTTTGTTAGCATTACACCCCATATTGTGGCCACGGTTAAAAATTATACGAAAATTTGCATATTTCGATGCGGCCAACTCTTTTTAATCCCGAAATATCGAGTTGCATTCAAACTATTTTGAAACATACTTTATATAAATATAAAATCCAAATAATTGTCCACACATAAAAATCAATGGAATTTAAAATCTTGTAATGAAAAAAATTAAAACTAATTCCCGGTTTGATGTGTTTTAAAAATGTACAACCCATTTCTGGGCAAACCGAATTAAACCTCTCCTCGTCTTGAAAGATTTGCAGCCCAGCAGGGCTGATAAAGCAAGTAGGCCTCATTTGGGTATTTCTTTAAAAAAATAGAACTGGGCTAGCCATTTTCAACATGAAAAAAACACAACTGGGCTCATGATGTGGTAAACATAAATAAAACCCTGGCTAGATGAGCCACAGCCCCTGCACAGCCCCATTGTTACCCAGATCCGTCGCTAAAACTAGTATAAATAACAACTGCTTGTTCCTCAAAAAAAAATAACAACTGTGCGACCTGCTGGGTCCCTGGTGTCAGTCGCTCATTGTGTAATTCTCTCGTTTACTGACTACATTGACAATGGCGTGAGCTCCACATGTCCAACCATTAGGAGGAACCATTTTTGGGGCTTGTTATAACAAGGCACTTGCTTGCGTACTGCCATGACGCTGGTGGGTCCCTACTATCATCCTCTCCATGTACAGTATCTCCTTGTTCCTCTTGGTTGTTGATGATGTTGACAACGCAAAAGGGCGGCACACCGCGCACGGCGAGCGAACCAAGGCGAAGGATGATGGTGAGGCCTCGGACGGAACGAACAGGAGCCGTGGAAGATGCGTCGGTCCAATTGCAGGCGGAGGGGAGTACAAGGGTTGACTGGTTCTGGTGCGGGTGCGTGTTGGGGCTGACGTCGCCGGAGAATAACAGGATGTGTAGGGGAATAGAGGGAGGGACTGGCCAACGTTGGAGGGTATGGTAGGGCGGCGGAGGCGCAGCCGGCCATGGGAGGCGGGAGCAGGCGGATCCGACGGGGTGGTTTGGTTTGGGCGGCTGGAGGAAGAAGACAAGAGATAGAAGATACACGACAGATGTTGGATGTCAATCCAACGCCTGGTAGGCAGAATCGTTTGTTGACTAGCTAGTAAGTCGACACCACCATGGATAGGCTATTTCCTCGTGGGTCCCAAATGTCAGAATCCAAATCTGTCACGGTCATGTAGCATTTTATGAAAATTTACAGCCCATTTGGTGTGCTAGTTCAAAATAAGTTTGTGGGTGCTGGTGGGGGCTAATCACTTGGCTTCCGTATTGCACAGTGAGCTCAAGAAGCCAGCGAGAGTGATGTTATTTCCCTTGGTTGGGACTTGTTACAATATTTCACTCTAAATTAGACGAATGGCAAGCCATTTGCCTTGTTTCAAAGAAAATATGATAGTCACAGCCGAGTTGAAAAGAGCAAGAACATCTAACTTCAGCTTACAAACTGTACAAAGGCATGAGGGTTAATTGTTCATCAGGTTTAGAGAAAACCTAGGTTGAAAAGGGCAACAACATCTAACTCCAACACTATTTTCGGTAGTCATAGTCAAATGGATCGTTCAGGTCCATAGAATGAACATCCTGGGTCATAAAATTTACTGGATTATGACCACAATATGTTGTAAATAGAAGCCCGACACCTTCAGAAGTTCTTTTGCCCACCTGAAACTCCTTTTTTTGCTCTTCGACATACCCATCCATCAAAACCATGTTGTGGATAAACTTAAGCCTGATGGACAATAGTAACCTCGCATTCACCAGGAAGAATGTGACAAATCTAGTGTTTGCATGGTTGGCTACATATTGTTCTAGCGTTATTGTCTTCAATCGAATGTTATGAGAAGTGAGAAAATCTCAGTGCTTACGAATCCACCGATTTGTTATAACTTTCTTACCCTGTCCCGTTACATAAATAGCCATGAAGATTGAAAACAGTTAAGGTCTAAAAAAAGAGTGGCAAAATAGCAACAACTGAACGGTTAATTCTAGCACACTATATGCGGGCTTCCAATGTGCGTGAAATTATCACATTTATATACAAATTCTCCAGACATGGAAAGCGTTGCAGCAAGCTAGTAATCATGTTTATATCAAAACTATTCGTTTGGATATATAAGATCTTACCAGAATCCAGCACCATTGATAGGCTATCCATGGAGAAACTCTTCATTAAGCATAGAAAATAATATTAGTACAAAATGTTACTCCGAGATGATATATAACTTATGCGCAGAAATTTAAATGCAGCCTATGGTTACAAGTCTAGATGATAATATAAAGTACCTGAAGAACTGTGGAGCTAAACACCATATTGAAATGAGCACAGAGATCATGTATTACACCCAAGGTCTCTAGTTTAGGCGCAGAGAGGACGGTTATTTGCAACGGTGAATAACTAGAATCAAGGATCAACCTTTGAAGTGAAGGGGCATCTTGGATGATGAGCTACCTTTCGTCAAAAGAAATTCCAACTCTTACAAGGTTAGGCGACTTTATTTAGAGACAACCGATTCTAACTGTGAAAACAAGAACCAAGCACTCTAGGGCAGGGCAACTGGAGTGGGTGATGCTGTGAAATGAGGCCTCTGATATACGAACCCGTACAAGTGAAAGTTTCTTGAGAAATGGGAGTCAAAGGTTTAGTACCAGATTGTCTTGTATGTAGCACAGTGCAAAGGTGGCGGTGTGGAGAGAGGAGGAAAACCGCGAGATGGACATCAGTGCTGAGGGCACAAGTACATGGCATTCACTATCTGGTAGGTGATTTCCAGGGGAATAGTAGAACTCAAGCAACTATAGTTCTGTGAATTCAGGGGATTTCAGCCAGGCGTCCACCGTGTAGGGCTGGTATTCTTGCTCAGGTAGCATGACGTGATGCAGAGGCTTTGAACGGAGCCCTGGTGGGAGGAGATGATGGCTCTGGGGATTTCAAAATCATTAAAGAGAGATAGCTGACGACAGTTGAGATTAAGGGGCATGGCGCGCCATAGAGGATGCCACCGAATTGAGAGTACTTGGGTGCGGAAGGAATCCTTGGTGCGGAGAAGCTAGATGATCTCCCCAAGGAAGGCGTCCGGGAGATTGCTGATGCGGTCCACTAGATATTCTACGGGTTCCTGGGATCTGGTGGGGGCGGGGTTGCTGCCTCTCCCTATGATGCCTGGTGCGGGATCTACAACAGGCATCGCCACTGGCGGGAGCCTCATCTTCTTGGCGCTGGGGTCAACCGACTCCATTTTCCTCGAGGGCGTCGCATCGCGCTCATGGATTTGAGCGGAGTAACGAATGACGAGCCTAGTTGTACTGCGAGTGAAGAAGAAGGGGATCTGGGGGTTTTCTGTAGTAGTGAGGAAGAAGGGGAGCTGGGGTTTTCTGTAGGAGTGAGGTGAGGAATTTGGGGGTACGAGTGGAGCGAGCTGAGTGAGCTAGGTGGGAGTGAGGAGGAAGAAGAGCACCTAGGTTTTTTGGGGGGACGGTGTGCTGGGTGTGGGTAGCGCCTCTCATTAAGTAAATATATGGGCTTTTGAATTGATTTTATTATTAACTAGGGTGGATGGGCTGTTTTGTCTTGGGCCTAGAAAAACAATTACTACTAGTACAGTGGAGACACTCTACGGCTACCCAGAAAATCAATAACTACTAGTATAGTGGATACCTATCGCTTCTGGCTCCTCCTAGGTCACTGAAACGTCTTCCTCTACTGAATGTCGGTTTACTTTTGTTCACCGACATGTGGGCCATGCCGTGCGTGGGCCCAAATGCCATCCACCAAGTTAGAAGGCAGTATGTAGGCGGAGAGTCATCCCGGTCATAGCGCGGCAGTAACGAGCCGGCGTATCAAAAAACCTGACCGCCCCGCAGTCTAAGTTTGACGGATGAAGCAACCATCATTTCACTCTTCGCTGAATCCCCTTCTCCCTCATCGTCTTCAAGAAAGCCAACACTTGCATATGTCATTGTTCTTCTCTCCCAACGAAGGGAAGGTAAGCGGATCCGTGATGTTGGTATATTTTCGTTCAGAGAAAAAAAAGAACTTTTGCAAAGCAGTAACCGATCCTCGCTCTCTTTTTTGTTTCTTTGTCATTGCGATTGTGTTTTCCTTTCAGTGGTCTCCTCGTATTCGTCAGTTTCATGATGGACCAAGGAGAACCAGGCAAAGATCTGCCGATATTGGAGCAGACGCGGGAGCTGATCCCCATGAGACAGAGAGCTCCAAGAAGATGGACGCAGCCACCGAGCCGACCCCAGATACGCTCACGACCACTACTGAGATGGTCAACAACCCGTTTGAGGTTACATCCCCTCTGGCATGCAGGAGCAGTTTTCCCGCTTCGAGGATGTGTCCCCCCCACTGGGCTTCCTAAGGTGATCTTCTTCTTTGCTGATCTCAATTGTGGTTTTTCATCTAAGTATGTGGTGATGAATAATGAAAAAATTTATTAGCTTCTATGCCATGATATACATAGTGGTTTAAATAACTTGTGTTTCTTATACTGGAAAGTAATTCAGAATTTGTTTATGTTTCAATTAGAGCCCTGATGCAGACAAGGATTGTGTGGTTGTACATGTCACTCGCTATGAGGCGGATGACCTGAATAGACGCACTGGGAAAATAGAGTTCTTAGGCTGTTGGATCCTGGAAGCCATTTGCGCTTATACCGATGTCGAGTTGTATTCCAGCCTCACTGTTGTTAGGCGTGTTGTCCAGGGTGTACTAAAGCACAAGAAGTTCAAAGCTACTCCTTCGTTTGTGAGGCATACTGTTCTTGTCAAGCTTACGCAGGAAGATGACGTGACATGCCTCCACAAACAAGTTTATGAGTGGAAAGGCCACAAGGTTATATTCATGAAGGTTCGCAGGATTGAGCTGCTACCGGATGTCCTCGATGATGTTCATGGCAAGGTCCGTATTGTGTCCAGCCCAAATTAGATCGAGGCATGAAATAGTTGCCCCAGCTAGTGTTTAATAGTAGTTTGGATTGTGTTGAATTATCTGAACCTTGCCTATTATCGAGCCCTTTGGGGCTAGTACTTTGTTCGAATCGGTCTATGGGAACTGCTGCTACTTTTGTGTGCCCGTGAATCATGTGAGAACCATCATAATTGTTGCCAAAATAGATGCATCCTCACTAGTTTTTTCATGAATATGGCATGGTAAGACATAAGTTGTCACAGTTTACCATATGAGCAGTGTGTGTTTGATGAAATAGAGTACTCGTTCGAGAACTGTGCACCGACGTATATGTAAGTACTTGTAAACATTGTTGGTGCTACCCCACTTGTAAGTAGTTGTGCAAAACACGGCACATTGGCTCAGCTCGCTTCAACACTAGGCTATCGACCAACTAACAATCAATAATCTGTTGTCTGACATATAAGCAACTACATATCTTGTTACAGTGGTTCATGTAGTTAACTGAGGCCACAATGTAAATTCCAAATGTTTACACGCTAGTCCAGCATTCCTGTGGAACACTCACATTAAACTCGGCTTCATAAAAAACTTGAAAAGCATAAGTTAAGCAATTTTATACATCTCAATGATTCGTAGAGCATAACCAACATATACTAGTTCACAGCAGAAGACAAAGTTGTGAGAAGGTTTACAAATCAGGAAAAAACAAGCAAGGCTTCTCTGAGCAAAGGGCCTCTCGATAGGCTTAAATTTCCTGGAGTTCACTCTAGTTTTTTCTTGTTGCCGCCATCCAGGGTTAGGTTCTCTCATGCCAGAATAACCAATTATAATTGTGTTCACAGCTGGAATGTTGAACTGAACCATGTAGTGTACTGACCAGCTGAAATTCTTGTGCATTCCACTAAATTTAAGCACCGCTATTTGCAAAAATAAGCAGACCACAATGCCTTTTGTCCGCGCACCAATCCCAAAAACCTCAGTGCAGCCATGCCAACTAGTCCTCGGTCCATGGATCAACTCGTAGAAATTGCATTCCAGACTGGGATGCAGTTGTTTTCGCTCGTCCCTGCACTGCAATCAGGAAGTAAAACATACGAATCAGCTTCTTTTAGATTGCGTTGGTCATTCTACCTAGTTACTACCAATGTAGGAATACCTGGAACAGTGGTGGTTAGAGGACGGCAGCTAGGAATTGAAGGAAATATGTCCTAGAGGCAATAATAAAGTTATTATTTATTTCCTTATTTCATGATAAATGTTTATTATTCATGCTAGAATTGTATTAACCGGAAACATAATACATGTGTGAATACATAGACAAACAGAGTGTCACTAGTATGCCTCTACTTGACTAGCTCATTAATCAAAGATGGTTATGTTTCCTAACCACGGACACGGAGTTGTTATTTGATTAACGGGATCACATCATTAGGTGAATGATCTGATTGACATGACCCATTCCATTAGCTTAGCACCCGATCGTTTAGTATGCTGCTATTGCTTTCTTCATGACTTATACATGTTCCTATGACTATGAGATTATGCAACTCCCGTTTGCCGGAGGAACACATTGTGTGCTACCAAACGTCACAACGTAACTGGGTGATTATAAAGGTACTCTATAGGTGTCTCCAAAGGTACATGTTGGGTTGGCGTATTTCGAGATTACGATTTGTCACTCTGATTGTCGAAGAGGTATCTCTGGGCCCTCTCAGTAATGCAGATCACTTAAGCCTTGCAAGCATTGCAACTAATGAGTTAGTTGTAGGATGATGTATTACGGAACGGGTAAATAGACTTGCCGGTAACGAGATTGAACTAGGTATTGAGATACCGATGATCGAATCTCGGGCAAGTAACATACCGATGACAAAGGGAACAAAGTATGTTGTTATGCGGTCTGACCGATAAAAGATCTTCGCAGAATATGTAGGAGCCAATATGACCATCCAGGTCCCGCTATTGGTTATTGACCGGAGACGTGTCTCGGTCATGTCTACATTGTTCTTGAACCCGTAGGGTCCGCACGCTTAAGGTTTCGATGAAAGTTATATTATGAGTTTATGCATTTTGATGTACCGAAGTTTGTTCGGAGTCCCGGATGTGATCACGGACATAACGAGGAGTCTTGAAATGGTAGAGACATAAAGATTGATATATTGGAAGCCTATATTTGGATATCGGAAGTGTTCCGGGTGAAATTGGGATTTTACCGGAGTACCGGGAGGTTACCAGAACCCCCCGGGAGGTATATGGGCCTTAGTGGGCTTTAGTGGAAGATAGGAGAGGTGGCCAGGGCTAGGCCGCGCGCCCCTCCCCCCCTAGTCCGAATAGGACAAGGAGAGGGGGCTGGCGCCCCCGTTCCTTCTCTCTCTCCTCTTTCCCCCCTCGCGAATCCTATTCCAACTAGGAAAAGGGGTGGAATCCTACTCCCGGAGGGAGTAGGACTCCTCCTGGCGCGCCCTCTCCTGGCCGGCCGCACCCCCCCTTTGATCCTTTATATACGGAGGCAGGGGGCACCCCTAGACACAAGTTGATCCACGTGATCATATTCTTAGCCGTGTGTGGTGCCCCCTTCCACCATAGTCCTCGATAATATTGTAGTGGTGCTTAGGCGAAGCCCTGCGATGATAGTACATCAAGATCGTCACCACGCCGTCGTGCTGATGGAACTCTTCCCCGACACTTTGCTGGATCGGAGTCCGGGGATCGTCATCGAGCTGAACGTGTGCTAGAACTCGGAGGTGCCGTAGTTTCGGTGCTTGATCGGTCGGGCCGTGAAGACGTACGACTACATCAACCACGTTGTGCTAACGCTTCCGTTGTCGGTCTACAAGGGTATGTAGATCACACTCTCCCCTCTCGTTGCTATGCATCACCATGATCTTGCGTGTGCGTAGGAAATTTTTTGAAATTACTATGTTCCCCAACAGTGGTATCAGAGCCTAGGTTTTATATGTTGATGTTATATGCACGAGTAGAAAACAAGTGAGTTGTGGGCGATATAAGTCATACTGCTTACCAGCATGCCATACTTTCGTTCGGCGGTATTGTTGGACGAAGCGGCCCGGACCAACATTACACGTACGCTTAAGCGAGACCGGTTCTCCCGACGTGCTTTGCACAAAGGTGGCTAGCGGGTGACAGTTTCTCCAACTTTAGTTGAACCAAGTGTGGCTACGCCCGGTCCTTGCAAAGGTTAAAACAACACCAACTTGACAAACTATCGTTGTGGTTTTGATGCGTAGGTAAGATTGGTTCTTTCTTAAGCCCGTAGCAGCCACGTAAAACTTGCAACAACAAAGTAGAGGACGTCTAACTTGTTTTTGCAGGGCATGTTGTGATGTGATCTGGTCAAGACATGATGCTAAATTTTATTGTATGAGATGATCATGTTTTGTAACCGAGTTATCGGCAACTGGCAGGAGCCATATAGTTGTCACTTTATTGTATGCAATGCAATCGTGCTGTAATGCTTTACTTTATCACTAAGCGGTAGCGATAGTCATGGAAGCATAAGATTGGCGAGACAACAACGATGCTACGATGGAGATCAAGGTGTCGCGCCGGTGACGATGGTGATCACGACGGTGCTTCGAAGATGGAGATCACAAGCACAAGATGATGATGGCCATATCATATAACTTATATTGATTGCATGTGATGTTTATCGTTTATGCATCTTATCTTGCTTTGATTGATGGTAGCATTATAAGATGATCTCTCACTAATTATCAAGAAGTGTTCTCCCTGAGTATGCACCGTTGCGAAAGTTCTTCGTGCTGAGACACCACGTGATGATCGGGTGTGATAGGCTCTACGTTCAAATACAACGGGTGCAAAACAGTTGCACACGCGGAATACTCAAGTTATACTTGACGAGCCAAAGCATATAAAGATATGGCCTCGGAACACGGAGACCGAAAGGTCGAGCGTGAATCATATAGCAGATATGATCAACATAGGGATGTTCACCAATGAAACTACTCCATCTCACGTGATGATCGGACATGGTTTAGTTGATTTGGATCACGTAATCACTTAGAGGATTAGAGGGATGTCTATCTAAGTGGGAGTTCTTAAGTAATATGATTAATTGAACTTAAATTTATCATGAACTTAGTCCTGGTAGTATTTTGCAAATTATGTTGTAGATCAATAGCTCGCGTTGTTGCTTCCCTGTGTTTATTTTGATATGTTCCTAGAGAAAATTGTGTTGAAAGATGTTAGTAGCAATGATGCGGATTGGATCCGTGATCTGAGGTTTATCCTCATTGCTGCACAGAAGAATTATGTCCTTGATGCACCGCTAGGTGACAGACCTATTGCAGGAGCAGATGCAGACGTTATGAACGTTTGGCTAGCTCAATATGATCACTACTTAATAGTTTAGTGCACCATGCTTAACGGCTTAGAATCGGGACTTCAAAATACGTTTTGAACGTCATGGACCATATGAGATGTTCCAGGAGTTGAAGTTAATATTTCAAGCAAATACCCGAGTTGAGAGATATGAAGTCTCCAACAAGTTCTATAGCCAAAAGATGGAGGAGAATCGCTCAACTAGTGAGCATGTGCTCAGATTGTCTGAGTACTACAATCGCTTGAATCAAGTGGGAGTTAATCTTCCAGATAAGATAGTGATTGACAGAATTCTCTAGTCACCATCACCAAGTTAGTAGAACTTCGTGATGAATTATGATATGCAAGGGATAACGGAAATGATTCCCAAGCTCTTTGTAATGCGGAAATTGACGAAGGTAGAAATCGAGAAAAACATCAAGTGTTGATGGTAGACAAGACCACTAGTTTCAAGAAAAGGGCAGAGGGAAGAAGGGGAACTTCAAGAAGAACAGCAAGCAAGTTGCTGCTCAAGTGAAGAAGCCCAAGTCTGGTCCTAAGCCTGAGACTAAGTGTTTCTACTGCAAAGGGACTGGTCACTGGAAGCGGAACTACCCCAAGTGATTGGAAGATAAGAAGGATGGCAAAGTGAACATAAGTATATTTGATATACATGTTATTGATGTGTACTTTACTAGTGTTTATAGCAACCCCTCAGTATTTGATACTAGTTCAGTTGCTAAGAGTAGTAACTCGAAACGGGAGTTGCAGAATGAACAGAAACTAGTTAAGGGTGAAGTGACGATGTGTGTTGGAAGTAGTTCCAAGATTGATATGATCATCATCACACACTCCCTATACTTTCGGGATTAGTGTTTAACCTAAATAAGTGTTATTTGGTGTTTGCGTTGAGCATGAATATGATTTGATCATATTTATTGCAATACGGTTATTCATTTAAATTAGAAAATAATTGTTGTTCTGTTTACATGAATAAAACCTTATATGGTTACACACCCAATGAAAATGGTTCATTGGATCTCGATCGTAGTGATACACATATTCATAATATTGAAGACAAAATATGCAAAGTTAATAATGATAGTGCAACTTATTTGTGGCACTGCCGTTTAGGTCATATTGGTGTAAAGAGCATGAAGAAACTCCATGCTGATGGGATTTTGGAATCACTTGATTATGAATCACTTGATGCTTGCGAACCATGCCTTATGGGCAAGATGACTAAGACTCCGTTCTCCGGAACAATGGAGCGAGCAACTGACTTATTGGAAATAATACATACTGATGTATGTGATCTGATGAGTGCTGAGGCTCGCGGCAGGTATCGTTATTTTCTGACCTTCACAGATGATTTGAGCAGATATGGGTATATCTACTTGATGAAACACAAGTCTGAAACATTTGAAAAGTTCAAAGAATTTCAGAGTGAAGTGGAGAATCATCGTAACAAAAATAAAAAATTTCTACGATATGATCACAGAAGTAAAATATTTGAGTTACGAGTTTGGCCTTCAGTTAAAAACAATGTGAAATAGTTTCACTACTCACGCCACCTGGAACACCACAGCATAATGGTGTGTCCGAACGTCATAACTGTAATTTATTAGATATGGTGCGAACTATGATGTCTCTTACCAATCTACCACTATCGTTTTGGGATTATACATTAGAGACAGCTGCATTCACATTAAATAGGGCACCATCTAAGTCCGTTGAGACGACACAATCTGAACTGTGGTTTGGCAAGAAACCAAAGTTGTCGTTTCTTAAAGTTTGGGATTGTGATGCTTATATGAAAAGGTTTCATCCTGATAAGCTCAAACCCAAATCGGAGAAATATGTCTTCATAGGATACCCAAAGGAGACTATTGGGTACACCTTCTATCACAGATCAGAAGGCAAGACATTCGTTGCTAAGAATGGATCCTTTCTAGAGAAAGAGTTTCTCTTGAAAGAAGTGAGTGGGAGGAAAGTAGAACTTGATAAGGTAATTTTACCTTCTCCCTTATTGAAAAGTAGTTCATCACAAGAAATCTGTTCCTGTGACTACTACACCAATTAGTGAGGAAGACTAATGATGATGATCATGTAACTTCAGATCAAGTTAATACCGAATCTCGTAGGTAAACCAGAGTGAGATCCGCACCAAAGTGGTACGGTAATCCTGTTCTGGAAGTCATGTTACTAGACCATGACGAACTTGCGAACTATGAGGAAGCGATGATGAGCCTAGATTCTGCGAAATGGCTTGAGGCCATGAAATCTGAGATGAGATCCATGTATGAGAACAAAGTATGGACTTTGATTGACTTGCCCAATGATCGGAGAGCCATTGAGATTAAATGGATCTTCAAAAGGAAGACGGACGCTAATAGTAGTGTTACTATCTACAAAGCTAGAATTGTCGCAAAAAGGTTTTTCGACAAGTTCAAGGTGTTGACTATGATGAGAGTTTCTCACTCGTATCTATGGTTAAAAGTCTGTCCAAATCATGTTAGCAATTGCCGCATTTTATGAAATCTGCCAAATGGATAACAAAACTGCAATCCTTAATGGATTTCTTAAAGAAAGAGTTGTATGTGATGCAACCAGAAGGTTTTGTCAATCCTAAAGGTGCTAACAAAATAAGCAAGCTCCAGCGATCCATCTATGGACTGGTGCAAGCATCTCGGAGTTGGAATATACGCTTTGATAAGTTGATGAAAGCATATAGTTTTATACAGACTTACGGTGAAGCCTGTATTTACAAGAAAGTGAGTGGGAGCACTACTGAATGACACATTGTTGATCGGAAATAATGTAGAATTATTCTACAAAGCATAAAGGAGTGTTTGAAAGGAGTTTTTCAAAGAAAAGACCTCGGTGAAGCTGCTTACATATTGAGCATCAAGATCTATAGAGATAGATCAAGATGCTTGATAAGTTTTTTCAATAAGTAGATACCTTGACAAGATTTTGAAGTAGTTCAAAATGGAACAGTCAAAGAAAGAGTTCTTGCATGTGTTACAAGGTATGAAATTGAGTAAGACTCAAAGCCCTACCACGGCAGAAGATAGAAAAGAGAATGAAAGTCATTCCCTATGCCTTAGCCATAGGTTCTATAAAGTATGCCATGTTGTGTACCAGATCTATTGTATACCCTACCACTGAGGTTGGCAAGGGAGTACAATAGTGATCTAGGAGTAGATCACTGGACAACGGTCAAAATTATCCTTAGTGGAATAAGGATATGTTTCTCGATTATGGAAGTGACAAAAGGTTTGTCGTAAAGGGTTACGTCGATGCAAGTTTTGACACTAATCCAGATGACTCTAAGTCTAAATCTGGATACATATTGAAAGTGGGAGCAATTAGCTAGAGTAGCTCCGTGCAGAGCATTGTAGACATAGAATTTTGCAAAATACGTATGGATCTGAATTTTTTGCAGACCCGTTGACTAAGCTTCTCTCACAAGCAAAACATGATCACACCTTAGTACTCTTTCGGTGTTAATCACATAGCGATGTGAACTAGATTACTGACTCTAGTAAACCCTTTGGGTGTTGATCACATATCGATGTGAACTATGGGTATTATCCACATAAAGATGTGAACTATTCACATGGCGATGTGATCTAGATTATTGACTCTAGTGCAAGTGGGAGACTGAAGGAAATATGCCCTAGAGGCAATAATAAAGTTATTATTTATTTCCTTATTTCATGATAAATGTTTATTATTCATGCTAGAATTGTATTAACCGGAAACATAATACATGTGTGAATACATAGACAAACAAAGTGTCACTAGTATGCCTCTACTTGACTAGCTCGTTAATCAAAGATGGTTATGTTTCCTAACCATGGACAAGGAGTTGTTATTTTATTAACGGGATCACATCATTAGGTGAATGATCTGATTGACATGACCCATTCCATTAGCTTAGCACCCGATCGTTTAGTATGTTGCTATTGCTTTCTTCATGACTTATACATGTTCCTATGACTATGAGATTATGCAACTCCCGTTTGCCGGAGGAACACTTTGTGTGCTACCAAACGTCACAACGTAACTGGGTGATTATAAAGGTGCTCTACAGTGTCTCCAAAGGTACATGTTGGGTTGGCGTATTTCGAGATTAGGATTTGTCACTCCGATTGTAGGAGAGGTATCTCTGGGCCCTCTCGGTAATGCACATCACTTAAGCCTTGCAAGCATTGCAACTAATGAGTTAGTTGCGGGATGATGTATTACGGAACGAGTAAAGAGACTTGCGGGTAACGATATTGAACTAGGTATTGAGATACCGACGATTGAATCTCGGGCAAGTAACTTACCGATGACAAAGGGAACAACGTATGTTGTTATGCGGTCTGACCAATAAAAGATCTTCGTAGAATATGTAGGAGCCAATATGAGCATCCAAGTTCTGCTATTGGTTATTGACCGGAGACGTGTCTTGGTCATGTCTACATTGTTCTCGAACCCATAGGGTCCACACACTTAAGGTTTCGATGACAGTTATATTATGAGTTTATGCATTTTGATGTACCGAAGTTTGTTCGGAGTCCCGGATGTGATCACGGACATGACGAGGAGTCTCGAAATGGTCGAGACATAAAGATTGATATATTGGAAGCCTATATTTGGATATCGGAAGTGTTCCGGGTGAAATCGGGATTTTACCGGAGTACCGGGAGGTTACCGAAACCCCCCGGGAGGTATATGGGCCTTAGTGGGCTTTAGTGGAAGAGAGGAGAGGTGGCCAGGGCTGGGCCGCGCCCCCCCCCCTAGTCCGAATAGGAAAATGAGAGGGGGCCGGCGCCCCCCTTCCTTCTCTCTCTCCTCTTTCCCCCCTCCCGAATCCTATTCCAACTAGGAAAAGGGGGGAATCCTACTCCCGGAGGGAGTAGGACTCCTCCAAGCGCGCCCTCTCCTGGCCGGCCGCACCCCCCTTTGATCCTTTATATACGGAGGCAGGGGGCAGCCCTATACACAAGTTGATCCACGTGATCATATTCTTAGCCGTGTGCGGTGCCCCCTTCCACCATAGTCCTCGATAATATTGTAGCGGTGCTTAGGCGAAGCCCTGCGACGATAGTACATCAAGATCATCACCGACACTTTGCTGTATCGGAGTCCGGGGATCGTCATCGAGCTGAACGTGTGCTAGAACTCGGAGGTGCCGTAGTTTCGGTGCTTGATCGGTCGGGCCGTGAAGACGTACGACTACATCAAGCACGTTGTGCTAACGCTTCCGTTGTCGGTCTACAAGGGTACGTAGATCACACTCTCCCCTCTCGTTGCTATGCATCACCATGATCTTGCGTGTGCGTAGGAATTTTTTTGAAATTACTACGTTCCCCAACAGGAATAGCCATCTCATTTTGTGCGGTTGTACTAAAACTGAGGTGTGTACTTTTGATTGCGCAAATAGAAACAATATGGAGATAGACATCCCTATTTGAGCAAATACGAAATACGGTTATTTAAACAGTGATAGGTATTTGCAGTGGCATATGATTAATAGCAGCATCTATTGTGTTATAATTGGCACTAGAGTGATAGTATGAAAGTGCCCTTAAGTAAGTAGCATCACATCACATCAACACTGCCACTAGATTGACATGCGGAACAATAGCATTACTATTACTGTCATGAGAGTAGCACATGGTCAGTAAATGTGCAATCAAATTTGTGCAGTTCCACCGAGATGAAGCAATGTTCACAGTGTGAGATTTAAGTGTAACTGCAAAAACACAATTCATGGGAAATAAAGCAAGACGAAAGCACTTCATATAATGGTGGTGGCATTGCTTCAATTTATCAACGGCACTAGACCATTACTTATAGTGACATTAGGTGGCATTGCTTAATGTTTCATGTGATTTCACATTAACGGTAGCGATATGGGCGTAGAGACAGCAGGGGCATAACGTGGTGAGGCAGATGTGGTTGCCGAGAGCGACAAACACTCAGGTAGCATGTCTGCATTTGTCCCATTTTTTATCTCCTCGACGACATTTTCCTATGCGAGCACAGAAAATCTAGACCTGCTCATTCTCATTTGTGTTGTCCCCCAATACCCCTCACTTTCATTCCTTTTTCAACCAAGAGACATGTCCACTTCCCCCCACCCTTCTCCATCCAACATGCTTTCTTCTCCTTTTCAACCAAGAGACCAGTTGGGTAGCCAGTATCTGAAGGAAATATGACCTAGAGGCAATAATGAAGTTAATATTTATTTCCTTATTTCATGATAAATGTTTATAGTTCATGCTAGAATTGTATTAACCGGAAACATAATACATGTGTGAATACATAGACAAACAAAGTGTCACTAGTATGCCTCTACTTGATTAGCTCGTCGATCAAAGATGGTTATGTTTCCTAATAATAGGCATGAGTTGTCATTTGATAAACGGGATCACATCATTAGGAGAATGATGTGATTGACTTGACCCAATCCGTTAGCTTAGCACTTGATCGTTTTAGTTTACTGCTATTGCTTTCTTCATGACTTATACATGTTCCTATGACTATGAGATTATGCAACTCCCGATTACCGCAGGAACACTTCGTGTGCTACCAAATGTCACCATGTAATTGGGTGATTATAAAGGTGCTCTACTGGTGTCTCCGGCGGTACTTTGTTGAGTTTGCGTAGATCGAGATAAGGATTTGTCACTCCGATTGTTGGAGAGGTATCTCTGGGCCCTCTCGGTAATGCACATCACTATAAGCCTTGCAAGCAATGCAACTAATGAGTTAGTTGTGGGATGATGCATTACGGAAACGAGTAAAGAGACTTGCCGGTAACGAGATTGAACTAGGTATTGAGATACCGACGACCGAATCTCGGGCAAGTAACATACCAATGACAAAGGGAACAACATATGTTGTTATGCGGTTTGACCGGTAAAGATCTTCGTAGAATATGTAGGAGCCAATATGAACATCCAGGCTCTGCTATTGGTTATTGACCGAAGACGTGTCTCGGTCATGTCTACATAGTTCTCGAACCCATAGGGTCCGCACGCTTAACGTTCGGTGATGATCGGTATTATGAGTTTATGTGATTTGATATACCGAAGGTAGTTCGGTGTCCCGGATGAGATCGGGGACATAACGAGGAGTCTCGAAATGGTCGAGACGTAAAGATCGATATATTGGATGACTATATTCGGACATCGGAAAGGTTCCGAGTGATTCGGGTATTTTTCGGAGTACCAGGGAGTTACGGGAATACGAGGAATAAGTACTCGGCCTCATGGGCCAAGTGGTGGAAGAGAGGAGGCAGGGCGCGCGGCACCCCTAGCCGAAACCGAATTAGACTAGGGGGCCGGCCCCCCTTTCCTCCTTTCCTTCCTCTCCCTCCTTCTCCCTTTCCTCCTACCTTTCCCCCTCCTAGTAGGAGTCGGAAAGGGGAGTCCTACTCCTACTAGGAGGAGGACTCCACCTCCTGGCGTGCCCTGCAAGGGCCCCCCCCCTTGCTCCTTTATATATGGGGGTTGGAGGGCACCCTAGAACACACAAGTTGATTGTTTCAAGCCGTGTGCGGTGCCCCCTTCCACCATAATCCACCTCGATCATATCATAGCGGTGCTTAGGCGAAGACCTATATCAGTAGCAACATCATCACCGTCATCACGCCGTCGTGCTGACGGAACTCTCCCGTGAAGCTCTGCTGGATCGGAGTTCGTGGGACGTCATCGAGCTGAACATGTGCTGAACTCGGAGGTGCCATGTGTTTGGTACTTGGATTGGTCGGTTCGTGAAGACGCTCGACTACATCAACCACGTTCTCATAATGCTTCCGCTTATGGTCTACGAGGGTACGTAGATGATACTCTCCCCTCTCGTTGCTGTGCATCGCCATGATCTTGCGTGTGCGTTTACTTTTTTGAAATTACTACGTTTCCCAACAGTAGCATCCGAGGGAGGTTTATCCGTAGATGTTATATGCACGAGTAGAACACAAGTGAGTTGTGGGCGATACAAGTCATACTGCTTACCAGCATGTCATACTTTGAATCGGTGGTATTTTTGGATGAAGCTCCCCGGACCGACATTACACGTACGCTTACGCGAGACTGGTTCTACCGACATGCTTCTCACACAGGTGGCTGGCGGGTGTCAGTTTCTCCAACTTTAGTTGAACCGAGTGTGACTACGCCCGGTCCTTGTTGAAGGTTAAAACAACACTAACTGGACGAAATAATGTTGTGGTTTCGATGCGTAGGTAAGAACGGTTCTTGCTCAGCCCATAGCGGCCACGTAAAACTTGCAACAACAAAGTAGAAGATGTCTAACTTATTTTGGCAGGGCATGTTGTGATGTGATATGGTCAAGACATGATGCTAAATTTTATTGTATGAGATGATCATGTTTGTAACACAGTTATAGGCAACTGGCAGGAGCCATATGGTTGTCGCTTTATTGTATGAAATTCAATCGCCATGTAATTGCTTTACTTTATCACTAAGCGGTAGCGATAGTCGCGGAGGCAATAGTTGGTGTGACGACAACAATGCTTCGATGGAGATCAAGGTGTCAAGCCGGTGACGGTGGTGATCATGACGGTGCTTTGGAGATGGAGATCACATGCACAAGACGATGATGGCCATATCATATCACTTATATTGATTGCATGTGATTTTTATCCTTTATGCATCTTATTCTGCTTGATTGACGGTAGCATTATAAGATGATCTCTCACTAAATTTCAAGGTACAAGTGTTCTCCCTGAGTAGGCACCGTTGCCAAAGTTCGTTGTGCCGAGACATCATGTGATTATCGGGTTTGATAAGCTCTACGTTCACATACAATGGGTGCAAGCCAGTTTTGCACACACAGAAATACTCGGGTTAAACTTGACGATCCTAGCATATGAAGATATGGCCTCAGAACACTAAGACCGAAAGGTCGAGCGTGAATCATATAGTAGATATGATCAACATAGTGATGTTCACCATTGAAAACTACTCCATTTCACGTGATGACCGGTCATGGTTTAGTTGATATGGATCACGTGATCACTTAGATGATTAGAGGGATGTCTATTTAAGTGGGAGTTCTTAAATATGATTAACTAAACTTTAATTTATCATGAACTTAGGACCTGATAGTATTTTGCTTGTCTATGTTATTGTAGATAGACGGCCCGTGCTGTTGTTTCGTTAAATTTTAATGTGTTCCTTGAGAAAGCAAAGTTGAATGATGATGGTAGAAATTACGCAGACTGGGTCCGTAACATGAGGATTATCCTCATTGCTGCACAGAAAAATTGCGTCCTCGAAGCACCGCTAAGTGCCAAACCCGCTGCAGGAGCAACGCTAGATGTTATGAACGTCTGTCAGAGCAAAGTTGATGACTACTCGATAGTTTAGTGTGACATGCTTTACGGCTTAGAA
Organism: Triticum dicoccoides; assembly: GCF_002162155.2. NCBI lineage: Eukaryota > Viridiplantae > Streptophyta > Magnoliopsida > Poales > Poaceae > Triticum > Triticum dicoccoides. Next base: position 273,424,458 of record NC_041390.1, on the reverse strand, counting down.
CTGGGACTTCAACGATGTTTTGAACGTCATGGAGCATATGAGATGTTCCAGGAGTTGAAGTTAATATTTCAAGAAAATGCCCGGATTAACAGATATGAAGTCTCCAATAAGTTCTACAGTTGCAAGATGGAGGAGAATAGTTCTGTCAGTGAACATATACTCAGAATGTCTGGGTACCATAACCACTTGACTCAACTGGGAGTTAATCTTTGTAACGCCCCGAGATCGATGTGCCAGGTGTCGTCTAGTTATTCACTGTTGCGGCCTTGTCATTGCTTGCGTGTCATGCATTGCATAGCATGTCATACTGTGCATTTCATTTGCATACGTGTTCGTCTCATGCATCCGAGCATTTTCCCCGTTGTCCGTTTTGCATTCCGGCGCTCCTATCTCCTCCGGTGGTCTTTTCTACCTTCTTTTCATGTGTGGGGGTTAAACATTTCCGGATTGGACCGAGACTTGCCATGCGGCCTTGGTTTACTACCGGTAGACCGCCTGTCAAGTTTCGTACCATTTGGACTTCGTTTGATGCTCCAACGGTTAACCGAGGGACCGAAAAGGCCTCGTGTGTGTTGCAGCCCAACACCCCTTCAATTTGGCCCAAAACTCACCTAAACCTCCTCCATCATCTCGGTCGTTCCATCACGATCGCGTGGCCGAAAACCGCCCCTTATTTGGACTCTCCTCGCTCCCTCTACCTATAAATATGTGGCTCTCCCCGAATTTTCGCGCAGTCCAAACCCTAGCAAACTCCTCCTCGCACCGCCGAACATAACTCCCCACCACCGGTCGGACATGTCCGCCGCCACCGCCACCTCAGTTCGCCCAATAGCGTCGTGCCACCTCAGCTCCGCCGCCGCTCCGGGCCAACCGGCTCGTGCTACCGGGCCTCCTGCCTCATCCCCGCCGCCGCGGTTCACCCGCCGGCCTGCCAGGGCCCGCGCGGGGCCCTCCGGGCCCGGTCGTCGCCGCCAGCCGCTCGGCATCGTGCCCGCCCGAGCCGCCTCCTACGCCGCTCCGGCCGCCGCCATGCGCCGCCATGGCCATGCGCCACCGTGCCTCGCCTCCTTCCCGCCGGCGCCGCCCTTCGCCGGCGTGGCCCCGCCGCCGCCGCCATGGGCCCCGCCGCCACTTTGGGTCGCCGGGTCCGCCCCCGGTGCAACTCCGGCGAGCCCCGCGTCCTCCTCCACCGCGCTCCGGCGAGGTCTCCTCCAAGTCCGGCCATCTCCATCGTCTCCGGCGAGGTTCCGTGGATCGGGACCAAATGCACCACTCCCCTGATCCAAACGCCCCATCCAGATCCGGATCCCTCCGTCCCGCACGTCTCCGTCCCGGGTTGACTTTCTCGGAGAGGTCCAGTTTCTACTAAGTCCCCGAGATTTCCATGTTTCATATGCCCATGTTCATCATGTCGTAACTGTGCATCCGTAGCTCCATTTTGCACGTTTAGCATATCAAAATGTTCGTCTCAGAGAGCACATCATTTCATCTCATTGCATCATTTTCATTTGAGTTCATCGTGATGCCCGAAATGCTGTTGGAAGAGTGCTATTTGAGTTTATTGTCAGATCTGCTGCACCAAATAGCTATTTGTCATTTTTGCCATGATTATTGTGTGCATGATATGCTCTTGAGCTCTACATGTGTTTTGTTATATGCCATGCTATCTTTCCAGGGGTGCTATCCATTTATTTTTGTGATGTGTGTGGTGGCTAGCACAAGCTTGCAAAGTGGAGCATTCGTTAATGCTGATTTCAGGGACTTAGCATTTCCACTAAGTCCTTGATCTGTTTATCTCAATATGCCATATGTTCATGTTGTTTCCTAGTGATCCATGCCTCTTTTGAGGATGATCAGTAAGGATGATTTGTTAATATTAAAGTGCTCTATCCATCCATGTCTTTGTTTGCAATTATGGAGCACTCTAGTTTGAGTCAATCGAGATCTACTTTTGCTATTTCGTGAATTTGGGCAGATTGTCTACTTGTTAGCGATTTTGCCGAGGATGTTGTAGTTGATCCGTGCATGCTATGTTGTTGTTCTTGCCATGTCTAGCTTGTATAATGTGTATTATTGTTGGGTGTATGCTTAGATTGTCGTGCCTTGCTCTGTAGTGAGTGCATCGAGCTCGTAAACATGCCTACTTGATATCTGTTTTCAGCATGCTCCAGAACTGATTATGTTTTTGCCATGTTCACATGCTTGCAAATGTATTTTCTGATCCCTTTTGGCTCAAGGTCACTAAGGGACTTTTGTTAAGCTCCTTGAGTAGCTCCATGCCATGCTTTACTTTGCCATGTTCAGGTCCTGTAGCATATAGTTTTCATGCTCCAAAGTGTGCTACCTGATCTGAAATTCCAGACAAGTGTTAATTTCACTAAGTCTGAAATCTGTTTACCAAATGCATTTTTGCCATGCTTGTTTGAACCTGTTAATGGATGATTTGGCTGTAGCTCAGTGTTCATCTTTTGTTAAGCATCATGAATGGATCCCTGCCATGTATTTTGTTGACATGTTTGGGTGCTGTAGCAAGTTTAACTTGTTGCATTTAGATGGCTACTTGCTGTTTATCGCAGACCGGTGCCATATTTGAATTGCTTGCCTTTTCCAAACCGTAACTCCGATTCCGGTGATCTTTATATCGTTTTCAAGTGATTTCACCTCACCTCTCCAGTGGCACACTTGGATTTCCATGTTAAGGCCAGGTTCATTCATGTCTTGTCAAATCATGCATATGCATCGCATTCCGCATCCCGCATATCATATCTTGTTCATGTGTTGGTTTGTTTACTATGTTGTGTGCTTCTTTCCGGTGTTTGCTTCTTCAGGTTGGTTCCGGTAACGTCGCGTTTGTGAGGACCCATTCGTCTACGTCCGTTTGTCTTCTTCATGGACTCGTTCTTCTTCCTTGCGGGATTTCAGGCAAGATGACCATACCCTCGAAATCACTTCTATCTTTGCTTGCTAGATGCTCGCTCTTTTGCTATGCCTATGCTATGATACCTACCACTTGCTTATCATGCCTCCCATATTGTTGAACCAAGCCTCTAACCCACCTTTGTCCCAGCAAATCGTTGTTTGGCTATGTTACCGCTTTGCTCAGCCCCTCTTATAGCATTGTGAGTTGCAGGTGAAGATTGAAGCTTCTTCCATGTTTGGAACATGGATGTTTTGTTGGGATATCACAATATCTCTTATTTAATTAATGCATATATATACTTGGTAAAGGGTGGAAGGCTCGGCCTTATGCCTGGTGTTTTGTTCCACTCTTGCCGCCCCAGTTTCCGTCATATCGGTGTTATGTTCCTGGATTTTGCGTTCCTTACGCGGTTGGGTTATAATGGAAACCCCTTGACAATTCGCTTTGAATAAAACTCCTCCAGCAAGGCCCAACATTGGTTTTACCATTTGCCACCTAGCCTGTTTTTCCCTTGGGTTAGGCCAGCCCAAGGGTCATCTTTATTTTAACCCCCCCGGGCCAGTGCTTGTCTAAGTGTTGGTCCGAAATGGGCAGCCTGCGGGGCCACCTCGGGGAAACTTGAGGGCTGGTTTTACTCGTAGCTTGACCTATCCGGTGTTGCCCTGAGAACGAGATATGTGCAGCTCCCATCAGGATGTCGGCACATCGGGTGGCTTTGATGGACTTGTTTTACCATTATCGAGGATGTCTTGTAACCGGGATTCCGAGTCTGATCGGGTCTTCCCGCTAGAAGGAATATCCTTCGTTGACCGTGAGAGCTTGTGATGGGCTAAGTTGGGACACCCCTGCAGGGATTTAAACTTTCGAAAGTCGTGCCCGCGGTTATGGGCAGATGGGAATTTGTTAATCTCCGATTGTAGAAAACCTGAAGTTGACCTTAATTAAAATGCATCAACCGCGTGTGTAACCGTGATGGTCTCTTTCCGGCAGAGTCTGGGAAGTGAACACAGTGTTGGAGTTATGATTGACGTAGGTTGTTCTAGGATCACTTCTTGATCATAGTTTATCAATCATGCTTTGCCTTCTCTTCTCGCTCTCATTTGCGTATGTTTAGCCACCATATATGCTAGTCGCTTGTTGCAGCTCCACCTCATACCTTTACCTTTCCCATAAGCTTAAATAGTCTTGATCGCGAGGGTGCGAGATTGCTGAGTCCCCGTGGCTCACAGATACTTCCAAAACCAGCTTGCAGGTGCCGATGAGTACGTGCAGACGATGCAACCAAGCTCAAGGAGGAGCTCGATGAAGATCTTGTCCTTCATGTTGTTTCGTTCTAGTTGATCAGTAGTGGAGCCCAGTCGGGACGATTGGGGATCAGTGTAGCATTTGGGGTAGTCTTCTTTTATTTTGGTTCCGAAGTCGGACCTTGTGTGTAACTGGATGATGTAATGCTTTATTCATGTATTGTGTGAAGTGGCGATTGTAAGCCAACTATGTATCTCTTTTCCCTTATTGTATTACATGGGTTGTTTGCGAAGATTATCTCACTTGCGGCATTGCTTTCAATGCGGTTATGCCTCTAAGTCGTGCTTCGACACGTGGGAGATATAGCCGCATCGAGGGCGTTGTAAGTTGGTATCAGAGCCTTCCCCGACCTTGGGAGCCCCATTGCTTGATCGTTTTTAGCGGCCGAGTTGTGTCTAGAAAAATGTTTTGAGTCATTTAGGAATTATATATCGGAGAGTTTAGGAATTCTTTTTACTCCCCAGTCTCCTCATCGCTCTGGTAAGGCATCCTGACGTAGAGTTTTGAATCTTCTCTTCTCAAATTTCACTAAAAAAAATTTAGGATCTCGCGGGTATCTTGGAATCGTTCCGATGGTTTTGTGACGAGAACATTGTTCTTGGTGCCTCTTGTATTTAGGGGTTGCGGCAGTGTCCCGGGGAGTTGAGCTCCGAGGTGTTGTCGTCACAATTTTATCGTTGTAGTTCTGGAATACCTGAGTTTAGTACGCCGACATCGAAAATCTCTTTTATGCAGTTCGTTGGTGAGATAACCTCGACGCCACCCAGTACTGGGGCGGGAGTGCGGGAGTATTGCCATAACTTGTATAACGGATGCTTTTCGAAGGTTGAGGTAGATGATTTCCGAAGGTTTCTTGGTTATGTGTTGAAGGATGGATACAGCTGGAAGTAGGATTTGCTAGTTTTGGGTGAGATATTGTGCTTCCCCTGTATCCCCAACACCTGATTGCATAACCGGAAAGGTTTGGGAGTTTCATAAGTGGGAATTCAAGTAGCTCTTAGGAAATCTTTCCGATAGATGTATGATATGAAATTGGGGTTCGGCGTCTAGTGGTCCGCCTATTGACGGTCGATTTTACAGTGGTCTTGTTGTGTCTTAAAGAGTCCTTGGCTATGTCGACTCGGGGACGCTTCGTATGTCATGTGCACTGCCTTGTACATGATGGTGCTGTACGATCGAGACCGTGTAGGCCCCACCACGAAAACTTTGGACGAAATCTCTATCATATGTTTGTTCCGGCTTATTCTGCAAGCCAATCCTTTGTTTTGTTTCAGTTCTGGTATTTGAGTTGCTTCGATGTCAAATGTTGATTCCATACCTTTCCAAACCGGTGTTCTCATACTCCTATGCAAATACTAATCCTTCTTGATAATCGAGATTGCCATGCCAATCCTTTTCTACCGATGTGCTTCTCTTCAAGTGGGTCAAATCTTGTCAATTTTCGCAAGATCAATTATCAGTTCTTCTCAACGGTGTTTGTTTCATCCGTCCCAAGTTGCCTTTGTTTTCCCACCCTCCCACCCTTGTTTCTTCGAGGACTCAGATGTCTTAATCAAGTATCCTTTTATTCTTGTGAAGCCTTTCCATTCTTTTCCTTTAATGTTCTTATCCGGCGATTCTCATGAAGATACTAACGGAACTTCTAGTTCATCATTCTTCTTTTCTTTTATCTTCTCCGGTGGAACCAATTCAAGTCTTGTTGATCATATCTTTTCCTCGTTTCAAATACATTCTCTTGCCGGTGCACCTCATGTTCAGTCATTTCTCGCTATTCAATTGTTCCGGAGTGCTCAAGATATCTCGAAGATTCGTGTTTCCCGCTCTACATTCGTTCAAGCTCTTTCGAGGATGTTATCTCATTCAAGTCATCTAATTCAACCGGTGCTTTCTCCTTTTCAAGTAATCTTTTCAACGGTGTTTCTTTTGAGTGGGCCCTAACCCACAGGTCTTTTCGCAGGATCTTACCTGACTCTTCTTATTTTCCCAGAGCTATCCTCAAATTTCTTTTGAAGTTTGACGTAAGAATGATTTATCATCAGTCAAATGCTTTTCTCCAAGATCTGTCGAATTCTTTTCATCGTTGGCCCAACCTATTCGTTTTGATTCTTCCGGAGCGTCTAAATAATTTGGTGGTGTTCCTCATCATCATTCTCAGATTTTCAAGACCGAAGAAGAGTTTCTTTCAAACATTGCCCCATTCTATGCCATCCTCTCATAATTGGTTTTGATTGTGAGATTTCTTTTCACCCATCAAGGGCAATTCAGGAGTCTTTTCAGTTTGATTATCCGGAGCCCATCATCTCAAGTTATTCGTTCTCAGCCTTTCAGTTATCATCCTCCAATCTTACTGGTGCATCATTCAATATTCTCTAATTAGCTCGTGATCTCTTCGTTTCAGTGGTATCTAAATCCCCTCAAGTATCTTCACTCGGTCTCAAATTCTTCCCGGTGATTCATCCCTTTACTTCGTTCAGTTCCAATTCTTACGGTGGCTATTCAGGATTTTTCTTCCTTGCTATCATATCTATTTATTCGTTGTCAATTCTTACGGTGGTTCGTTCAAGGGTGCTTCTCTTTCGTTATCATACCAATTCATTTGTTGTTTTCAATCCTTCCGGCGGCTCGTTCAATACCTTCTCAAGTTTGCGCCATATCTCTCTAAATCCTTTCTACGAGAATAAGTTGTATGCAATCTGTTGCTTGTCATCAATTTAAATTGGGGATGGATACGCATAACGTAATTATTATTCTTGTTTCATCGAGTTCATTCAATTCCCTATTCCATAGGCTCATCAAATTCCTGATTTCAATTGTTTCATCTTCTCTTTTTCCCAGAGTTCCAACCTTTTTCAAATATTTCACCACGCAGATTCATCTAAATCGGTACATGGATTCACCTCGTGTTTACAACTTCTCTTTCCTTTCGGTTGATTCATCCTTTTGTTTACCGGAGTTTTTCATGGAGGTTCTACATGATGGTTCATCAAGGATTTAATTCCTTCTCAAAGTTTTTCATCGAGATTCATCTCTAATGAGCTCAAACATTCTTCATCTTGCAATCTGGAGTGCAATTCTTTCAACTGTATCATTCGAGGTGGTATTATGTCATTCTTGATAATTTGAGTTCATGTCTCATGATTCACATGTGGTTAAGAATGAGGTATTTTAAATCCATCAATCTCTTCTTTGGAGTTATCTTGGGGTTATACTTCACCTAAAGCCTTCTCTAAGGTTTGTTGCTATTATGGTGCTTATAAATGACCCAAGTTCTTCTTTTATCCTCCCGGTGATATAGCTTTCTCGTCTCCTTCTTGTTTTTATCAATCCAATCCAATTCTTTTTCCCGTGAGTGGCAGGTTGTCACCTCATAATTTGAGATGTATTCCATAAGACCATATCAATCTTATTCTTTTTGTTGTTGGTTTCCCAACAACTCCGTTCTAGCATTTGTTGTAAGCGTGCTCTCGTTTTTTCCCCTTCATTCATTCCATTCTTACTTTTGTTCCGGAGGCATTGTGATGTTGCTCTCTTCGACCCATCATCTTGTTTTGTCAAGATCATGTTCTTTCCTTTCCTAGTTCATTCAACCGGAGTGTTGTGTCATCCCTTCAATTTCTTTTCATCTTATCAAGCTTTCTTCTCTTTTCTACCGGAGTTCTCTCCAAATTATATCATTATTATGCCTTCTCTATCTCGTTTCCATCCGAGTGTTGTGTCCCTTTTTGCTCAAGCTCTCTCATTTTATCAAGTCTTCATCTCTTTTCAACCGAAGTGCTACCCGATTCGGTTCTTTCTTTTCCCTTTTTCGTAATAGAGCGCTTTTAACTTTATTCTTCTCTGTTGTTTTCTTTCTTCAAATTTGTTTAACCTTTCAAGGTTCTTTGGTTTCACTCGTTTGTCAAAGAAGCAACTTAGTTCTACCGTTTCTCTTCCTTTTCCGTTGTCCCTCCGGTGCCATTCTAGATCTCGGGACGAGATCCTCTCATAGTGGTGGAGTGTTGTAATGCCCCGAGATCGATGTGCCAGGTGTCATCCAGTTATTCGCTGTTGTGGCCTTTTCATTGCTTGTGTGTCATGCATTGCATATCATGTCATCTTGTGCATTTCATTTGCATACATGTTCGTCTCATGCATCCGAGCATTTTCCCCGTTGTTCGTTTTGCATTCCGGCGCTCCTATCTCCTCCGGTGGTCTTTTCTACCTTCTTTTCATGTGTGGGGGTTAAACATTTCCAGATTGGACCGAGACTTGCCATGCGGCCTAGGTTTACTACCGGTAGACCGCCTATCAAGTTTCGTACCATTTGGACTTCGTTTGATGCTCCAACGGTTAACCGAGGGACCAAAAAGGACTCGTGTGTGTTGCAGCCCAACACCCCTTCAATTTGGCCCAAAACCCACCTAAACCTCCTCCATCATCTCGGTCGTTCGATCACGATCGCGTGGCCGAAAACCGCACCTCATTTGGACTCTCCTAGCTCCCTCTACCTTTAAATATGTGGCTCTCCCCGAATTTTCGCGCAGTCCAAACCCTAGCAAACTCCTCCTCGCGCCGCCGGACATAACTCCCCACCACCTGCCGGACATGTCCGCCGCCACCGCCACCTCAGTTCGCCCAATAACGTCGTGCCACCTAAGCTCCGCCGGCGCTCCGGGCCAACCGGCTCGCGCCACCGGGCCTCCTGCCTCATCCTCGCCACCGCGGTTCACCCGCCGGCCCACCAGGGCCTGCGCGGGGCCCTCCAGGCCCGGTCGCTGCCGCCAGCCACTCGGCATCGCGCCCGCCCGAGCCGCCTCCTGCGCCGCTCCGGCCGCCTCCGCAGTCATGCGCCACCGCGCCTCGCCTCCTTCCCGCCGGCACCGCCCTTCGCCGGCGTGGCCCTGCCGCCGCTGCCATGCACCCCGCCGCCGCTTTGGGTCGCCGGGTCCGCCCCCAGTGCAACTCCGGCGAGCCCCGCGTCCTCCTCCACCGCACTCCGGCGAGGTCTCCTCCAAGTCAGGCCATCTCCATCGTCTCCGGCGAGGTTCCGTGGATCGGGACCAGATCCACCACTCCCCCAGATTGAGAGATATGAAGTCACCAATAAGTTCTATAGTTGCAAGATGGAGGAGAATAGTTCTGTCAGTGAACATATACTCAGAATGTCTGGGTACCATAACCACTTGACTCAACTGGGAGTTAATCTTCCTGTTGATAGTTTCATTGACAGAGTTCTTCAATCACTGCCACCAAGCTACAAGAGCTTCGTGATGAACTATAATATGCAAGGCTTGGATAAGACGATTCCCGAGCTCTTCGCAATGCTAAAAGTTGCGGAGGTAGAAATCGAGAAGGAGCATCAAGTGTTGATGGTTAACAAGACCACCAGTTTCAAGAAAAAGGGTAAAGGGAAGAAGAAAGGGAACTTCAAGAAGAACGGCAAACAAGTTGCTGCTTAAGAGAAGAAAACCAAGTCTGGACCTAAGCCTGAGACTGAGTGCTTCTACTGCAAAGGGACTAGTCACTGGAAGTAGAACTGCCCCAAGTATTTGGCGGATAAGAAGGATGGCAAGGTGAAAAAAAGTATATGTGATATACATGTTATTGATGTGTACCTTACTAAAGCTCGCAGTAGCACCTGAGTATTTGATATTGGTTCTGTTGCTAATATTTGCAACTCGAAACAGGGACTACAGATTAAGCGAAGATTGGCTAAGGACGAGGTGATGATGCGCGTGTGAAATGGTTCCAAAGTCGATGTGATCGCCGTCGGCACGCTACCTCTACATCTACCTTCAGGATTAGTTTTAGACCTAAATAATTGTTATTTGGTGTCAGCGTTGAGCATGAACATTATATCTGCATCTTGTTTGATGCGAGACGGTTATTCATTTAAAGCAGAGAATAATGGTTGTTCTTTTTATATGAGTAATGTTTTTTATGGTCATGCACCCTTGAAGAGTGGTCTATTTTTAATGAATCTCGATAGTACTGATACGCATATTCATAATGTTGAAGCCAAAAGATGTAGAGTTGATAATGATAGTGCAACTTATTTGTGGCACTGTCGTTTAGTTCATATTGGTGTAAAGCGCATGAAGAAACTCCATTCTGATGGACATTTGGAATCAGATGATTATGAATCACTTGGTACTTGCGAACCATGCCTCATGGGCAAGATGACTAAAACGTTGTTCTCCGGAACTATGGAGCGAGCAACAGATTTTTTGGAAATCATACATACTGATGTATGTGGTCCGATGAATATTGAGGCTCACGGCGGGTATCATTATTTTCTCACCTTCACAGATGATTTGAGTAGATATGGGTATATCTACTTGATGAAACATAAGTCTGAAATATTTGAAAAGTTCAAAGAGTTTCAGAGTAAAGTGGAAAATCATCGTAACAAGAAAATCAAGTTTCTACGATCTGATCGTGGAGGTGAATATTTGGTCTTCATTTGAAACAATGTGGAATAGTTTTGCACCTCACGCCACCTGGAACACCACAGCGTAATGGTGTGTTCGAATATCGTAATCGTACTTTACTAGATATGGTGCGATCTATGATGTCTCTTACTGATTTACTGCTATCATTTTGGGGTTACGCTTTAGAGACAGCTACGTTCACGTTAAATAGGGCACCATCTAAATCCGTTGAGATTACGTCTTATGAACTATGGTTTGGCAAGAAACCAAAGTTGTCGTTTCTTAAAGTTCAGGGCTGCGATGCTTATGTGAAAAAGCTTCAACCTGATAAGCTCAAACCCAAATCGGAGAAATGTGTCTTCATAGGATACCCAAAGGAGACTGTTGGGTACACCTTCTATCATAGATCCGAAGGCAAGACATTTGTTGCTAAGAATGGGTCCTTTCTAGAGAGGGACTTTCTCTCGAAAGAAGTGAGTGGGAGGAAAGTAGAACTTGAGGAGGTAACTATACCTGCTCCCTTATTGGAAAGTAGTCCATCACAAAAACCGGTTCATGTGACACCTACACCAATTAGTGAGGAAGGCAATGATGATGATCATGAAACTTTAGATCAAGTTACTACCGAACCTCGTAGGTCAACCAGAATAAGATCCGCACCAGAGTGGTACGGTAATCCTGTTCTAGAGGTCATGTTACTTGACCAGGATGAACCTATGAACTATGAGGAAGCGATGATGAGCCCAGATTCCGAAAAATGGCTTGAGGCCATGAGGCCATGAAATCTAAGATGGGCTCCATGTATGAGAACAAAGTGTGGACTTTGATTGACTTGCCCGATGATCGGCAAGCCATCAAGAATAAATGGATCTTCAAGAAGAAGACTGACGCTAATAGTAACGTTACTGTCTACAAAGCTCAACTTGTTGCGAAATGTTTTCGACAAGTTCAAGGAGTTGACTATGATGAGACCTTCTCACCCGTAGCGATGCTTAAGTCCGCCCGAATCATGTTAGCAATTGCCGCATTTTATGATTATGAAATTTGGCAAATGGATGTAAAGACTGCATTCCTGAATGGATTTCTGGAAGAAGAGTTGTATATGATGCAACCTGAAGGTTTTATCGATCCAAAGGGTACTAACAAAGTGCGCAAGCTTCAGCGATTCATTTATGGACTGGTGCAAGCCTCTCGGAGTTGGAACAAACATTTTGATAGTGTGATTAAGGCATATGGTTTCATACAAACTTTTGGAGAAGCCTGTATTTACAATAAAGTGAGTGGGAGCTCTGTAGCATTTCTAATATTATATGTGGATGACATATTGTTGATTGGAAATGATATAGAATTTCTGGATAGCATAAAAGGATACTTGAATAAGAGTTTTTTGATGAAAGACCTCGGTGAAGCTGCTTATATATTAGGCATCAAGATCTATAGAGATAGATCAAGATGCCTAATTGGACTTTCACAAAGCACATACCTTGATAAAGTTTTGAAGAAGTTCAAAATGGATCAAGCTAAGAAAGGGTTCTTTCCTGTGTTACAAGGTGTGAAGTTGAGTAAGACGCAATGCCCGACCACTGCAGAAGATAGAGAGAAAATGAAAAGTGTTCCCTATGCTTCAGCCATAGGCTCTATCATGTATGCAATGTTGTGTACCAGACCTGATGTGTGCCTTGCTATTAGTTTAGTAGGGAGGTACCAAAGTAATCTAGGAGTGGATCAGTGGACAGCGGTTAAGAACATCCTGAAATACCTGAAAAGGACTAAGGATATGTTTCTCGTTTATGGAGGTGACAAAGAGCTCGTCATAAATGGTTACATTGATGCAAGCTTTGACACCGATCCGGACGATTCTAAATCGCAAACCGAATACGTGTTTATATTGAACGGTGGAGCTGTTAGTTGGAGCAATTCTAAACAAAGTGTCGTGGCGAGATCTACGTGTGAATTGGAATACATAGCTGCTTCGGAAGCAGCAAATGAAGGAGTCTGGATGAAGGAGTTCATATCCGATCTAGGTGTCATATCTAGTGCATCAGGTCCAATGAAAATCTTTTGTGACAATACTGGTGCAATTGCCTTAGCAAAGGAATCCAGATTTCACAAGAGAACCAAACACATCAAGAGATGCTTCAATTCCATCCGCGATCAAGTCCAGGTGGGAGAAATAAAGATTTGCAAGATACATATGGATCTGAACATTGCAGACCCGTGGACTAAGCCTCTCTCAGGAGAAAAACATGATCAGCACCATGGCTCCATGGGTGTTAGACTCATTACTGTGTAATCTAGATTATTGACTCTAGTGCAAGTGGGAGACTGAAGGAAATATGCCCTAGAGGCAATAATAAAGTTATTATGTATTTTCTTATGTCATGATAAATGTTTATAGTTCATGCTAGAATTGTATTAATCGGAAACATAATACATGTGTGAATACATAGATAAACAAAGTGTCACTGGTATGCCTCTACTTGACTAGCTCGTTTATCAAAGTTGGTTATGTTTCCTAACCATAGACATGAGTTGTCATTTGATAAACGGGATCACATCATTAGGAGAATGATGTGATTGACTTGACCCAATCCATTAGCTTAGCACTTGATCGTTTTAGTTTACTGCTATTGCTTTCTTCATGACTTATACATGTTCCTATGACTATGAGATTATGCAACTCCCGATTACTGGAGGAACACTTTGTGTGCTACCAAACATCACAACGTAACTGGGTGATTATAAAGGTGCTCTACAGGTGTCTCCGATGGTACTTGTTGAGTTGGCATAGATCGAGATTAGGATTTGTCACTCCAATTGTTGGATAGGTATCTCTGGGCCCTCTCGGTAATGCACATCACTATAAGCCTTGCAAGCAATGCAACTAATGAGTTAGTTGCGGGATGATGCATTACGGAAACGAGTAAATAGACTTGCCGGTAATGAGATTGAACTAGGTATTGAGATACCGACGATCGAATCTCGGGTAAGTAACATACCGATGACAAAGGGAACAATGTATGTTGTTATGCGGTTTGACCGATAAAGATCTTCGTAGAATATGTAGGAGCCAATATGAACATCCAGGTTCCACTATTGGTTATTGAGCGGAGACATGTCTCAGTCATGTCTACATAGTTGTCGAACCCGTAGGGTCCGCACGCTTAACGTTCGGTGACAATCGGTATTATGAGTTTATGTGATTCGATGTACCAAAGGTAGTTCAGAGTCCCGGATGAGATCCGGGACATGACGAGGAGTCTCAAAATGGTCGAGATGTAAAGATCGATATATTGCACGACTATATTCGGACATCGGAAATGTTCCGAGTGATTCGGGTATTTTTCGGAGTACCGGGGAGTTACGAGAATACGGGGAAGAAGTATTGGGCCTCATGGGCCAAGTGGTGGAAGAGAGGAGGCAGGGCGCGCGGCCCCCCTAGCCCAAACCAAATTGGACTAGGGGGTCGGCCCCCCTTTCCTCCTTTCCTTCCTATCCTTCCTTCTCCCTCTCCTCCTTCATTTCCCCCTCCTAGTAGGAGTAGGAAAGGGGAGTCCTACTCCAACTAGCAGGAGAATTCCTCGTCCTGGCGCGCCCTGCAAGGGCCCCCCCTTGCATATACAGGGGAAGGGGGCACCCTAGAACACACAAGTTGATTGTTCCAAGCCGTGTGCGGTGCCCCCCTCCACCATAATCCACCTCGATCATATTGTAGTGGTGCTTAGGCAAATCCCTGCGCCGGTAGCAACATCATCATCATCATCACGCCATCGTGCTGACGGAACTCTCCCGTGAAGCTCTGATGGATGAGAGTTCGTGGGACGTCATCGAGCTGAACGTGTGCTGATCTCGGAGGTGTCGTGCATTCGGTACTTGGATCGGTCGGATCATGAAGACGTTCGACTACATCAACCGCGTTCTCATGTAGAGCAAGGCAGGTTTCAAAGGAATATATACCTCTGGGTCGTCGGCATGTGGCAAAGACGGCGTCGGGAGGCCGCATCTTGGCCACAATACCACAGGGAGGAAGAAGGGGTCCGAGGCCCTCTCGAGTCGGCGCTCTCTCGGAGAGAATGGCACAGCTGCCGATCGGGACGCACGTGTAGCCGTTGGTCTCCTCCCTCGCCGCTGACGACAGCGTGAACGATGCACGTACACCCCTGCCCCAGTCGAGGTGGTCCGGCTGGATTTGTGACCAGCCGTGAGCAGAGAGAGTGTGGCCACCTATGTCTTGCATAGATCTGGAGAGCATGAGAGAGTGAAAGAGAGGAATCGTAGTAAAGCAAGCGCTAAGGCCCCTGCTTATATATATAGTGGAGTGATTTTGTTGTACCAACTTCAAAAAAATGTGCTCCTACATGTACCCACAAGTGGGTGTGAGAGAACTAGTGCGTGCGTGCACTGCTTCTCTTCGTGAGAGTACAATATACTATGCCTAAAGAACGTTCGCCACAAGAGTAATAGTATAAGTGTGTGACATGTGAGCTAAAATAAAAGGTGCGCGACGTCTTTTGTTTTTTAGAAGTTCTGAGGGTAGGGTGTGAAGAGCACATATGTGTGTGACATCTACCTACAGATAGACGGTGGGTATAAGAGGACTCGGGAGAGTCGTGACTCATGAGGGTGCGTGTGTTCGGGAGAGAGGGGGACACATACCAATGCAATGCATGTGTCCATAAATCATTATCCAACATACGTTCTCCACATGCCGTTTCCTGACGAATGCCGTAAGAACCGTTAGATCGGCATCCGACAGTGTCAGTTTTGGCATGTCATTTAACAGAGCAGCCACTCCTCCTACACACAAATCTTCCATGTGAGTGTTAGCAACTGCCGTATGCTCCTCCCTCCGTTCCAAAATGCAGTGCATATAGCTTTATTGAAAATTCGAACCTCGCAAACTTTTACCGAGTTTTCGTGTACCAAAATGCACATATAGAATACCCAGTATATATCATTTCATTCATCTTTGAGAGGTAAGTATAAAAATGGGGGAGGAGTCTACGAAGAAAGACTGTCATATCACCTGCAACAATTTCAACCATCCTTTGGTGTGGAGGAATATCATAGGAACTCTATATGATATAATTTTTATAGGATTTTTTCCTTTAGAGCCAATTGGTTCATAGGAATAGATTCATATACTCCACATTTCAAAGGAGATAAACATGATATCATTTTTATAGATTTAGATCCACTTGGTTCATATGAATGGATTCCTATACTCCCATAATTTCAAAGGAAAATAAACATTAGCGTATATTCAATAGAAAAGTTCATATGATGTGAACCAAATGACATATCTTTTGTAATCCCTCCTCATAGGAATTGAGATACATGTCATCTCTAGATTCAATAGAAAAAGTTCCTATTATGTGAACCAAATGACATCTCTTTCACAATCCCTACTCATAGGAATTGAGATACATGTCATCTCTTTCCCTACAACTTCCATGTATACATCTTCTTGATAGAGGCGAAGGTGTCCCGATGTTTCGATGAGATAGATATCGTTTTATGTGGGAGTCGACTTTGACGATCCGACTACGAATGTGCGAAGACGTCGCGGCGTAGCAATCACTAAACCAACTTCTGAGGGTTATTGACCACGCCGGAGCATGATCAACCTGACCACGAGGGTCTATTTCCTGCGAGCAAATGAAGAACAAGCAAGAAACCGAGATTGCAATCTGGATATTGCGAATAAAAGAGGAAAGCTTTATTAATGAAGGCGGGGTTCTGTGACGTCTTGCTCTGGTCGTTGGACACAAACGAAGTACGCGAAGTTGCAGCTATGGCAAACTTTGAATCTAAACAAAACCCAAAGTCTAAATGACGCCCTAAGGGTTGTATATATGGAGGAAGAGGGGGGAATTTCGTGGCCCTTGGAGGAGGGGTCCGAAACCAACCCTAACTCTTGTTTCCCCACACATAGGGACTCTAAGAACAGCCTATACTTAAGTATTTCGAAAATACATGGGCCTGGCCCAATAATAAGGTGACGCACCACCTAGAATAGCCTCTGGACGAAATTTATGAAGTGGGATCTTGTATATTTCTTCCAAGGTTTTATGCACTCCTTATGGTGGCTTCAAAGTCCTGAAATCATCACTTGTAACTCCGTTCTTGATCCCCTTGCGCATGCCATCATCTCCATGTTTGAACTTGCTCCAATGTTTATCTTTCTTGTCCAAGCTAGGCCCTTCATTTGTAAGCAAAAACAAATTTACCAATTTAGGCAGCATCATATTCTCATGAACATTAGAATCATTACCAAGAAAAGAAAGTACCTGATAATTCAATTGGCGTGCGCGAGCTCTAGTAATTGGTCCAGTATGCATAGCAGCAGGGGCTGTGGGTGTAACAATGGTATTGATTTCCTCATCATCCTCCCTTCTTGAAATGAATTCGTCCTCGACGAAAGCTCATCGTCCTCACCCAAATAAGGCTTCAAATATGCAATGTTGAAAGTGGTACTAACCTCAAAATCTGCAGGCAGCTCAAGTTTATATGCATTATCATTTATTTTCTCTAACACCTTAAAAGGACCATCAGCACGTGGCATTAGCTTTGATTTGCGCAAATTAGGAAATCTATCCTTACACAAATGTAACCAAACAAGATCTCCAGGTGCAAACACAACATGTTTTCTACCCTTATCTCCAGCAAGTTTATATTTATCATTCATACGCTCAATGTTTTCCTTAGTTAACTCATGCATTTTTAAAATCAATTCAGCACGTTCTTTCACATCAAAATTAACCTTCTCTGGAGATGGAAGAGGTAACAAATCAATAGGTGCACGAGGTAGGAAACCATACAAAATTTCAAAAGGGCACATCTTAGTAGTAGAATGCAATGAACGATTATAAGCAAATTCAATATGAGGCAAGCATTCTTCCCACATTTTCTTATTATTCTTCAAAACAGCCCTAAGCATAGTAGACAATGTTCTATTGACTACTTCAATTTGTCCATCAGTTTGGGTGACAAGTAGTACTAAAAAGCAGTTTAGTCCCCAACTTAGCCCATAAATATCTCCAAAAGTGGCTAAGAAATTTAGTATCACGATCTGAAACAATAGTATTTGGCACACCATGCAAGCAAATAATTTCACGAAAGAACAAATCAGCAACATTAACAGCATCATTGCTTTTATGACATGGTATAAAGTGTGCCATTTTCGAGAACCTATCCATGAAAACAAATATGCTATCCCTCCCCTTCTTTGTGCGAGGTAAACCTAAAACAAAGTCCATAGATATATCCTCCCAAGGAACACTAGGTGTAGGAAAAGGCATATATAAACCATGAGGATTGAGTCGTGACTTAGCTTTTTGACATGTAGTGCAGCGAGCAACAAAACGCTCAACATCCCATCTCATCTTTGGCCAAAATAAATGTGTAGAAAGTATATCCTCCGTCTTCTTAACGCCAAAGTGTCCCATTAATCCTCCTCCATGCGCCTGCTACAACAACAAAAGACGAACGGAGCTAGCTGGAATGCATAGCTTGTTAGCACGAAACACAAATCCATCGTTAAGAACGAACTTGTTCCAAGTTCTCCCTTCCTTACAATTCCACAATACATCTTTAAATTCAGCATCATGCACATATTGATCTTTGATGGCCTCCAAACCAAATATTTTAAAGTCAAGTTGTGAAAGCATAGTATAATGACGAGACAATGCATCAGCAATAACATTTTCTTTACCCTTCTTGTGTTTAATGACATAAGGGAAAGTCTCAATGAATTCAACGAACTTAGCAAGTCGAAGGTTCAGTTTTTCTTGAATTTTATTGTGTTTCAAAGATTCATGATCAGAATGTATAACAAATTCCTTGGGCCATAGAAAATGTTGCCATGTTTCTAAGGTCCGAACAAGAGCATATAATTCTTTATCGTAAGTAGAACAGTTCAGACTAGGCCCACTCAATTTTTCAGAAAAGTATGCAACAGGTTTGCCATCTTGTAATAACACACCTCCTAATCCAATTCCAATAGCATCACATTCAAGCTCAAAAGTCTTATTAAAATCAGGAAGTTGGAGTAAAGGAGCATGTGTCAACTTATCTTTCAATACCGTGAAGACTTCTTCCTGTGCGGTACCCCAAACAAAAGGCAAATCCTTCTTTGTAAGCTTGTTGAGAGGTGCAGCAATGGTGCTGAAATCTCTCACAAAATGCCTATAGAAACCAGTGAGGCCATGGAAACTCCTCACTTGTGTGACCGTTTTGGGCTGCGACCAACTCTCAATAGCTTCAATCTTGACTTTATCAACTTCAATTCCCTGTGGAGTAACAACATAGCCAAGAAAAGATACTCGGGAGGTGCAAAAGGTGCACTTTCCAAGGTTACCAAACAAACGTGCATCGCGTAGAGCAATAAAAATAGCATGTAAATGTTCCTCCAAAGATCTTCTATAAATCAGTATATCATCAAAATAGACTACCGCAAATCGTCCAATGAAAGCACGTAAAACTTCGTTCATTAGTCTCATGAAAGTACTAGGTGCATTAGTTAACCCAAAAGGCATGACTAACCACTCATATAAACTGAACTTAGTTTTAAATGATGTTTCCCATTCATCTCCCAATTTCATACGAATTTGATGGTATCCACTACATAAATCAACTTTGGAGAAAATTGTAGAGCCACTCAATTCATCAAGCATATCATCTAACCTAGGAATAGGATGACGATAATGAATAGTAATATTATTAATGCCTCTACAATCAACACACATACGCGACGTACCATCCTTTTTAGGCACTAGTATAATAGGAACAACACAAGGACTAAGAGATTCGTGTATGTAACCTTTATCGAGCAGCTCATGTACTTGACGCAAAATCTCCTTCGTCTCCTCTAGATTGGTACGGTATGGTGCACGGTTGGGTAGCGATGCACCGCGAATTAAGTCAATTTGATTCTCAATCCCTCAAATAGGTGGTAATCCCGGTGGCACGTCTTGTGGGAAGACGTCAGCGAACTCCTGCAAAATGTTAGTGACAGAAGGGGGCAAAGAGGAAGGCACATCCTCGAATGAGAATAATGCCTCTTTGCACACAAAAGCATAGCAAACAGATTTGCTGAAATCTAACTCATCAATATCAGATTTTGTGGCAAGTAAACATGCACTTTTCAATTTAATTTCAGAAGCAACACTAGATGGTTGATTATTAGGTTTCATTTGTTGCTCAAATTCTTTTGCCACAATCTGATTTTCACTCTTATTTTTCTCCTGTTTTGCTTTATTAGCTCTATTAATATAATCTTTCAAAATGGATGCAGGAGTCATAGGAAGCAAAGTAATATGGCTATCCTTATGAACAAGAGTATACTGATTATTTCTACCATGGTGTACAGAATTTTATCAAATTGCCATGGTCTACCAAGTAATAAGGAACATGCTTGCATGGGTACCATATCACAATCAACATAATCAGCATATGCAGAGATACTAAAATGCACATGAACAGTACGTGTTACCTTAACCTTGCCGCTGTTGTTGAACCATTGGATGTAGTAAGGATGTGGATGTGGTCTTGTGGTGAGAGATAGCTTCTCCACCATGTCCATGCTAGCCAAGTTTTTGTAGCTCACTCCATCTATGATGACGCGAACAGAATGTTCCTTCACAACTCCCTTTGTATGGAACAAATTATGCCTTTGATTTTGCTCAGCTTGTGTAACCTGCACACTCAAAACACGTTGAGCAACTAAATATTCATACCTGTCAGCATCTTCAGCAGCCATGTATTGAGTCTCATGATCAGAATCCTCTCCACCGTGTTCTTCATGTGTAATAAGAGCCAAAGTCTCCTCATCATAGTCACTAGCGGACTCATACCCACCATCCTCAGTAGCAATCATCACACGCTGAGATTTGCATTCTCTCGCAAAATGTCCTCTTCCCTTACAACGACGACAAATAATATCACTTGTATGCCCTGTTGATGCCATGGAAGAAAAAGAGCTCTGCGCAGGCCCCGACAGGTGTGCTCTTGGCAAATAGTGGTGGTTGTGCCTGCTTTCTTGTATCACGGCTGGAGGTGGCACCTGATGGAGGTGCTGGTGTAGTGGAAGTAGAGGATGCACGTGGTGTCCATGATGAAGATCGACCTGCACAAAAGTTAGTTCGCGCCAATGCCTGTCGATCCTACACTTCACGTTCAGCTTTACAAGCAAGATGGAATAAAAGAGTGATATTAGTATACTCCTTATACTCTAGAATGCTCGGAATCTCTCTATTTAATCCACCCATAAAACGTGCAAGCATAGCTTCATTCTCCTCAACAATACCACATCTAATCATGCTAGTTTGTAATTCCTGATAATATTCTTCTACAGATTTTTTCCTTGTCTTAAACGCTGCAATTTTTGAAGTAATTCACGTTGATAATATGGTGGAACCCAACGAGTACGCATAGCAGTTTTCAAAGCAGCCCAAGTAGCTGGAATGGGATATAATCTACAATGTTCAGACCACCAAACACATGCAAAACTAGTGAAAGCACAAACAACAGTAGGAACACGTCTCTCCTCAGGATATTGTAAACATGTAAAAAGTTGTTCAGTTTCTAACTCCCAAGTAAGATATATATCAGGAACATATCTACCCTCAAATGGTGGAATATTCAATTTCAGTTTAGGAAGATGGTCATGATCTCGTACCTCAGGTGGTGGTGCAGCCCTACCGTTGCGATGATATGCATGAGGACGACCTGGTGGTGGTGGTGCTGGTGGTTGCACATAGTTCTGATTTTGATCAACCTCATCCTCGTAATGGTCCTCCACCTCTGCAGTAGCAGCAGGAGCGACAGAAGCACCAAGAGTAGGTACAGCAGCACCAAAAGTTTGACCAGGCTCAATGGGAATGCGTTGTGCTCGTCCCACTTGATTTGGAAGATGATGTTGTTGTTGTTGTAGAGGTGTGACAGGTGCAGCGGGAGGTGGAAGACGCATGAGCAATTCATTAAACTTGTTATCGAGATTTGTTTCGAACGCCTTCTCAATGCCATCTATCTTCTCCATGGCCTCTTCAAATCTATTTAGCACATCTTCACCTGTCCACTTATCATTTGCTGAAACTTATCATGTAACTCTTTGTTTGTCATGTTCTCCCAGTCAGTCTCGTCGGCTTGTGATCCTGCCATGGTTAGCAGCAATAGAAACACATAAGAATATGATCCTACAGACTACTAGTAAGTGGTGGACAGTCACAAATCTGTCAAGCGAATCTCAAATTCTTACCAGTTCTTACCAAGCAGTAGGTGGTGATCAGCAACCGTTGTAGTCAAAACTCTCAAAGCTTGGATAGAGCGATTACCGGGGAGAGTCAAACGCACGACGTAGATGTATGTGGAGTTGGGAAGGCTTATAATATGGTAGCAAAAGGGGTCAGCAATAATCAATTCAGATATGCAAAGTTGAATAAACGCTCAACGACGTTACTGTGCTGGTCCTAGGCTAGACCGTACTAGAGACGCGAGCCTAGAACACTAACAAAATCACGGCGCTGCACATAAAGAAGGGAAAAGCACACTCTAGAACTTTTTTCTTTTCGCTCTGTTTTTTTGTCGCTCCTCTTTTTTGCGCTCCTTTTTTTTGCGAAAAATCACTATAATGGTGAGTGTCTCAAAACTCTTCCCTCGTCAAACTGATAGGATGGGCACGCAATTTTTTTGACTTTTTTTGGAAATCAGGGTAGCAATGACGAAAAAGTGCGACAAAAAATCACTATGATGGCGAGTGTCTCAAAATGCTCCGTGGACCTAAAAATAGGATAGGGAAAAAAATTGGTCGCCTAAAGTTTGGCCTAAAAACTGCCCGGGGGTCTCTAGACTCTTTTTTTCTAAGACCTACTCAGGCAAGGAAACACAAAACGAAAACTAGATGGATCTCTTAAACAAACCTAATATGAAAAGAACTCGGATTGGTGGTGGACAGGGAGATGCATATGTGGACTCGGATTGGTGGTGGACAGGCAGATGTATATGTGGACTTGGATTGGTGGTGGACAGGCGGATGTATATGTGGACTCGGATTGGTGGTGGACAGGCGGATGTATATGTGGACTCGGATTGGTGGTGGACAGGCGGATGTATATGGCAGCAGTAAGGAATATGTTGGTGGTGCTGGTATGTGGTAGGAACAATGACAATGGTGCGGCGGCGGCATGACAACTTGTGAACAGAACTCAAAACTCTAAAGGAAACTAGACGCTAAGACCAGCAACTAGACACGATGATGCAACCGAAATTCAACAATGCGAAACCCTAAAAAGATTATGCAAAGGCTCAGATTGGTTCGCATATGATGACCTATCCCTAACTTTTACTTGGCTTTTTCGTGGACTGTAGGTACGAAGAACAGACTCGATCTAAACTATGAAAAACTGTAAAATCTCATCGAGCAACCTGGAAATCTGATACCACTTCATAGAGGCGACGGTGTCCCGATGTTTCGATGTGATAGATATCGTTTTCTATGGGAGTCGACTTTGACGATCCGACTACGAACGTGCGAAGACGTCGCACCTTAGCAATTGCTAAACCAACTTCCGAGGGTTATTGACCACGCCGGAGCACGATCAACCTAGCCACGAGGGTCTATTTCCTGCGAGCAAACGAAGAACAAGCAAGAAACTGAGATTGCAATCTGTATATTGTGAATAAAAGAGGAAAGCTTTATTAATGAAGGTGGGGTTCTGTGACGTCTTGGTCTGGTCATTGGACACAAACGAAGTACGCGAAGTTGCAGCTACGGTGAACTTTTAATCTAAACAAAACCCAAAGTATAAACGACGCCCTAAGGGTTGTATATATGGAGGAAGAGGGGGGAATTTCGTGGCCCTTGGAGGAGGGGTCCGAAACCAACCCTAACTCTTGTTTACCCACACATACGGACTCTAAAAACAGCCTGTACTTTAGTATTTCGAAAATACATGGGCCTGGCCCAATAATAAGGTGACGTAGCACCTAGAAATATCCTCTAGATGAAATTTATGAAGTGGCATCTTGTATATTTCGTCCAAGGCTTCATGCACTCCTTATGGTGGCTTCAAAGTCCCGAAATCATCACTTGTAACTCTGTTCTTGATCCCCTTGCGCATGCCATCATCTCCATGCTTGAACTTGCTCCAAGGTTCATCTTTATTGTCCAAGCTAGGCCCTTCATTTGTAAGCAACACAAATGTATCCAATTTAGGCAGCATCATATTCTCATGATCATTAGAATCGTTACCAAGAAACAGAAGTACCTGATAATTCAATTGGCGTGCGCGAGCTCTAGTAATTGGTCCAGTATGTATAGCAGCAGGGGCTGAGGGTGTAACAATGGTATTGATTTCCTCATCACTTCTATTCCTAAATATCTAGTACAACCCACTAGTAGCTTTTTTCCTAGACATGCAACTGTGGCACAAGAACACGTCATGCATGCAAGTCATACATCACATTATTTTTCTACTCTATGCATGCAAGCACCACATCATTAATTCATGCATGTTACTCATAAGTTATTTCTTACATTATATTTTGTATTGACAATGTATGTGGTGGTCATGTGCACACATATGTAGTTCACACTCACATTTTTGTTAGAAATGCCATTCTTTTAACTGCAATTTAGTTTTTCTCTTTGTACTCCCTCCATCTAGGTGTGTAAGTCATCTTCCGAAAACAAAATAATCCCAAAACACTTAGGAACGGTACATTAACTTCCTCCTCATTTCTTGTTTCGTGACATATCAACCAATAAGAGATGTGGGTCGTGCATGCTTTCAATGGCTTGAGACTTTCAAACATGACATGCAGTGGTTAATTCATTGCATGGAATGCTATTATCTAGCAAAAAAACCTAAGATGACTTATAAACCTAGACGAAGGGAGTATTACATTTTTTCATTTTAAGCATACATTCACTTCCAATTAGTTATATATGTTTTTGGAGAACTTTTAAGCATTATCTATACCCCTACATAGTGTGCGAATAACTTTGAAAGATGTTCGTTGGATGAAGCTAATCTGACAATGCAGAGATGGCAAATCCAAGGACTACTAGCCATTGGATATCATCAACATTCCACCAGATTCTGCCACCTGTACAATCTAGAAGACTCCATGGTTGAACTTAAGCATAATGCACAAACCTCAAAACACAAGCACTTCTCCTTTGTTCTTGAATCTTCCATATCATAATTGCCCAATTTTTTTTTCCTAAATGAATTGCCATTATTTGTGTTTTACTTTATGCTTTACAATGCACAATCCCATGAATCTTAACCTTTTTATAATACTAATTGATTTTGAATGAGATGAACTATAAGAACTAAACGAACATCTACATCATGCATATATGACCCAAAGCTTTACAAGCTATAGTGTGTATTTATTCATAATTTGGTTTCCAAATCTCATGCATTCAATGCATGTGTACCTTACTAGTTTTGAGTAGAGTAGCAAATTTCACGCGGCCGTGGGTATATCAAAATGCAGGTCCCATGCATCATTGCCTTTCGGTCGAACCTACGTCCATAATTTTTTGTACGTATATCTCCACTGGTCCTCGAAACCAAAATGTTGCCTCGTTCCTGTAAAACCAAGCGGCCCGCACATATTAAGGCGTCGACTTGAACTCAATCCCTCTCCCGTTTACTACGACATGGCCCCGCATGCCATAGTACTCCTACAAACCCTACCGCCATACGCATCATCGGTTTTCTTCAAGAGGACGAGGGAGAAGCAGATTTGTAGTGGAGGCGCTTTAAAAAATGGATTTGTAGTGGAGGCCCCACCCTAGGGTGCCCTAGGTAGCTGCCGCACGCATCATCGGTTTTCTCTTTTCTTTATGCTCTTGCACCCTAGAGTGAAAAGATAGTTGCTTCGTCTGTCTAGCCTAATGCGGGAAAGGTGGGGCTTTGTGATTTGACCCCTCATCGCTCATTTACTACTACTGCGGAGCTATGACCGGGGTGCCTAGAAGTCCAACCGCTGCTCCGAACTGTAATTTGGTGCATCACATGTGGAACAATATGGTGGGTGAGCCACATGTCGGCCAAAGGGGTCCTGTTAAGTGTGTTTCCATTTTGTGTGCGTACTGACCCTGCTTGAGTTGCTACGCCAACATGACAGGAGCAGCCTACCACTTGGTTTTGCTCCGTGGTGAATCCCGACTATATTGATCTAAAAAGATACGTACTGTACTACCCTCTCCGTCTCAGTTTATAGGGCGTGCATGTATTTCTAGGTCATCCATTTGACCAACTAAATATGAGTTACTATGTCACAAAAACTATATCATTGGATTCTTAAGCGGATGCAGTTTCTAAACATATATTGTTCATCACATATATAGCCATTTAAGTTCCCAACCTAGAACGACGTGCATGCCCTGTAAACCGATACGGAGGAAGTAGTAAAAATAAGGTGATTTTACCGAGCGATGGGCGGGGAGCATGGCCTGTCATGCGGTCCCACGTGTCATGATGTACCAAGGCGATGCGTGTGGCTCTCTTGGGGCAGAACAATGGCAGAAGGAGATGATGGCAAAGCGAAGTTTGAAATAATGGTTGCTTCGTCCGTTTGGGAAGGTGTGGCATTGTGATTTGACGTCTCATTGCTCATTACTACTATTGGGGTGGTACGACTGGGGTGCATCCTCCCTACTGTTCTGCACTGTTATTTGGTGCACGACACGTCGACTCGGTTGCTATATGTCCCACATGTCGGCGAGAGGAAGTACAAAATTCATGAAGGCGAGCATTGACGGAGGAGTACAAGACACAGCTTGGTTTTTGCTGCTTCACGCGATCCGTCGATACAAACCCGGACTAAAAAAAGCCGAGGGTGGGTCTTTTCCCGCGCGGCAGGCAGGACAGTTTGGCATAGTCTATTCAAGGCAATGAGGCAGGAAGGGAAACAAGCAAATAAAGGTTGAGCGACTTAGTTTTTGGAAAATCTGATTTTACGGAGTACGTACCCACTATGGAGGTAGTACTACTTACTACTCCCTCCTTTCCGGTTTACAGGGCTCATCTACAAACAATTGTTTTTCCATTTTATAAGTCTCAATTCTACTAGTAGTAGTACCATCACATGTTGGATTTCGAGGTGCGTTACATCACCCGATGCAAGCAGTGTCCAGAGAAAACTCACCAATGCATGTAGAAGTTCATGGAAATTTAGTGGTCATGCATGCATTTCGAATTAATGCCTCGGCAAACATAACTTCTTGAGAAAAACGAGCGTACTAATTACTTGTGCAAACTACAAAATTAATTCCACCACTCACTGTCTACCTTGGTTGGAGAGATTTTGAAATTGAGCCATAAACTGGAAAGAAGGGAGTAGTAACATAGCCTAGGGTAGCTTTCTACGCCACATATTCCAAGGAAATTGATGTAGTGGTACTACTCCTACTACTCCCACCCTTTCTTTTTAGTACGCATATACGGTTTGGTCAAAGTAAAGCTTTGTAGAGTTTGACTAACTTTATATTAAAAAATATAAACATTCACAATATGAAATCAATATTATCAGATGCACCATGAAACATATGTTCATACTCTATAGGTTTAGTATTGTAGATGTTCATATTTTTTATATACATTTGGTCAAACTTTGTGCAGTTTGACTTTGACCAAATCTTATATGCGGAGTAGACAGAAACGGAGGGAGTACTAAAAGACATATATTCCAAACAATATGATAAACTCTCTAACCAAGGTAGGGACGAGGAATAAACGGAGGGAGTAGTAAAATTTTCTCCTCGTCCTGCGAGCCACCGCACCTGTGGGCGGGGAAGACGGCGTACTAAGCAAGCTTCTCCTTATTCTGCGAGTTGACGGGACACATCAAAAGTACCATCATGGACATAATCATAATAGCCACTAATAATCCAAAGGCACATGATATCCACATAATCATCAAAACATAAGTCCTAGAACTCCAGGCAATATCATGGCAACATCTAGATCAAAACCATACTCCGAGAAATGCCAGGAACCAATCATACATAGCTAATGCAATATTCTACACAAGTTCAAATGAATAAACCATGTCACTGCATTGCAATCATGCAAATGGAGGGTGTGGCTTGCCTGGGGTGGAAGAAATCACCGGGAAGAAGTGTGATAAGCTCGCGGAAAGAATCGCCGGAAATCTTTCTCTCCCGGAGGGGGCTGATTAATCGTAGGGGCAAAATGGTCATTTTCAGAATGTTGAAACATAATGAAAATGATACCAAAAGTTTGGCCTTGAAGAGACGAAGATGTGGGCTTTGGATTCACCTCATTTGGAGTTGCGAGTAAAAAGTTGTGAGGGGAGGAAGTTTAGGGATCAATATGCAATCATATCATCACAACAAGCCCCAGAGTGGATAAGGCAGAAGCAAATTTCCGAAAATACGCTTTCCAGAGAGGAAATCGCATTTGCGCCCGAAGAACAAATGAAATACGCTTAACCAAAGAGGAAGCACACTTCACGTGATATGCTTTCTGCAGATGAAATCGCACACGCTCGAATACGTCTCCACTTGCCACGTCAGCATCAGCGGGGTCAACCCCCCGACTTTCTGACTAGTGGGGCCGTGGGGTCCATGCACTCGGTCAACCCTCTCCTCCCGCCTCCTTCTTCTTCTTTCCCGACGCGCCCGCGGAGCAGAGGGAAGTCGCCGGCGCGGGAGCTTCTCCTGCCGGCTCCGGCCATCCCCCGCCTCGCTCGACCTATGGGCGAGCTCAGCAGGAGTGGCCGCACCCGCCTGCGGAGAGCACGGGCTCCGGGGAGGACCGAGGCCAGAGGGAGCGAGGACATGGCGGACGGTGGCGACGGGCACCGAAGGGGTTCGCAGCCAACGGCCACCAGAGGAGGTGGAGAAGCGTTGGGGCGGCTCCAGGGGACTTGGGGAGGCTACTAGAGGTGGTAGGATGGGGAAAGAGAGCTCGGCTCGCTCAGGTTCGAGCAGAGGCCGTCGGTGGGGCTTCGGCCAGAGATGGGGCATGGAGGAAGGGGAGGGTTCGGCTTGAGCCAATTTAGGCCAAGGCCGACGACGGGCACGGCGGCCATGGAGGGCAGAGAGGGACTCCAGAGCTCGGGCAAGTGGTTGGGCAGAGCTAGTTGAGGGCAGAGAGGAGGTTGATGAGCTTGGGAGGCCGCGGGGTGGTCTTATATAGGCAGGGAAGGAGGGGGCGAGCTGGCGTCACCGCGGACGCATGGTCGGCACCGCGGATGCGTGCCCAAGCGCATGAGCTCGGAGGCAGGAGACGAGGGAGGCACAGTGGAGGCTCTCACGGGGCAGAGGAGGCCAATGGAGCACGGGAAGGATGACGATGGTGACGAACAGAGCCAAACCGCCACTGTTCGACCGTGGATGCGCGGTGGCTTGCGTTAGTGAGGAAGCGGACGGAGGGGCAGAGGGGTCCAGGAGAACGGCGACGACGAGAGGAAGCTAGGGGACATGCCCGTGCTCGCTGAGACGCCAAGCAGAGGAGGGGCCCAAGCAAGAATCCATCCTAGGCGCGGCTAACGGCAACAGAGCGGGCGCACAGGCTTGCCATTAATGCGGTCACCGCGTGCACTGGAATGTACTGGGGGAGAGGGGCTGGAACGGGTTGTCTAGTGCGTAGTCCATCCATTGAAGGTTGCAACTGAGGTGGTAGATCAGTGAAAAGTGCTCTAGTTAAATGGTAGTCACCACCTGAAGTTTACTATAGAAAACTTGACAGAGCACTGCTGATCCACAGAGATTTTACTGGCGCCAAAGAGTTTGTCTGGGGTGATTATCTATGGAAGGACTATGATCCTGGAGGTTTTGGGGCATAATGGAGCACAAACTAATATAATTTCTTTGTAACTCACATTATGGGTCCAGAATCAAGATCATGATGTTTCACTCACATAGGGTAACCACTTCAGATGAAATTTGGCAGGTCTTGGTGATTTGGCCAGATAAAGGTGGTGTAAAAATTTCATACCAATTGGTTTTACCAAAATGGTACTTCCTTCACAGCTATTCCCTCTGTCCAGAAACTTGCAAAAATTCTAGAGAAATATTGGCTAGGTGAAATGGTGCCAAATTTGGTGGAGAGAAGTTATTTGGGAAGGAGAACCATCTAGTAATTTATCAGGATTTTTGAAGCAATATAAATCATACTTGCTTCACAACCTGGAAATATTAACAGAATCAAAGATTTGGCCCTGTGCTCACATAGATGATTGCGAGGGGCTGAAATTTGTAGGAGTGAGATAATATGAGCATAAGAGGAGGCATGCAAAATTTCAACTCATTTGGATAACCCTAGTTAGCACTTCCTTCACAAAGCCTTCCCTTAGACAGGAACTTTGAAAAGTCACTGAGGAAGTTTGGCTACGCAAATAAAGTTGAATTTTGGCACAGTGCAATTATTTAGATGCTATATCATGCCCAAATAGTTTGGGGGCAAATGGGTAGAGATTAATAGCACTTGCTTCACAATGTGCCATTTAGGACAAAATAGGAAATGAATTTATTGAGCATGATGAGAAATATGGACAACGAAATATTTTGCCATATTTTAGGAAGATATGACCCAAACAATTTATAAGAATTATTTGGGGATTTTTGGAAGTACAGAAATATCGGTTGCTTCACAACCTAGGGCAGATAGGGTTATTCCTTTAATAGAAAAAAGGAATTTTCCATAGAAAAGAAATTAGGGTTTGGTCAAGAAGTGGAGTGACATGATCTTGGCAAAGTTTTTAGGATGACGAGCCACTTGGGAGGGGAAATGAAGATGATTTCCTAGGTGGCAAGGCCACTGAACCACTCCGAAAAGAAAAATAGAGCAATAACCCAATAAATCAAAAGAAAAAGAGAAGGGCCAAATTCCAGGCTGTTACAACTCTTACCCCCTTAAAGAAATCTCGTCCTCGAGATTTAGTTGCTCAGGGAACAAGTATGACTTGAGGACACCATTTCCAGCTCGGGTATCCTTTTTCCTTTATTTATTGGTCCCCCAAGAATTTTATATGATTTGAGTACCTTTGCTCGGGGTGGTTTGCTCTACCTTTCCCCCAAATTCTGACGGGCTTTTGCTCACACACCAAATCCTTTTGCTAACGTTGATTCTTTCATACCTGTGGTGATATCCAATGGGTCTGAGCATAAATTTTTCTTTTGGTCATGAAAACCTTTTTACTTCTGTCATGGGGTTGCTTCAAATAAATGCAGGCCTTCTGGTTTCAATAAATGTTGAGAATTGATCATGTCAATCTTCTGACAGGATTTGACTACTCATAGGTGGTATTGATTTTGATTTATTTCTTTGGCTCGAGCGTGAGATATATACCAAAGATCTGACTGCCTTTTGTCGGGAGCAATATAACGGTGTATGGAGTTATAGATATATCATACCTCAAATATTTTCATCTTGAGACCTTGCCCGACAGGGGTTAATGGCCAAATTGTTTTCCTGACTGACTGACCATGTACTTGATTTCGTCGGCGAGTATACCGGGTCTGAGCTGATTGTTCGGCTTTTGACTTTCTCATTTTGTCGGTATACCCATCTTTGGTAATAATACACTGTGATATGTTTTAACACTGCCGCTGAGGTCAAACTGTTGTGGATGCAAAGGAATCTTGGAGCTGATAGAACAGACTTGGATATTCCACACTAACCATTCGAAGCGGGTCAGCAGGATATGAAATTCTTTTAACACAGAGTAGGCCTCTGAGTGTATGCCTTTGTGGATCCATAGGGAATTATGGCCTCTAACTGATTTGGATATCCGGACCCTGATGGTCATGCCAAAATCATCATACCTTTGTTGTCAATCTCACCTTTTAACGGTCATGATTTTCTTTGTTAGGATACCTTACTGGAATAACCTGGTCACAACTGTCCTTGATTTTTAGTATGACCATGAACGTGATTAGTGCAATATTGTTGGCATTATTCCTTTGTGCCTGTTCTGACCTAAGTCCGCACACATATGACATATATTCTGAGCTTGTAGTTGTATAGAGCTCATTGCTGAGTCCAATCATACAAGAAGGTGAAAAGAGTTCATATATCACCTTGTCAGTTGCGGTAATGATGACCTTGATGGCCATTGTCAACACTGTGGATTTTGTGATGTCATCCCCAGAGCTGGTCGATCATTGTATTACATGAGATATATCTCTGCCCATTTTCCTTTGTCTGACTCGTGAGGTTGTGGGATCCTTACCTTCCTTAGGTATATCTGTTGGATCCGTACCTCGTATCAGTGACGGATATGATTGGGGATGCATGCTCACCATATGTATAAGAAGAATATGCCATCGAACACTCGATCCTTGCGATAGGCATATGTTTTGACTGCATTGTACCTCTGACAAAATTATTGCAGATCTGATCCTTGAACTTTAGAGAAAAGCCATTCATGTAGCTTGCCGAGGAAGGATCGTTAGCTTCTGCTCGAAGCCTTTGTCTGGGTAGCGTGCAGAAGAAGCCTCGATAGCTTACACAAGAAGCTTGACCTGGTTATTGTGCTGGAGAAGCCTGGGTTCCGTACTTGAGAAGTTTCTCCTCGGGTTACTTGTTTTGTCTGTCAGAAGCTTTTATCGAGATATCTTGCTGTGTAAGACTGGTTATCGTGGGCTGCAAATTGTTCACATATCATGCTGAGGAAAAAGTGAGGAGCCTTGCCTCATAAATTTCTTCCGATAGCGTGTGGAATAATTCTGGGTTTCTTATATCCAAAACTTCATACTAATATGCAGACTGAAATCTACACACACGCCCATAATATTCTGTGGCTGGTTATTTGCGTGAGAAAATTTGTTTGACTGTCTTCCTTGAGCCTATCACATTCTGACTCTATTTCGGATGATAACATATTTCAAGCATCATGCACTGCTGAGCCAAAATTTTGTATATGATCCATACCTTTGACTGAAAATATATCATTGGTCTCGCACTTGATTGTCTTTCTGCTGGCTGGATCATTACTGATGTGAGGATTTTATACTGATACATACTTGAGTTATCGGTACTGTTGTGAGGAGTGCACCCTAATGCAAATTGATTATCAACATCAAAATCAGATATTCCCCATTTCAATGCAGTCGACTAAGAATTTCATTCTGTGTAGCTGAGTTTCCAAATATTGAATTCCTTGTTGATTCCTTAGGTCCGGTGTCGGTTCATGAGCAACTCTTTATAGGGAAACAATAATGTAACACCGGGGCCCAAAAGAAAGAAGCAAAAGAAAACTCAACTAAACAAAAGCACACGACAACAATCACTACACACTCAATCAATGTCACATATTACTGCTAGTCGCACAGTATGCATGCCTACTTAAGCACACAAATCTCACGGGATCTCCGGTTCTACGATCTAGCATGATGTGACGATGTGCACGAGGACGAATAAATGTGTGGAATAATTGGTGTAATCAGCACTACACCAAGTGCTAGCTTAGTCAGGTAGCAACCTGGACTAGCTCGGAGGCGAGGACGTACATGTTAACCATGTAGCAGGACATAAATGTCGTTGCCACATTATTATCAAACGGACGGAAAATATTCGTACTTGTCCAAGAAATAAGGATAGCGGGGAAAACTAAGTCTGTTGGTATTGCCCTTTCTTGATAACTCAGATAATTAAGGGTTGCCAACACGACAAAATAAAAGAGCGATTCGGGATAGAAGCATGTTCATCACCAAAACGATAGGCAGGGCTAAAAGGAGGATATCGACGAGATACCTGAGCACCATTTTTGCAAACAGTGTCGGGATCACTTGGCATCACTCTGCTGGGACAGAAATAACGCCAATCACCGATGAACATGCAAGAAAGAAAGCTGGAGAAATGTAGGGGCTGGGCTGTAGTGGATCCGAACCGATGCCATCTACACTCACCAGATAAATCGTCAGTAGCAAAATAATAAGGCTATATGCATGTTGTGCAACAAAAAATGCAGCAACCAAATGCAATAAACAAGCCAGACTCTATACTACCGATTTCTACCGCTCGCACTAATTAGGGCGTCCTACAGCCAGACCTGCTCTGATACCAAGCCTGTGGCACCCCGGCTCAGAGAAACCGGAACGCCCCGTATTCCAGCCCAGAGATCAAGGAGAAGTCTCTGGAATACGGCACTACTTGACATAGAACAAATCATCTCTTATTACAAGAATAATAATACAAGGGTCTGATGTTACAAAGAAGCACATCAGCACGGCGACACTACGCCTGCGACACTACACTTACTCTATGCTAGCAGCGAAACAACTCGTAGCAGCGGAACAACGACGAAGGTGGTGAACTCCACTTCATAGGGACTATGGCTGGGACACGATCTAGCTCGCACGTACGGCAACCATCGACAAGAAATCAAGCAATCATGGCATCACCTGCAATCTGGCATGATACGCCAGGTCAGTACATTGAATGTACTTGCAAGCTCACAACAACCGTAAACATCAAGGCAAGACAATAACATAGCATTCAACATGTTAATTAAATTAACAACTATTATTATGAAGCAACTACTAAGCATGGTACTAAACTAATACAATACTGATAAATCGCCATCTCAGATCTCCATAATCATATCTCTCTTGGCTAACCGGCCAAGCAGTATACCATCTCGATCACCTCGTGATCAAAACCAAACGGTGATTGTTCCGGCGATCACAACCATGACCAACACTTGGCCTCAAATGGTGATCTTTCCGGTGATCACTACCGCGACCAACACTTGGTCTCAAACGGTGATCCTTCCGGCGATCACTACCATGACCAACACTTGGTCTCCAACATGATCATCAACATCCTGCCAATCTATACTGCTCAACATATCAAGTCATTCCATCATGTGAGTGTTGATCGAACGGTGTGACCTAGTACGAACCCTTTCCCATGACAGAGGACGTGGCTATCGATAGATTAAATACACACCCTGCAGAGGTAGCACACTTTACCCACACCACGGAACCCATGGCCTTGCACTCCCATTCGGGTGGACCAACGGCGTTCCGACAAAACTGATCTACTGCCATGGCACTCTCCCGGCCAATCCGATGCACTCCCCACTAGGCTAGTCCTGGGTGGCCCCGTGTCTACCAAAGACACAACGACCACCGCCGTGGCCAAAACAATAAACCATGCCAAACAAGGACACGTGCACATAACAACAACAACAACAACAACAGGCACACAAGGTTATGTCTGCTTACCGGGCCAGGTTACCGCACGCCCATAACCTTCCGTCGTTGGAGGCACCGGCGAGAGGCACGACAGTATACCGCATTAGGGCCTTCCCATAAAAGCAAATGTGGTTGCACTAGAGAAAGCCCGGTTCGGTGGCACTTGACCAACTTAATGACGGAATTTGTCCCCAAAATATAATAGTAATGACTGATACTCCGATATCATCTATCTACCTATAATCCAAGTCATAGCAATAACCAACAAATAATCCAAAGCTTAATATCATCTCTCCAAAAATACTCAGAGGACAGCATAACACTACTACGACGAATCCAAGAATGATAAGGCTACTACTCAAATATCAAGAACTATCTATCCAACTATGATCCACAGCAAGCATCATTTCCATCATCATACTTCAAAACATAATATCATCTAGCATCATGATGAAACTAATACTAGCCACTAATAATCCAAAGGCAACATGATATCCAAAGTAATAGTACAAAATAATAGCACATATCATCATGAAACTAGTCATAATTGCCACTAAGAATCCAAAGGAAACATGATATCTAAAGTAATACTCCAAATCATAATACCATCATGGACATAATCATAATAGCCACTAAGAATCCAAAGGCACATGATACCCACATAATCATCAAAACATAAGTCCTAGAACTCCAGGCAATATCATGGCAACATCTAGATCAAAACCATACATAGCTAATGCAATATTTTACACAAGTTCAAATGAACCAATCATACATAGCTAATGCAATATTTTACACAAGTTCAAATGAATAAACCATGTCACTGCATTGCAAACATGCAAATGGAGGGTGTGGCTTGCCTGGGGTGGAAGAAATCACCGGGAAGAAGTGTGAGAAGCTCGCGGAAAGAATCGTCGGAAATCTTTCTCTCTCGGAGGGGGCTGATTAAGCGCAGGGGAAAAATGGTCATTTTTGGATTGTTGAAACATAATAAAAATGATACCAAAAGATAGGGCTCGAAGAGACGAAGAGGTGGGCTTTGGATTCACCTCATTGGGAGTTGCGAGTAAAAAGTTGTGAGGGGAGGAAGTTCAGGGACTAATCTACAAAAATATCATTACGAACAAGCCCCTGAGTGGATAAGGCAAAAGCAGATTTCAGAAAATACACTTTCCAGAGAGGAAAGCGCATTTGCGCCCGAAGAACAAATGAAATACGCTTACCCAAATAGGAAGCGCACTTCACGTGATACGCTTTCTACAGATGAAAACGCACACGCCCGAATACGTCTCCACTTGCCACGTTAGCATCAGCGGGGTCAACCCCCCGAGTTACTGACTGGTGGGGCCGTGGGGTCCATGCGCTCGGTCCACCCTCTCCTCCCACCTCCTTCTTCTACTTTCCCGACGCGCCCGTGGAGCAGAGGGAGGTCGCCGGCGCGAGAGCTCGTCTGGCCAGCTCCGGCCATCCCCTGCCTCGCTCGACCTATGGACGAGCTCAGCAAGAGTGGCGGCACCCCCCTGCGAAGAGCACGGGCTCTGGGGAGGACCGAGGCGAGAGGGAGCAAGGACATGGTGGACGGTAGCGACGGGCACCGACGGGGTTCGCGGCCAACGGCCACCAGAGGAGGAGGAGAAGCGTTGGGGCGGCTCCATGGGACATGGGGAGGCTACTGGAGGTGGTAGGACGGGGAAACAGAGCTCGGCTTGCTCGGGTTTGAGCAGAGGCCGTCGGCGGGGCTTCGGCCAGAGTTGGGGCATGGTGATCTGGTTGCTCCGGCGACAAAAGGAGAGAGGGGAGGGACTCGCCGGGGTGGAGGGGTTCTACTGGTGGTGGAAGAAAGGAAGGGGAGGGCTTGGCTTGAGCCAATTTAGGACGAGGCCAATGACGGGCACGGCGGCCATGGAGGGCAGAGAGGGACTCTGGAGCTCGGGAAAGTGGTTGGGAAGAGCTAGTGGAGGGCGGAGAGGAGGCTGATGAGCTCGGGAGGCCGCGGGGTGGTCTTATATAGGCAGGGAAGGAGGGGGCGAGCTGGCGTCGCCGCGGACGCGTGGCCGGCGCCGCGGACGCGTGCTCACGCGCATGAGCTCGGAGGCAGGCGACGAGGGAGGCACAATGGAGGCTCTCACGGGGCAGAGGAGGCCAACGGAGCATGGGCAGGATGACGACAGCGACGAACAGAGCCAAACTGCCACTGTTCGCCCGTGGACGCGCGGCGGCTTGCGTCGGTGGGGAAGCGGACGGAGGGGGAGAGGGGTCCAGGAGAATGGCAACGAGGAGAGGAAGCTAGGGGACATGCCCGTGCTCGCTGAGACGCCGAGCAGAGGAGGGGCCCAAGCAAGAATCCATCCTGGGCGCGGTCAACGGCAGGAGAGGGCGCGCACAGGAATGGGTTGTCTAATGCGTAGTCCATCCAGTGGAGGTTGCAACTGAGGCGGCAGATTAGTGAAAAGTACTCTGGTTAAATGGTAGTCACCACCTAAAGTTTACTACAGGAAACTTGACCGAGCACTGCTGATCCACAGAGATTTTACTGGCGCCAAAGAGTTTGTCTGGGGTGATTATCTATGGAAGGACTATGATCCTGGAGGTTTTAGGGCATAATGGAGCACAAACTAATATAGTTGCTTTATAACTCACATTATGGGTCCAGAATCAAGATCATGATGTTTCACTCACATAGAGTAACCAGTTGAGATGAAGTTTAGCAGGGCATGGTGATTTGGCCAGATAAAGGTGCTGTAAAAATTTCATAGCAATTGGTTTTACCAAAATGGTACTTCCTTCACAGCTATTCCCTCTGTCCATAAACTTGCAAACATTCTAGAGAAATATTGGCTAGGTGAAATGGTGCCAAATTTGGTGGAGAGAAGTTATTTGGGTATGAGAACCATCTAGTAATTTATTAGGATTTTTGAAGCAAGATAAATCATACTTGCTTCACAACCTGAAAATATTAACAAAATCCAAGATTTGGCCCTGTGCTCACATAGATGATTGGGTGGGGCTGAAACTTGTAGGACTCAGATAATATGAGCATAAGAGGAGGCATGCAAAATTTCAACTCATTTGGATAATCCTAGCTAGCACTTCCTTCACAAAGGCTTCCCTTAGACAGGAACTTTGAAAAATCACTGAGGAAGTCTGGCTAGGCAAATAAAGTTGAATTTTGGCACAGTGCAATTATTTGGATGATATATCATGCCCAAAAAGTTTGGGGGAAAATGGGTAGACATAAATAGCACTTGCTTCACAATGTGCCATTTAGGACAGAATAGGAAATGAATTTATTGAGCATGATGAGAAATATGGACAATGAAATATTTTGCCATATTTGAGGAATATATGACCCAAACAATTTATAAGAATTATTTGGGGATTTTTGGAAGGGTAGAAATATAGGTTGCTTCACAACCTAGGGCAGATAGGGCTATTCCTTTAATAGAAAAAAGGAATTTTCCCTAGAAAAGAAATTAGGGTTTGGTCAAGCAGTGGAGTGACGTGATCTTGGCAAAGTTTTTAGGATGATGAGCCACTTGGGAGGGGAAATGAAGATGATTTCCCAGGTGACATGGCCACAGAATCACTCCAAAAAGAAAAACAGAGCAAAAACCCAATAAATCAAAAGAAAAAGAAAAGGGCCAAAATCCAGGCTGTTACATCTATCCCCCTAGGAGCATGCGTGTAGTACTTTGTTTCGATGACTAATAGATTTTTGCAATAAGTATGTGAGTTCTTTATAACTAATGTTGAGTCCATGGATTATACGCACTTTCACCTTTCCGCCATTGCTAGCCTCTCTAGTACCGCGCAACTTTCGCCGGTACCATAAACCCACCATATACCTTCCTCAAAACAGCCACCAGAACTACCTATTATGGAATTTCCATAACCATTCCGAGATATATTGCCATGCAACTTTCCACTATCCATTTATTATAACACGCTCCATCATTGTCATATTGCTTTGCATGATCATGTAGTTGACATCGTATTAGTGGCAAAGCCACTGTTCATCATTTTTATACATGTCACTCTTGATTCATTGCACATCCCGGTACACCGCCGGAGGCATTCACATAGAGTCATATTTTGTTCTAAGTATCGAGTTGTAATCTTTGAGTTGTAAGTAAATAAAAGTGTGATGATCTTCATTATTAGAGCATTGTCCCATGTGAGGAAAGGATGATGGAGACTATGATTCCCCCACAAGTCGAGATGAAACTCCGAACGAAAAAAGAGGCCAAAAAAAATGAGAGAAGGACCAAACAAAAAAATGAGAGAAAAGAGAGAAGGGGCAATGTTACTATCCTTTTACCACACTTGTGCTTCAAACTAGCACCATGATCTTCATGATAGAGAGTCTCCTATGATATCACTTTCATATACTAGTGGGAATTTTCATTATAGAAGTTGGCTTGTATATTCCAATGATGGGCTTCCTCAAAATGATGTAGGTCTTCATGAGCAAGCTAGATGGATGCACACCCACTTAGTTTTCTTTTTAGAGCTTTCACAAACTTATAGCTCTAGTGCATCCTTTGCATGGCAATCCCTACTCACTCACATTGATTCTATTAATGGGAATCTCCATAGCCTGTTGATATGCCCAGTTGACGTGAGACTATCTCCTACTTTTTGTCTTCTCCACAACCACCGTCTATTCCACCTATAGTGCTACGCATGTGGCATCTGATCATAGATCATACGACTTAGATGCCCATATCACCGTAGTGGCTAATTAAGCTGCGGGGAGTACCTAATACGAGCTACTTGGAGCCGTTGGATCCAAGATGCAGTGGCACACACGAGGCCTGAATGTTTTATTTGCAAAAAAAACCTTCGAGAGTTTATAAATTGCGCATAATTACAGAGACTACTCCCAAGCCATTGGATCTCAGATCCAACGACGTAAAAACTCGTATCACCATAGCATCTAAGCTACAGGGTGGATGTGATACTCTATACCGCTGTCATTTTTGTTCCTAAACTCGCAAAATATGTGTAACTGGTGTCATAACTTGTCTAACCATGCAAAATGTTTGTGCAAAAAAACCATCCTACACTGAAATGTCAGAATAACACACGAGGGTCCCACTTGTCATGGATCAAATTTGGACCTAAAACTAACAAACCTGAAAGACGAGATTCGAACTAGCAACCTAGACTATAAAGCATAATTCGATAGCCTGAAACAACAACGGTTGTTGGCTTTTTCACATAACTTGATTTTATAAAGTATTATGTTGAGTAAAGTAGAGGGAGCGGCTCATCAACACGTGCACGACCGTTGACTCACTTACGAGTGGGTCCCATGTATGTGATATCTCTCCTATCCATCTAGTAACCTTTATACGCACGGGCACACATGAAGACTGGTGTGAGCTTGTCGTAGTGTTATTATAACTAAAAATGCTTGGAGAATAGAAGAATCTAGAACAAGAGACGTTGTGGCGGGTCGAGAGGGAGCTAACCACACCTATCCTCCGTGCCATGTTAGCAAGATGAAGCTATGTGGCTAGTGGGGTGTTTTCGACTGACTGGCTGGGTCCCGAGGTTAAACCATAGGTAGTATACGTCTGATACAATATATTTTTACACGCATATTTTTCCTCCTTGCCGAGACGTGGCACACCCTACAGCGCGGTTTCTGGGTCCTCCCGAGTGGTGCACGCATATTTCCTTTCTTGCCGAGACATGGGAAGCCCTACCACGTGTTTTTTGGGTCCTCCTCGGTCATAGCGACGAAGCAAGTAAATAAGTCTTCAAATCACAAAAGCCCACTGAGGGAGTCCTGGATTAGGGGGTGTCCGGATAGCCGGACTATAACCTTTGGCCGGACTCCTGGACTATGAAGATACAAGATTGAAGACTTCGTCCCGTGTCCAGATGGGACTTTCCTTGGCGTGGAGATACGGATATGTAGATCTCCTCCCATTGTAACCAACTCTGTGTAACCCTAGCCCTCTCCGGTGTCTATATAAACCGGAGGGTTTTAGTCCATAGGACGAACAACAACTACAATAGACAATCATGCCATAAGCTAACTTCTAGGGTTTAGCCTCTCTGATCTCATGGTAGATCTACTCTTGTACTACCCATATCATCAATATTAATCAAG
Organism: Triticum dicoccoides; assembly: GCF_002162155.2. Taxonomy (NCBI): domain Eukaryota; kingdom Viridiplantae; phylum Streptophyta; class Magnoliopsida; order Poales; family Poaceae; genus Triticum; species Triticum dicoccoides. Next base: position 273,383,521 of record NC_041390.1, on the reverse strand, counting down.
CAGGATGTAGGGTTTTACCTCTATCAAGAGGGCCTGAACCTGGGTTAAACATCGTGTTCCCTGCCTCCTGTTACCATCCGCCTTAGACGCACAGTTTGGGACCCCCTACCCGAGATCCGCCAGTTTTGACACCGACACCCACCTTTACCACTGAGTACATCAGTGAAGAATGGTGGCTAGCTAGTTGGGCTAGTGCGACCGATTAGCTAGGCCACCGCGACAATTGTTTTTCACTCCTTTTTTCTCTCCTTACCGGCAGGTAAGTTTAAATATCAACCACGACATTGCCCTGGTCTTTGGGTGCGTCAGGCACGGCATGATTTTTATATTTTTGATTAACGGGAGCAGGCGCGGTAGCAATTACTCATTATGACTCCTTGATACGTCTCCAATGTATATATAATTTTTTACTGTTCCATGCTATTATATTACCTATTTTGGATGTTTTTATGCATTTATATGCTATTTTATATGATTTTTGGGACTAACCTATTAACCTAGATCCTAGTTCCAGTTTTTGTTTTTTCCTTGTTTTAGAGTTTCACAGAAAAGGAATACCAAATGGAGTCTAAACGGAATGAAACTTTTGCGATGATTTTTCTTGGACCAGAAGACACCTAGGAGACTTGGAGTGCAAGTCAGAAGAGCCACAAGGCGGCCACAAGGATGGAGGGTGCGCCCAGGGGGTGGGGCGCGCCTCCCAACCTTGTGGGCCCCTTGGTGACCTCCTAACCTATATAAACTCTTATACCCCAAAAACTTCCCCGGGAGCCATGAAAACACTTTTCCACCGCCACAACCTTATGTACCCGTGAGATCCCATCTTGGGGCCTTTTTCGGCATCCTGCATGTGGGGGATTCAATCACGGAGGGCTTCTACATCAACACCATTGCCACTCCGATGAAGCATGAGTAGTTTACCACAGACCTACGGGTCCATAGCTAGTAGCTAGATGGCTTTTCTCTCTCTTTGATTCTCAATACCATGTTCTCCTCGATGTTCCTGGAGATCTATTCAATGTAATACTCTTTTGCGGTGTGTTTGCCGAGATCTGATGAATTGTGGATTTATGATCAGCTTATCTATGAATATTATTTGAATCTCCTCTGAATTCCTATATGCATCATTTGATATCTTTGCAAGTCTCTTCGAACTATCGATTCGGTTTGGCTAACTAGATTGGTTTTTCTTGCAATGGGAGAAGTGCTTAGCTTTGGGTTCAATCTTGCGGTGTTCGATCCTAGTCATAGAAGGGCAACCGACACATATTGCATTGTTGCCATCGAGGATAACAAGATGGAGTTTTTGTCATATTGCTTGAGTTAATCCCGCTACATAATGTCATCTTACTTAATGCGTTACTCTGTTCTTATGAATTTAATACTCTGGATTTAGTCAGGAGTCGGTCGATGTGTGGAGTAATAGTAGTAGATGCAGAATCGTTTTGGTCTAGTTGACACGGATGTGATGGCTATATTCAATATCATTGCCTTAGATATCATCATAACTTTGTGCTTTTCTATCAATTGCTCGACAGTAATTTGTTCACCCACCATAATAATTACTTTCTTGAGAGAAGCCTCTAGTGAAACCTATGGCCCTCGGGTCTATTTTCCATCATATAAGTTTCCGATCTACAATTCTAGTTTCCTATTTACTTTCTTTTGCAATCTTTTACTTTCTATTCCATAAACCAAAAATACCAAAAAAATTACTTTACCATTTATCCATCTCTATCATATCTCACTTTGCGAATAACCATGAAGGGATTGACAACCCCTTTGTCGTGTCGCTTGCAAGTTGGTGTTTGTTTGTGCAGGTATTCGGTGGCTTGTTGCGTTGTCTCCTACCAGATTCATACCTTGGTTCTCAAAACTGAGGGAAATACTTATGCTACTTTGCTGCATCACCCTTTCCTCTTCAAGGGAAAAACCAACACAAACTCAAAAGGTAGCACTCCGCCTGTAACACCCACTGCTCCCTGATGTGAAAAGTCATCGACTGGTGTTTTCCCATGGTTAAAACCAAAAGATTCACCCTGCTCCTCGGCTGGGTCCCTCCACCATCCCATAGATTGCATTGCCTTTCACCTGTTTTGCCCCCTTTGCGTCCTCTCCACATTGCTTCTACCTAGTTCCATGGCAGCATACCAGATCATGGAGTCTGAGGTGAGGCGCCTGACACAGGATCTCTAGGCCTAGGATGCGGAGCTCAAGGCCAAGGACGTGGAGCTCCGTCAGCTCAGGGAGTAGAGGAGTGCCATGATCCTCCTGTAGGTGTAGGAGTTCACAGACTTCAAAAGCAGCAGGCGTCCACCACAAAGATTCTCGAGGCGTCGGCAGCGTTGCTGCAAAAAGCAGGAGATACATAGGCGGTCAGGCGAGCCAACTAGAGAGTGAGCGGGCCAATCGTGACGAGGTTCAGGATCCCCTCAACTACTTGTTGGACCATGTTGCAACACACGTGTTGCGGCCGCGTGATGCCTACTATCGTGCTAGTGTGACCATGCTGGCCGTCAGGCTAAACCCGTTCGACTACCCCATCGACTTCAACGAGCTGCGGCTTCCTGACTTTGTCTCCTTCTTCACCTATATCTCCAAGGAGCTGAGCCGTCTCCGTGCGATGTAGGGTTGTAGCTAGACAGGGAATGGTTGCAGGCGGCCGTTGCCATTGCCGAGCGAATCCTTTCCGTGCTTTGTCACTGGAATCCATTTGTGCCATTGGACGCCGTCTTTGACGTACTGGCTCCCGTCGACTGGGAGCGGGCTCTGCGGGAGGTGGCACCCTGCATCTCCAATGTCGTGCGCCTCGAGAAGCAGAGGGACTTCAGTGGTATTTAGACACTCTCTGCATGGACATGTCTCGGCGCAACATGACCGTTGTATCAAACTCAGATGGTGCAGATCGGTCACTGTAGCACAAAGCGTGCGGATGTGTTTGGTTGCATTCTCATCTCAATATAGTTGTTCCCCCTTCGTTTATGCTCATATCAGCTCCCCTCTTCATGCATGCTCTGCATGATCCTAGTGTATTCGTGTTCACCTAGTGTGGACTCATGCACTCTACCAAACACCCAAAAGTAGGCCGAGAAGGGAACTTTTGCTCCCATGCACCCTTCATACACCCTACCTAATGTTGATTCGTGCTTCATATGGTTCATTTTCTGTGGAGTACTGTAGCACTGTACTCTCCGTGCACTACATACCTAGTTATGTTAACATTGATCTCACCGTTCATTCTCGACCGGACAGTCAAAAAAGAGGCATGTCACATTACTGTTCATAGTTGACATGCGCACGACATCATTTTTTATCGTCATATCTTACTACACTAGCAACAATATTATGGTACTGATGTATGAACCACTACACATGCCTAGTAGTAGGAGTAACGTGTGTTCAAGTGGTTGCCGTGTTTCGCACTCCTCCGTCGTAAGAGTGGAAACACTCACTGTAATCATTTTTTTTTCAGAAACGGTGGACACGCTCTACCGCGCGGATCCTCCTCGATGGTCGTCGGGAACCTAGCTACACACTTTTGCCGACGCATGGGACAACCAGCATCGGGGTACACTTGCCATGCACTAAATTACTCTCTAATAGAGTGCAAAACTCCATGGTAGACTATCTCAGTCGAAGCGCCGCAGTAATTCCCAATGATCCGTCAAATAACAAAACCCCCACCTTTCCAGCAGTAAGTTGGACGGATGAAGCAACTATCATTTCGCTCTTCTCCCCCAGCTTGCTCTCTTGAAGAAAACCCCAACTCGCTTCTCCCTCACCTTGCTCCTCATTTCTTCAAAAAAAACCCGACGTGCTTCTGACATTGTTCTTATCACCCAAAGAAGGAAAGGTGAGCGCATCATTGGTGTTGATTCTGGCCAAGGCACGGTCTTGCAACCCCGCGACTGATCCTACAACTCCCTCTTTGTTCTTCTTTTGGATTTGTGATTATGGTTTCTTTTCTTTTATTTCTATTTGAAAGTTTCTTGATGGACCCTGGAGCACCGGCCAAAGTGATGTCTATGGCACTGGCCAAAACCGTCGAGGCTCAGGGTACGAACAAGCTTAAGCGCCTCACCGAGACTACCACAGACAAGTTTAAGGTCATCACTCTGTCCAAGCCCGCCTCTCCGGGATCCTTCATTAAGCTAGTCCAGGTAATATATCTTCTTGACAATATTTTTGGCGATCTGATCGTGTTTTTTCATCTAACATTGTCGGCCTCCTGGGAACTGGGGTACCAAGACTTGCATGCCTGCAGCCCTCGGCGTGGCTCCATTAGTGCCCTGGTATGGCCCATCTTCAGCATCAACAACACAAGACCCTCGCGAGGGGCCAAGCCTCACGAGGCAGACAACGCCAAGACCTCCAAAGGGAGCGACCTCCCTAGGCTGGCTCCCGAGGAGCGGAGATTCCTATGCAGGCACCCACCTTGTGAGGTTAAGATGACGCAAGCCATGATGACCAAGGGCAGTGTAACGCCCTTGATGCGGCTATATCTCCCACGTGTCGAAGCATGACTTAGAGGCATAACCGCATTGAAAGCAATGTCACAAGTGAGGTAATCATCACACAACCCATGTAATACATATGGGAAAGAGATACATAGTTGGCTTACAATCGCCACTTCACACAATTACATGAATAAAGCATTACATCATCCAAATACAATCAAGGTCCGACTACGGAACCAAAATAAAAGAAGAACCGCAAATGTGACACGGTCCCCGATCGACCCCAACTGGGCTCCACTACTGATCAACTAGAACGAAACAACACAAAGGACAAGATCTTCATCGAGCTCCTCTGTGAGCTTGGTTGCGTCATCTGCACGGTTCAACGGCACCTGCAAGCTGGTTTAGAAGTATCTGTGAGTCACGGGGACTCAGCAATCTCGCACCCTCGCGATCAAGACTATTTAAGCTTATGGGTAAGGTAAAAGGTATGAGGTGGAGCTGCAGCAAGCAACTAGCATATATGGTGGCTAACATACGCAAATGAGAGTGAGACGAGAAGGCAAAGCACGGTCGATAAAAGTATGATCAAGAAGTGATCCTAGAACAACCTACGTCAAGCATAACTCCAACACCGTGTTCACTTCCCGAACTCCGCCGGAAAGAGACCATCACTGTTACACACGCAGTTGATTCATTTTAATTAAGCTAAGGTTCAAGTTATCTACAACCAGACATTAACAAATTCCCATCTGCCCATAACCGCGGGCACGGCTTTCGAAAGTTCAAATCCCTGCAGGGGTGTCCCAACTTAGCCCATGACAAGCTCTCACGGTCAACGAAGGAATAGACCTCCTCCCGAGACATTCCGATCAGGCTCGGTATCCCGGTTCTACAAGACATCCTCGACAATGGTAAAACAAGTCCAGCAAGACCACCCACTGTGCCGACAAATCCCGATAGGAGCTGCACATATCTCGTTCTCAGGGCACACCGGATAAGCTAAGCGTACAGGAGCCGACGTAACCCAAGTTTCCAAGGGATGGCCCTGCACAGTGATCTGGGTTGGACCAACACTCAGAGGAGCACTGGCCCGGGGGGGTTAAAATAAGATGACCCTTGGGCTGGCCTAACCCAAAGGAAAAAGAGGCTAGGTGGAAAATGGTAAAACCAAGGTTGGGCCTTGCTGGAGGAGTTTTATTCAAAGCAAACTATCAAGGGGTTCCCGTTATAACCCAACCACGTAAGGAACGCAAAATCCGGGAACATAACACCGATATGACGGAAACTAGGGCGGCAAGAGTGGAACAAAACACTAGGCATAAGGCCGAGCCTTACACCCTTTACCAAGTATATAGATGCATTAATTAAATAAGATATATTGTGATATCCCAACAAGTAAACATGTTCCAACAAGGAACAACATCTCCATGTTCCAACAAGGAACAAACTTCAATCTTCACCTGCAACTAACAACGCTATAAGAGGGGCTGAGCAAAGCGGTAACATAGCCAAACAACGGTTTGCTAGGACAAGGTGAGTTTGAGGCTTGGTTCAATAATATGGGAGGCATGATAAGCAAGTGGTAGGTATCACAGCATAGGCATAGCAAAAGAGCGAGCAACTAAGCAAGCAAAGATAGAAGTGATTTGGAGGGTATGATCATCTTGCTTGAGATCCCGCAAGGAAGAAGAACGAGTCCATGAAGAAGACAAATGGACATAGTCGAATGAATCCTCACAACACGATGCTATTGGAACCAACCCGAAGAAGCAACACTGGAAAGAAGCAAACAATCATGGTGAACAAACATCACATAAGCATGGCACGATGCGCAAACAAGTATGATGCATGTCCAGTTTAATGATAAATGGCATGGCAAAATGTACAAGCAATACTACAAATTAAGTGGAGCTCAATATGCAACTCCGTTGCATATTTACGAAACACCACGTGACTTATTAAGTTCGATCTTGTTTATGTACCCAACAAGATTAAATGTTGTTAAACATGGCAAGAGGTTGAAGCAAAGAAAACTACCTATCTAGTCAAGTTTAAATGAGGCCGGAAACAACGAACAGCAATTTCCGGAAACTCCTCATATGCATATATTAGGTTCGGTACTGTTCTGCCCTAAACACAATTTTAGGGTTGTTAAACACGCAAAGAGATGCCACCATGTTAAACTATAGAAAATTCTACCCCATTTACATATAAAGATTATTAAATTCTGAGTTACGGTTATTTAGTTATGAATTAAGTCATTTTAGCATGGCATAGGGGAAATTAAAACAAACAACATTTTAAACATTTTAACCATGGATGGAAATGACATATTATGAAACTACACAAAATTCTAAGCAACTTTCATATATAAATCATTTTATTCCGGTGCATAGATGATGAGTTATTATATGCATGAAACAGGAGGGTTTTTCTGTAAAAACTGCTGACACTGGAAAAAATAGACAAATTGCAGAACTGAAAAAAAATCAGAGGCGGGCCGAAACACAGAAGGCTGGCCCAACCGGAGGGAAAGGAAAAAAACAAAAGAGGGGCGCGGGTGCCCTCACCATGGGCTTCGGCCCAGTCAGTGCAGCGGGCCGGCTTGCGCTGGCGGAACTGGACCGCGAGGACGCAGCCCACGCGGACGCGGTCAACGGTGACGGGCGATCTCCTCCCGTTCGAAGCAGAGACGGGAACAGGCACGACGGCGGCGGTGGTCCGGCGAGGACGTCGACGGGGCAAGACGAGGAGGCCGGGAACGAGCAGATCGGCGCGTGGGGAACTCGGATCCGGCGACGGACGCAGTCAATGCTCGAGGACGAGCGCTGTGAAGCACTGCTCGACCTGAAGCAGAGGAGATGCACGGGAAGCAGGGCGGGGATGTGACTTGCTTCGGCGGGGTTTGCAGGTCGGGAGGCGCGGGGAGGACCGGGAACGGTGGAGATGCGGTTCCATGGCGGCGATTTCGACCTGTAGAGGGCGACGAAACAATGACCATGGCAGCAGGGGCGTCCTCCTGTTGCTCCTGCTCTTGGTGAGAGAGAGAGAGAAACTGAGATAGCGAGAGAGAGAGAAGGGAACCAGATGAAAGGAAGGGCGCGCTGCGACCTGGAGAGATGAGGTGGCCGTCGGCGGCCATGGGAGCTCGTGCTCCTAGTTGCTGCTCGGGATGGTCTGCTGTTTGTTGCTGCTCGCCGGCAGCGGCTGGGTCGACGATGGGGTCGAGGTGCGCCCCGGCGCCATGGAAGCTACCGAAGAGGTAGGCGCACGGGCAAAGGAGCTCTGGCTCCTGTAGGATTTGGGCGACGGTGGTGGTTGGACGGGAGGGGAAAACGAGGAGAAAGTGGAGGCTCAGCGGAGAGATTGGGTGGAGATGGATCCCAAGCTGGGAGATGCTGGCGGCGGGTGAAGGGACAAGCCTCCTAATTTCTAGGGTTGGGCAATATATATACACCAAGTGGATTAGGTTAGGTGCTACCTCATCCCTACGATCGTAATCGGATGGTCTCGAATAAAATAGTTAGGGAGCCCAAATAAGAAAATGATGACGTTTTGTAGATGTTTGGGGATGATCCGGACACAACGGTGGCGACAGTCCGGGTCGGGTCTGGGACAACTTTTCGGACGCGCGCGCGAGGGGGTTTGATGCACTGAGTAGAGAGGGTTTGGTAGGGTCTGACGGTGAGTAGAGGACTGTGCAGAAGGCCTCAGGATGAGACAAGATAAGAGAGAAAGGCCCGGCGACTATTTCCGAAGACCGAAAACGTCCGACGATTTGGCCGACTATATTGCCGCTATATTTTAACGGTTGAGCTATCAAACAAACTCCGAATGCGATGAAACTTGGCAGGCGGCCTATCTACACCATAAAAAGACCACACGCCAACTTTCATCCCATTCCGAGAACATTTCTGGCCACTTATAAAACAATATTTTGGACATGCCGCGGGCGCATGCAAGTGTGTCTGGGCTCAGAACGGACAACGGATGGAACGAGGAGACTGGGACGGATGCAAGTTTCGGAAACATGATGATGCAATGCACATGATGACATGACAAGATGCAACACGCAAGCAAAAGACATGGCAACAACAGCGAATAACTGGATGACACCTGGCACATCGGTCTCGGGGCGTTACAACACTCCACCACAACGAGAGGATCTCGTCCCGAGATCTAGAATGGCACCAGGGAAAACGGAAAAGAAAGAGAAGAGGTAAAACTAAGTTGCTCCTTTGACAAATGAGTGAGACCAAAGAACCTTGAAAAGGTTAAGTCATTTCGAGAAAAGAATACAACGGAGGTGAACGAACTTGAAAACACTCCGTTAGAAAAGAGGAACAAGGAAGAACAAATTCAGGTAGCACTCCGGTTGAAAGGAGATGCAAGGCTTGATAAGGTGAAAAGAACTTGAGAAAAAAGGCATAACACTCTAGTTAAATGAATAAACCAAGAAAAGAACACGATCCTAACAAAACAAGAAGATGGGTTGAAGAGAGCAACATCACAATGCCTCCGGAGCAAAAGTAAGAATGGAATGGAATGAACGAAGGGGAACACGATCTTAAGAGAGTACACTTACAACAAATACTAGACCGGAGTTGTTGGAAAACCAACCACGAAAAGAATAAGCTTGATATGGACTTATAGAAGACATCTCAAAAATTATGAGGTGAAATTCTGCCACTAACGAAAAACAATGGATTGGATTGATATCAACAAGAATACGAGAAGCTATATCACCGGGAGGATAAAAGAAGAAGTTGGGTCATTTATAAGCACCATAATTAGCAACAATCCTTAGGGAAAGCTTTAGGTGAAATATAATCCAAGATAACTTCAATGAAGAGGTTGATGGATTGAGAAGAGCTCATGCTCGAAGGACTTGATGGGTTTAAACTATCTCATACTTGACAACTTGCGAATCAAGAAACATGAAGGGACATTGTCAAGAAAGACATAACACCATCTCAAAAGATAAGGGGGAACAATTGCACTCCGGATTGCAAGATGAAGAATGCTTGAGCTCCTTAGAAAAGAATCTTGATGAAAACTTCGAGATGGAATTAAATCCTTTATGAAACATCATGTAGAGCCTCCATGAAGAACTCCGATAACAAAGGGTAACGACAAGAAAGAGAAGTTGAAAACACAAGGTGAAACCTTGCGATGATTGGAAGAGCTGTGCGACGAGATAAGTTGAAACTTGGAGCTCCGGAAAAGAAAAGATGAATCAAGTGAAACCAAGAATTTGATGAGCCTCCGTAATAAATAATTGAATATACTCGATGAAACAAGAATAAAAATTACATTATGCTTATCCTTCACCCATTAAATTGATGACAAGCAATGGATTTGGCATACTACTTATTCTCATAGAAAGGATTAAAAGAGATATATCAAAACTTGAGAAGGTCTTCAACGAACCACTGGTAGAATTGAAATAACGAATAAATTGATGAGGAAGAGAAGTCTTGAACGAACCATCGTAAGAATTAAAATGAACAAAGAAAAGATAAGGACAACACCGGGAAGAATTAGCAAATGAATGAAGAAGCTTGAGAGAATATAGATACATGAGAACAAAGGGATCACGAACTGATTAGAGATCACTTGAACGAAGCACCGGTAAAATTTGGAGTATGAGAGCTGAAAGCTGGAATGAATAATTCTGATATGATGGCCTCCAGAGAATCAAACTGAAAGGACTCCTGAATTGCTCCGGATAGGTGAAAAGAAATCTCACATTCGAAAACAATTATGAGAGGATGGTCTCGAACTAGAACCACGAATCCCTGAGAGAACAGATAAGATATGGAGGAAAAACTCTTCTTCGGTCTTCAAATGTTGAGAATGACGATGAGAAACACCACCAAGAATTATTTAAACCCTCCGAAAGAATCAAAAGCGAAGAGGTTGAACCAACGATGAAAATAATTTGAAAGATCTCGGAGAAATACATTTGGTTGATGATAATTCATTCTTACGTCAAACTTTGACAAGAAATTTGAGGATGTCTCCGGGAAATAAGAAGAGTCAGGTAAGATCCTGGGAAAAGACCTGTGGGTTAGGTCCCACTCAAAAGAAACATCATTGAAGTATTTAAAAGATAGATTGCACCAGTTGAATTACATAGCTCAAAAGAGATAACATCCTCGAAAGAGCTTGAATGAAAGCAGAGTGGAAACACGATTCTTCTAGATATCTTGAGCACTCCAGAACAATTGAGTAGCGAGCGGTGAAAGATTATTAGGTGTACCATTATGAGAAGGCATTTGAAACGAGGAAAAAGATATGACCAACACCGAAAGCTTGAATTGGTTCCACCGGAGAAGAAAACGAGTGATGAGAGACGAACTTGAAGATCCGTTAGAATCTTCATGAGAATCACCGGATAAGAATATTGATAGAAAAAGAATGAAGAGGCTTCACATCAATAAGATGGATACTCGATTAAGAGATCTGAATCCTTGGAGAAAAATAAAGGGAGGGAGGGTGGGAAAAACAAAGACAATTTGAAATGGATGAAACGAACATCGTTGAGAAGAAGTGATACTAGATCTTGCGAATGTTGAAATGATCGGATCCACTTGAAGAGAAACACATCGATTGAAAAGGATTGACATGACAATCTCAATTATCGAGAAGGATTAGTATTCACATCGGAGTATGAGAACACCGTTTGGGAAAGGGTATGGAATCAACATTTGACTTCGAAGCAACTCGAATACCACATCTCAAAACAAAACAAGGATTGGCTTGCAGAATAAGCCGGAACAAACATATGATAGAGATTTCGTCCGAAGTTTTCGTGGTGGGGCCTACACAGGCTCGATCGTACAGCACCATCATGTACAAGGCAGTGCACATGACATACGAAGCATCCCCGAGTCAGCATAGCCAAGGACTCTTTAAGACACAACGAGACCACTGTAAAACCGAACGTGGATAGGCGGACCACTAGACGTCGAACCCCAATTTCATATCATACATCTGTCGGAAAGATACCCTAAGAGCTACTTGAATTCCCACTTATAAACTCCCGAAATTTTCCGGTTATGCAATCAGGTGTTGGGGATACAAGGGAAGCATAATATCTCACCCAAAACTAGCAAATCCTACATCCAGCTGTATCCATCCTTCAACACATAACCAAGAAACCTTCGGAAATCATCTACCTCAACCTTCGAAAAGCATCCGTTATACAAGTTATGGCAATACTCCCGAACTCCCACCCCAGTACTGGGTGGCGTCGAGGTTATCTCACCAACAACTGCATAAAGGAGATTTTCGATGTCGGCGAACTAAACTCAGGTATTCCAGAACTGCAACGATAAAATTGTGACGACAACACCTCGGAGCTCAACTCCCCGGGACACTGCCACAACCCCTAAATGACAGGAGGCACCAAGAACAATGTTCTCATCACAAATCGATCGGAACGATTCCAAGATACCCGCGTGATCCTAAAATTTTTTTTAGTGAAATTTGAGAAGAGAAGAGCCAAAACTCTACGTCAGGATGCCTTACCAGAGCAATGAAGGGACTGTGGAGTAAAAAGAATTCCTAATTGTCCAATATATAATTCCTAAATGACTCAAAACATTTTTCTAGACTCAACAACGGCCGCTAAAAACGATCAAGCAGTGGGGGCTCCTAAGGTCGGGGAAGGCTCTGATTACCAACTTGTAACACCCTCGATGCGGCTATATCTCCCACGTGTCGAAGCACGACTTAGAGGCATAACCGCATTGAAAGCAATGTCGCAAGTGAGGTAATCATCACACAACCCATGTAATACATAAGGGAAAGAGATACATAGTTGGCTTACACTCGCCACTTCACACAATTACATGAATAAAGCATTACATCATCCAAATACAATCAAGGTCCGACTACGGAAGCAAAATAAAAGAAGAACCCCAAATGCGACACGGTCCCCGATCGACCCCAACTGGGCTCCACTACTGATCAACTAGAACGAAACAACACAAAGGACAAGATCTTCATCGAGCTCCTCTGTGAGCTTGGTTGCGTCATCTGCACGGTTCAACGGCACCTGCAAGCTGGTTTAGAAGTATCTGCGAGTCACGGGGACTCAGCAATCTCGCACCCTCGCGATCAAGACTATTTAAGCTTATGGGTAAAAGGTATGAGGTGGAGCTGCAGCAAGAGACTAGCATATATGGTGGCTAACATACGCAAATGAGAGCGAGACGAGAAGGCAAAGCACGGTCGATAAAAGTATGATCAAGAAGTGATCCTAGAACAACCTACGTCAAGCATAACTCCAACACCGTGTTCACTTCCCGGACTCCGCCGGAAAGAGACCATCATGGTTACACACGCAGTTGATTCATTTTAATTAAGCTAAGGTTCAAGTTATCTACCAGCGGACATTAAAAAATTCCCATCTGCCCATAACCGTGGGCACGGCTTTTGAAAGTTCAAATCCCTGCAGGGGTGTCCCAACTTAGCCCATGCCAAGCTCACACGGTCAACGAAGGAATAGACCTCCTCCCGAGACATTCCGATCAGGCTCGGTATCCCGGTTCTACAAGACATCCTCGACAATGGTAAAACAAGTCCAGCAAGACTGTCAGGACCCCGACTCAATGCCACATCGATCTAGCATGTAACACCTCATATCACTTTGCGGCCTCACGCACGGTATTCCCACGGGTGTCGCCTTACCTTTGCCCGGGACCGTTTGCGCCTTTTGGCACACGTATATGATAGTGTCGCTAGCATCCATATGATAAGGAGCCCGGGCTGACATGGCTAGTCGTAAACCCAAAGTGGCACAAACTTACAGGGACAGGCATCCATGACCCAGCATCGAACGTGTCGGTCATCAGCGAGTGAATCCAGGCTGTAGCACTGGGCTAGCAGGACTCCGGTGAACCGGGCTGTAGCGGGCTAACAGGACTTCGGTATTCATCGCGTGACATTTCCCCGAAGGGACAGACACAGGAACGAAGAAGGACACATGCCGGTCAGCCTAAGTGTTCCGGAGCAGTAGCAAGCTACCATGGCTCGGTGGAAACACTAGGAGACATTTCCCGGTAAGAGAGGCTACTAAAGATAAACAACTAGATAGTCAGATCCCACACATACCAAGCATTTCAATAACATACACACAATATACTCGATATGTGCAATACAACATGGCATCACAAAATGACTCTACGACTCAAGTATTTAATCAATAGGCTCCGAGGAGCGAGATATTACAAACAGGGGTCTCATGACCCAACATTCAGAGCATACAAGTCAAAGCACAAGCGGAAGCTCAACATGTCTAAGTACAGACAACTATAAATGAAAAAGGCTGAGAAGCCTGACTATCTACCAGATCCTGCCGAGGGCACAAGATCGTAGCTGAGGTAACAAGCTAAACGTCGAAGTCCACGTGGAACTACTAGTGAGACTGAAGTCTCTCTGCAAAAACATAAATTAAGCAATGTGAGTACAAATGTACCCAGCAAGACTTACATCAGATCTAACTACATATGCATCATTATCAACAAAGGGGGGTGATGGAGTTTAATTGCAGCAAGCCAGCTTTGACTCGGTGGCTATCCTGAACTACGACTGCAAGTAACTCTTTTGAGGTGGCGCACACGAGTCCACATATTCACCAACCAATACACCACTATGGATTCGCTTCCGTCTCCCTACGAGAACGCCATCCATAGCACTCACGCTTATCTTGCGTATTTTAGAGTATCCACTTTCACTTGTCTATGAACTATGCAAGGGGTCCAAGTTTCCATATCCGAGGAATCCGGCTATTCGAATAGATGATGTTAACCCTGCAGGGGTGTACTTCTTCACACATGCTTTCGCCACTTATCGCCCTGTACACGTCATGTATCTCGGCAACCTTCAAGCGGAAGCCAGGCGAGGGAGTCGGCCACGACCTGACTAACCGAACAAGTCTCTAATCCAGGTTTATCGCCTATTCGGGTTCCATCCGCAAGGAGATCCGGCCGGGGTGTCGCTTACGGCCCCAAACGATGTGTGCAGGGTTCCCAAGCCCACCTCGACGGGTGGATGTACGCTCGGTACACCGTGCCACTGTGCCTAGTCTGTCCCAAGCCCACCTGTACCGGGTGCCACTTGGTAGACTACTAACACTACCTACAAACACCAGAAACTAGTTGCAACTCCTGGACAGAGATCAAGTTGATTAATAAGTCGAGAGAGCTTGGAGCGCCCGGAGCTCAATGTGTGGTAGTAGCTGGTCATGGATCACAAACATAGAACTCAGTTCCTGAGGACGACTGCAATGAGACAACCCACCATGTACTCCTACATGGCCTCTCACCGCTACCTTTACCAAATCGTGTTCACACACTTAGCTCACACACAGTAGGACATGTTCACACACCTTTGATTCATCCCCGATGAATCAGACCTGACTCAACTCTAAGCAGTAGCAGGCATGACAAACAAACATGAATGAGTAGGCACAACAGGGCTCAAACAACTCCTACTCATGCTAGTGGGTTTCATCTATTTACTGTGGCAATGACAGGTCATGCAAAGGATAAAGGGGTTCAGCTACCGCAGCAAGTAACAGATGAATCGTTGTTGTCCTAATGCAGTAAAAGAGAGCAGGAGCGAGAGAGTGGGATTTTATCGGAATGAACAAGGGGGTTTTGCTTGCCTGGCACTTATGAAGATAACATTGAGTCTTCATCAGTGTCAACGATCACAACGTCGGAACATCGCCTACCGGGAGGGAACAGATACCGGCAACAAAGGAGAAATACAATCAATGCAATGCACAATATGATGCATGCTCATGACATGGCAAAATGAATGTGTTTTGGGCTAATGCATCTAGCAACAAGTTAAATGGGGTTGGTTTGAATACAAGATTCAAATTTAAACTCCATATGTGATTATTCAAATGCCATTTAATTGATTTGTGCTAAACAGCAGCTATAAGTTGTTCTAACATGCATGAAAATGGTACAGATGGATTCCTTGAATTTTTCTGATAATTTTTCATATATAAATTATTTAATTTGGAGTTACGGTTGAATTTCTATGAATTTTAGAAGTTTTAGGCATTTTCTGAAATTTCCTGATTATAATAAATCCAGTAAAAGATTTAACTGCGTCAGCCTGACATCATCATGACGTCAGCAGGTCAACTGGGTTGCCCAGAGTCAAACCTGACGTGTGGGGGCCACACGTCAGTGACACAGGGCTGGTTTGGGTGTTTGACAGGTGGGACTGGTCAACGTTGACTTGACTAAGTCAAAATCTGACACATGGGGTCCACAGATTAGCACTAATCTAAACAGAAAATAAAACTAACCTAAACAGGTACAAGGGCCCACATGGCAGTGGCTTTAGGGGGGTTAGTTAGTGCGTCATTAGCGCTAATGGTGGTGCCACGTCAGCGTCGCCGGATTAAGCACCGGCGACCACATCTCGCGGCGGAGGCTCGCCGGAGTTGCTCGGGCTCGCGCTACAGGCGGCAGTTTGCGATGCGGTTGGGTCCTACGAAGAGCTGGGGCTCGTGCGCATCCAGCAGTGGCAGTGAGAGGGCGCGAGGTGGTCCATAGCGGCGGCAGCGGCGAGCTGGGCGGCGGCCGGAGCTCGGGTGTCGACGGAATCGACGACACGGCGCACGGGAGGACCAGCGGTTTGCACCTACATGATCTACGAGAGCTCACGAACCCAATGGAGGCACGCACGTGACCATTTGGTCACCGGAGCCTCGTCGGCGACGACCTCGTGCGGCGGCGGCATACGGGACTCGCGGTCATCGGCGTTGCAGCAAGAAATCGACCATGGGGAGAGGGGGAGATGACGGCGGGGCTCACAGGGATTCGAACGGCGCCGTCGTTGAGCTCGGGGAGGGACTGGGCGATGCAGACCGACGGGCGAAGTCCGGCGGCAGATGCGGCGGTGTCGAGCTCGGAGGCATCGTCACAGGGTGTCCGGCGGTGCTTGGCTTGGTGGGGAGGTCGAGGATGTCGTGACGGAGCTCCTGGGCTGCTCAAGGGGACGAGGGAGGGGCCATGGCCGCGGTGGTGCAAACCAGCGGCGGCAGGCGCGTTCGGTGACGAGAGGGAGGAAGAGCAGAGGAGGGGAATGAGCTCGGTGGGAGAGGGGAGAGGCACTAGAGGGTTTGGGGGAGTGAGGGGAAGGTGCTGGGCGTCTCCATGGCGCGGATTAGGACGAAGGGCGGCCTCCAGCGCGAAGCAGGAGGTGGAAGGCTCCGCGGTGCGCGCGTGTGTTCGCTCCTGCCTACTGGCAGGAGGAAGACGACGAGCGAGGAGGTAAATGGGCTGGGCCAGCCAGCTACAGTGCTGGGCCGCCAGGCTGGACAGGTAAGCGCCAGGTAAGTTGCTTCTCTCTTTTTTAATTTTTCTGTTCTGTTTTATTTTTATTTAATCTTTTGCCATTGTTTTGAATTTAAAATAATTCAAACAATGCCAAAAGCTCCTCTGAATATTTTTATTTTGCTAGGTGGACTTTTCCAAAAGCTCATAAAATATTTCAGGGGTATTTGAAATTATATTCTAGTTATATGAATATAATTCAAATTCAAATAGCTAATGATTTAAATTCAAAGTCCCAAAAAATAAATCCTTAAAAATGTTCAATATTTTTGGTTTGGATCAAAACCCTTGCCAAAAATATTAAACATCTAAGAAGAGCATTTTGGAACAATGAATGAGATTTTAGGGTTTTTTCCCTTCTTTTATTTAGGGTTTTGAGGCTTCTAAATTCCTTAGTTCAAGTTTCAGAAATTTAAACATGATGCAAGCAAGATGCAAACACTTGACAGCACCAGAAGCTAGGGATGTGACAACTCACCCCCACTAAACAAAAATCTCGTCTCGAGATTCAAGCGTAGGGTAAGGTGAAGGGGGGACGCAAATTAACATAATCTTCACGATCCAGGTTGCACATCACAAGAGTGTTGATTTGATCCTCATCTTTGTCTCGACGTCTTGCTTTGAGAACTCCAGCCAACATGACAACGAGAAGAAAGGAAAACTCTAGAACAATCGATCTTCGAGAAGACCGAACAACTCAGGATCAACTCATGGGATGAGACATAGCAACATCTCTCGAGCTGAGAGACGAAGCATACCTTTAGAGGGATGGAGTGGAGCAGATGACAAGGTTCACTAGGTAGACAACAATTCCAGACTTAAGAATGTGGTGATCGGTTGTCAATGTAGCGAGGAGTTGAATTGCCATGATACCACAACGAGGCACCTTAGGGATGGTGACTCGTAGAAATATCCCCTTAAGTGGCAAAAAGAATTACCTTTGATATAGAGATCATTGAGACTCTCTATATCAGCCTAAGGCAATTCTCGAGCAATCGTTTGGAGGGGGTCGGTAGAATGGCATACTCGGACTTGGATGATGTGGATTACCTTGTTGAAGACAACGCAATGGATGATTTTTGCTTATCATCGGAAATGGCAGAGACCCATGGTGGAATGGCACATTGGCGGTGCAAGCTGGGAACAAAATGCAAATGCTGGGAATGATTGTGGTAACTAGGGAAGAACCCAACAATAGAGAGTGAATTCACTGTTTGAAGGGTCATAGCATTGTCGAGGAAAACTGAGAGGAATCCGAGTTAGTGCCGATGATAACATGTAGCGCTTGTGCGTGCTCTCAAGAACTTGAGCATTTCCACAATCATCAAGATTCTACCAATATCCGTGTCAAGGATCCTGGCAACACAACTTGCTACCATGATGAATGGTGATGGAGGATGCAGATGCAAAGGGAGATAACACCTTCTCAGATTTCACCTTAGCGAGGCCAAGGGGACGAGATCTGGATGATCGACTGAGAGACATTTAGCACTCCGCTCCTAATGTTCTCCTTGACGTGCTAGTGTATCCCATTCATAGATAAGGTTTGATAACTAGAACATCAAGTAAAAGGTCGGACTTCGGGAGCAATAGAATCCATAAGGAACAGTTACGGAGGTAAATCCTACGAAATCCTTATGGGGAGGTGGCCAACTTCCTCAATCAAGATATTATAATAACAGGTCTTCCGGCTAGGTGGGTTGGCCACGACATCCACTTTACCGTTTATCGAGGGACCAGTATTATAGTTCTTGGGAAATGTTCCAACCATCATATCTGCCTGAGATTCAGATCTGGTTGGTGTCAGGATATCCAGACTCATCGAGTCTAGGAAGAAAAATGAAAGTTTGCAACACAATTCGACGAGATAACGTTGCGAGATTCTTGGGAAATGGACTACGGTAGTAAGCTCCAAAACATGAGCTGGTTCTGCTACAAACATGTGAACACGTTGTCCCGGACAAACATGATCCCATGGTAGTCTTACAATAAAACACTACCGAGTTCAGGTGGGGACCATAATCGAGGATATTGAAGTCCTTGCATAAGGCATGCTCTTAAGAAGGAACTTCCTTTCCTTGAACAAATCAATCAGTGGCTTGGTGTGCTAGGGGATACATATGGAATGGAGGTAGCTAATCTCACAGTCCAATGTATACTTCGCACATGCATGACTGACTTGGGATGATTCCAAAGGAAACAAAAACAATCTTTCTCGGATCCATGGCGGCAACTTACATCAAATGCACGTGAATCAAAGAAAGTCACTTCTTTCATCCAGCATATACTTCATGAACGGGGCATGAAGAAAATGCCTATAAAAGTTTCCAGCACTAGGTTGATGTTCAACATGAATCATGGGGGAGACAAAATGCTGCTGATGGGCTCAACAACAACTCATCGGGATTTCCATATCACTGGACTTCCACCATCATGTGAACACGGTGATAGTATTGGTCAGACCAAAAGATGTAATGGTATATGCTCGAGGGATCAACCACGAGTAAGACAACATTACGAGCATCGTTGGTACTGATTTGATTGACGATAGCCCACACTCAAATCAAAGGATTGATAAGACAATAGGTCCAGCAACTGATCACAGGGACCAATCGATGAAGATATCATCTTTCTTCAGCACACACTACACAAGAATATCCCTTTGGAACGAACTAAGTTAGGCAAGCTTTTATCTTCCAACTCTCCAAGTTGTTGTCTAGCTTAACCAACTAGCTCAGGGGTATCCAACACGGATTCTTGGAGAAATAGTGGTTTACAGGAATAAACCAACTTGATCACGAGATCAACATAGCGGTCAGGCGACAACCTGGTGATACTTCCCAGAAGAAATTCGGAATATCATGAACCACCGGTATGTTACTAAGCTCGAGAACAATCTTGCTTTTCAGGGCAAGATGATATGATCAAATGAGCGAGCACTTGACAAAATCCTAACTCATCAATCAAAGAGTGCACCAGGAAATAAGGACTAGGTAGCATGATCAACCTTAGAATGATGATTCAAAAACCAACACGCTAAGAATGGAATTATTGTCCATTAACTACCAAGCAACAAGGTTGCTAGGAGTATTGAATTCACACATCACGATTCACTTGTTGGCATTCCGGTTGCGACAACACGAAACCGAGGAATGAATAATGATGGCGAGGGTATCACTAAATCAAGAATTCATAGGATGGTGTGCCATCCCCATGATAATCTTAATATAAAGATGGTAACACTCCAGGGTGGAACAGAACAAAAACTGGATTAGTATTTGATCTGCGGAGTACAACTGCTTTGACCCAATCCTGAATATGGATGAGGTACTGGAGTTTGTTTCTCCTAGTCATCCTGAATGGAATGGCTTGACGGACCACAAGAATAATAGGCATCGATGACGAATGCACGCATACTCTTGACTATCAGTTGATAGACAAAGGTCAGAAAACAACTAAAGAGGGACAACTCAAAAGAACATATGATTTTCTGAGTTGTGAATGCATAGATTAGCATGTCGAACGAGTTCAACATATTTTTTCCGGACAATCCATGCGGAAAGGTAGAACTGGCAGAGTCACAATATATAATGGAGAACTCATCAAGAGCACTCTGGTTGTGATTGTTCAGTTCAACGAGGAATTTCTGCCATAAGTAGTTCATGGTATTTGGAAGAAGAAGATACCACGGACTTCAAGGACTATCGCAAAGGTTACTAATAACCTAAGGGAGCTAGCAATTACTATCAACATGAAGTAGGTAGAGTGAATCTCGGGTTCAAAACCCAGGAGTAGAATATCTACTACTAAGTGGCATCACGGGATGCTTTCGAGGATAAAGGCCAGAATCATCACACTGGGACACAAATCATGGCTAGATTACTAGATGATCCCCTGAGACACCTAGGGTCATAATAATAATTCCAACATAAATGTCAAGGCAATAGAGTACCTCAACTCACCGTCTAGTGTGGTTAATCTGGCCATAAAGGACATCGGGAACGGATAGAAAGGATTTGCAAATGCATCAGACTATTTAGAAACCTGGAATGACTTGGACAGCATAACGGCTGTAAATGCTCAAAAAGATTTGAAACATGCTACAAAAATGGTGGCATAACCACTCAGAAGCACAATATCAAGGTTTCGAGATCATCAGAGACATACCGAAGTAGTAGGAACTGGACTGAGGCTTAAATCCAACAATCTATAAGTCTACGGATTAGTAACACGTGATCCTGATAGAAAGAAGAGATAGCCTAGTTCTTAATCCCCGTAGGAAAGATAAGATGACTCAGATCAGAAGGCCATAAGGTATAAGGAGTAAAAAGAGCCTTACGTTCCATCCCACAATCAATTCCCTTATATAACTAAAGAATTTCTAGACTTAACTTCGACCAGTTTGGCTTGCTAATCCTACAGGCAGTCAAGCTCTGATACCAACGCTGTCAGGACCCCGACTCAATGCCACATCGATCTAGCATGTAACACCTCATATCACTTTGCGGCCTCACGCACGGTATTCCCACGGGTGTCGCCTTACCTTTGCCCGGGACCGTTTGCGCCTTTTGGCACACGTATATGATAGTGTCGCTAGCATCCATATGATAAGGAGCCCGGGCTGACATGGCTAGTCGTAAACCCAAAGTGGCACAAACTTACAGGGACAGGCATCCATGACCCAGCATCGAACGTGTCGGTCATCAGCGAGTGAATCCAGGCTGTAGCACTGGGCTAGCAGGACTCCGGTGAACCGGGCTGTAGCGGGCTAACAGGACTCCGGTATTCATCGCGTGACATTTCCCCGAAGGGACAGACACAGGAATGAAGAAGGACACATGCCGGTCAGCCTAAGTGTTCCGGAGCAGTAGCAAGCTACCATGGCTCGGTGGAAACACTAGGAGACATTTCCCGGTAAGAGAGGCTACTAAAGATAAACAACTAGATAGTCAGATCCCACACATACCAAGCATTTCAATAACATACACACAATATGCTCGATATGTGCAATACAACATGGCATCACAAAATGACTCTACGACTCAAGTATTTAATCAATAGGCTCCGAGGAGCGAGATATTACAAACAGGGGTCTCATGACCCAACATTCAGAGCATACAAGTCAAAGCACAAGCGGAAGCTCAACATGTCTGAGTACAGACAACTACAAATGAAAAAGGCTAAGAAGCCTGACTATCTACCAGATCCTGCCGAGGGCACAAGATCGTAGCTGAGGTAACAAGCTAAACGTCGAAGTCCACGTGGAACTACTAGTGAGACTGAAGTCTCTCTGCAAAAACATAAATTAAGCAACGTGAGTACAAATGTACCCAGCAAGACTTACATCAGATCTAACTACATATGCATCATTATCAACAAAGGGGGGTGGTGGAGTTTAACTGCAGCAAGCCAGCTTTGACTTGGTGGCTATCCTGAACTACGACTGCAAGTAACTCTTTTGAGGTGGCGCACACGAGTCCACATATTCAACAACCAATACACCACTATGGATTCGCTTCCGTCTCCCTACGAGAACGCCATCCATAGCACTCACGCTTATCTTGCGTATTTTAGAGTATCCACTTTCACTTGTCTATGAACTATGCAAGGGGTCCAAGTTTCCATATCCGAGGAATCCGGCTATTCGAATAGATGATGTTAACCCTGCAGGGGTGTACTTCTTCACACATGCTTTCGCCACTTATCGCCCTGTACACGTCATGTATCTCGGCAACCTTCAAGCGGAAGCCGGGCGAGGGAGTCGGCCACGACCTGACTAACCGAACAAGTCTCTAGTCCAGGTTTATCGCCTATTCGGGTTCCATCCGCAAGGAGATCCGGCCGGGGTGTCGCTTACGGCCCCAAACGATGTGTGCAGGGTTCCCAAGCCCACCTCGACGGGTGGATGTACACTTGGTACACCGTGCCACTGTGCCTAGTCTGTCCCAAGCCCACCTGTACCGGGTGCCACTTGGTAGACTACTAACACTACCTACAAACACCAGAAACTAGTTGCAACTCCTGGACAGAGATCAAGTTGATTAATAAGTCGAGAGAGCTTGGAGCGCCCGGAGCTCAATGTGTGGTAGTAGCTGGTCATGGATCACAAACACAGAACTCAGTTCCTGAGGACGGCTGCAATGAGACAACCCACCATGTACTCCTACATGGCCTCTCACCGCTACCTTTACCAAATCGTGTTCACACACCTAGCTCACACACAGTAGGACATGTTCACACACCTTTGATTCATCCCCGATGAATCAGACCTGACTCAACTCTAAGCAGTAGTAGGCATGACAAACAAACATGAATGAGTAGGCACAACAGGGCTCAAACAACTCCTACTCATGCTAGTGGGTTTCATCTATTTACTGTGGCAATGACAGGTCATGCAAAGGATAAAGGGGTTCAGCTACCGCAGCAAGTAACAGATGAATCGTTGTTGTCCTAATGCAGTAAAAGAGAGCAGGAGCGAGAGAGTGGGATTTTATCGGAATGAACAAGGGGGTTTTGCTTGCCTGGCACTTCTGAAGATAACATTGAGTCTTCATCAGTGTCAACGATCACAACGTCGGAACATCGCCTACCGGGAGGGAACAGATACCGGCAACAAAGGAGAAATACAATCAATGCAATGCACAATATGATGCATGCTCATGACATGGCAAAATGAATGTGTTTTGGGCTAATGCATCTAGCAACAAGTTAAATGGGGTTGGTTTGAATACAAGATTCAAATTTAAACTCCATATGTGATTATTCACATGCCATTTAATTGATTTGTGCTAAACAGCAGCTATAAGTTGTTCTAACATGCATGAAAATG
The DNA here is from genome assembly GCF_002162155.2 of Triticum dicoccoides. Taxonomy (NCBI): domain Eukaryota; kingdom Viridiplantae; phylum Streptophyta; class Magnoliopsida; order Poales; family Poaceae; genus Triticum; species Triticum dicoccoides. The sequence continues at coordinate 273,359,864 of NC_041390.1, read as the reverse complement.
GTACAGATGGATTCCTTGAATTTTTCTGATAATTTTTCATATATAAATTATTTAATTTGGAGTTACGGTTGAATTTCTATGAATTTTAGAAGTTTTAGGCATTTTCTGAAATTTCCTGATTATAATAAATCCAGTAAAAGATTTAACTGCGTCAGCCTGACATCATCATGACGTCAGCAGGTCAACTGGGTCGCCCAGAGTCAAACCTGACGTGTGGGGGCCACACGTCAGTGACACAGGGCTGGTTTGGGTGTTTGACAGGTGGGACCGGTCAACATTGACTTGACTATGTCAAAATCTGACACATGGGGTCCACAGATTAGCACTAATCTAAACAGAAAATAAAACTAACCTAAACAGGTACAAGGGCCCACATGGCAGTGGCTTTAGGGGGGTTAGTTAGTGCGTCATTAGCGCTAATGGTGGTGCCACGTCAGCGTCGCCGGATTAAGCACCGGCGACCACATCTCGCGGCGGAGGCTCGCCGGAGTTGCTTGGGCTCGCGCTACAGGCGGCAGTTTGCGACGCGGTTGGGTCCTACGAAGAGTTGGGGCTCGTGCGCATCCAGCGGTGGCAGTGAGAGGGCGCGAGGTGGTCCATAGCGGCGGCAGCGGCGAGCTGGGCAGCGGCCGGAGCTCGGGTGTCGACGGAATCGACGACACGGCGCGCGGGAGGACCAGCGGTTTGCACCTACATGATCTACGAGAGCTCACGAACCCAACGGAGGCACGCACGTGACCATTTGGTCACCGGAGCCTCGTCGGCGACGACCTCGTGCGGCGGCGGCATACGGGACTCGCGGTCATCGGCGTTGCAGCAAGAAATCGACCATGGGGAGAGGGGGAGATGACGGCGGGGCTCACAGGGATTCGAACGGCGCCGTCGTTGAGCTCGGGGAGGGACTGGGCGATGCAGACCGACGGGCGAAGTCCGGCGGCAGATGCGGCGGTGACGAGCTCGGAGGCATCGTCACAGGGTGTCCGTCGGTGCTTGGCTTGGTGGGGAGGTCGAGGATGTCGTGACGGAGCTCCTGGGCTGCTCAAGGGGACGAGGGAGGGGCCATGGCCGCGGTGGTGCAAACCAGCGGTGGCAGGCGCGTTCGGTGACGAGAGGGAGGAAGAGCAGAGGAGGGGAATGAGCTCGGTGGGAGAGGGGAGAGGCACCAGAGGGTTTGGGGGAGTGAGGGGAAGGTGCTGGGCGTCTCCGTGGCGCGGATTAGGACGAAGGGCGGCCTCCAGCGCGAAGCAGGAGGTGGACGGCTCCGCGGTGCGCGCGTGTGTTCGCTCCTACCTACTGGCAGGAGGAAGACGACGAGCGAGGAGGTAAATGGGCTGGGCCAGCCAGCTACAGTGCTGGGCCGCCAGGCTGGACAGGTAAGCGCCAGGTAAGTTGCTTCTCTCTTTTTTAATTTTTCTGTTCTGTTTTATTTTTATTTAATCTTTTGCCACTGTTTTGAATTTAAAATAATTCAAACAATGCCAAAAGCTCCTCTGAATATTTTTATTTTGCTAGATGGACTTTTCCAAAAGCTCATAAAATATTTCAGGGGTATTTGAAATTATATTCTAGTTATATGAATATAAGTCAAATTCAAATAGCTAATGTTTTAAATTCAAAGTCCCAAAAAATAAATCCTTAAAAATGTTCAATATTTTTGGTTTGGATCAAAACCCTTGCCAAAAATATTAAACATCTAAGAAGAGCATTTTGGAACAATGAATGAGATTTTAGGGTTTTTGCCCTTCTTCTATTTAGGGTTTTGAGGCTTCTAAATTCCTCAGTTCAAGTTTCAGAAATTTAAACATGATGCAAGCAAGAGGCAAACACTTGACAGCACCAGAAGCTAGGGATGTGACAAAGACCACCCGCTATGCCGACAAATCCAGATAGGAGCTGCACATATCTCGTTCTCAGGGCACACCGGATAAGCTAAGCGTATAGGAGCCGACGTAACCCATGTTGACAAGAGATGGCCCTGCACAGTGCTCTAGGTTGGACCAACACTCAGAGGAGCACTGGCCCGGAGGAGCACTGGCCCTTTGGCTAGCCTAACCCAAAGAAAAAAGAGGCTAGGTGGCAAATGGTAAAACCAAGGTTGGGCCTTGCCGGAGGAGTTTTATTCAAAGCGAACTGTCAAGGGGTTCCCATTATAACCCAACCGCGTAAGGAACACAAAATCCGGTAACATAACACTGATATGACAGAAACTAGGGCGGCAAGAGTGGAACAAAACACTAGGCATAAGGCCGAGCCTTCCACCCTTTACCAAGTATATAGATGCATTAATTAAATAAGATATATTGTGATATCCCAACAAGTAAACATGTTCCAACAAGGAACAACATCTCCATGTTCCAACAAGGAACAAACTTCAATCTTCACCTGCAACTAACAATGCTATAAGAGGGGCTGAGCAAAGCGGTAACATAGCCAAACAACAGTTTGCTAGGACAAGGTGAGTTTGAGGCTTGGTTCAACAATATGGGAGGCATGATAAGCAAGTGGTAGGTATCGCAGCATAGGCATAGCAAAAGAGCGAGCAACTAAGCAAGCAAAGATAGAAGTTATTTCGAGGGTATGATTATCTTGCCTGAGATCCCGCAAGGAAGAAGAACGAGTCCATGAAGAAGACAAACGGACGTAGTCGAACGAATCCTCACAACACGACGTTATCGGAACCAACACGAAGAAGCCACACCGGAAAGAAGCAAACAATCATGGTGAACAAACATCACATAAGCATGGCACGATGCGCAAACAAGTATGATGCATGTCCGGTTTAATGATAAATGGCATGCCAAAATGCACAAGCAATACTACAAATTAAGTGGAGCTCAATATGCAACTCCGTTGCATATTTACGAAACACCACGTGACTTATTAAGTTCGATCTTGTTTATGTACCCAACAATATTAAATGTTGTTAAACATGGCAAGAGGGTGAAGCAAAGAAAACTACCTATCTAGTCAAGTTTAAATGAGGCCGGAAACAATGAACAACAATTTCCAGAAACTCCTCATATGCATATATTAGGTTCGGTACTGTTCTGCCCTAAACACAATATTAGTGTTGTTAAACATGCAAAGAGATGCCACCATGTTAAACTATGCAAAATTCTACCCCATTTACATATAAATATTATTAAATTCTGAGTTACGGTTATTTAGTTATGAATTAAGTCATTTTAGCATGGCATAGGGGCAAATTAAAACAAACAACATTTTAAACATTTTAAACATGGATGGAAATGACACATTATGAAACTACACAAAATTCTAAGCAACTTTCATATATAAATCATTTTATTCCGGTGCATAGATGATGAGTTATTATATGCATGAAACAGGAGGGTTTTTCTGTAAAAACTGCTGACTCTGTAAAAACAGGAGAGATTGGGTGGAGATGGATCCCGAGGAGGGAGATGCTGGCGGCGGGTGAAGGGACAAGCCTCCTAATTTCTAGGGTTGGGCAATATATATACACCAGGTGGATTAGGTTAGGCGCTACCTCATCCCTACGATCATAATCGGATGGTCGCGAATAAAATAGTTAGGGAGCCCAAATAAGAAAACGATGACGTTTTGTAGATGTTTGGGGATGATCCGGACACAACGGTGGCGACAGTCCGGGTCGGGTCCGGGACAACTTTTTGGACGCGCGCGCGAGGGGGTTTGATGCACTGAGTAGAGAGGGTTTGGTAGGGTCTGACGGTGAGTAGAGGACTGTGCAGAAGGCCTCAGGCTAAGACAAGAGAAGAGAGAAAGGCCCGGCGACTGTTTCCGGAGACCGAAAACGTCCGACGATTTGACCGACTATATTGCCGCTATAGTTTAACGGTTGAGCTATCAAACGAACTCTGAATGCGATGAAACTTGGCAGGCGGCCTATCTACACCATAAAAAGACCACACGCCAACTTTCATCCCATTCCGAGAACATTTCCGGCCACTTATAAAATAATATTTCGGACATGCCGCGGGCGCATGCAAGTGTGTCTGGGCTCAGAACGGACAACGGACGGAACGAGGAGACCGGGACGGATGCAAGTTTCGAAAACATGATGATGCAATGCACATGATGACATGACAAGATGCAACACGCAAGCAAAAGACATGGCAACAACAACGAATAACTGGACGACACCTGGCACATCGGTCTCGGGGCGTTACAGGCAGGCGGGCGCCAGCGGGCGCAATACATCAGGTTTCTTCTTTTGTGCTAAAGAGGCAAGCGCAGGCACTGAGTCCCGACGAATTAGCCAAAGGTTTCCATTTGTGCGCTACAAGACCAAGACCGGCAGGACGGAGGTCATCGCCGAGCCCACCACGATGTCACGAACATAAGCTTTGCACGCGAATACCACCTTTCGCTAGGCTAAGATGTACTAGTTGTCTCCCTTCAAAATTGGCTATTGTGGATCTCTTCCCGCCTTCATTTTGGGGGAAGAGGACAAAGACCACTATAAATATAGCTTAGCCACCACCATAGGATGGGGATCTCGCATCAAGCCATCCAAACCTTCACTACCTCATACCAGCACATGAACACACCTCCTGACTTTGTTCTTCCTCTTTACCGGTTCGTCCTCATCCTACCTCGAGGCTAATCCACCATAAAGCAGGAGTAGGGTTTTAGACCGCAAGGTGGCCCGAACCTGGGTAAACTGCTGTGTCCCTTCCTTTCCTTGTTCATCGAGCTAGGCCATGAGATCGACAAGTTGGTAGACTGGGGCAATTGAGTTCTTCGCGTGCACCCTAGAGTTCAAATCTTTCATGGGTCTGCGGAGCCCCGAGTCCGACAAACACGCAGTACTAGTACTAGTACTAGTAGAACAACTTTTTGAGTGATCTTGCATGTGATTTTTGTGTGCCAAATGATAGTTCTAAATTGCTCTTTTGACAAAAACATGATAGAGGTTGACATACATATGATTTTTGCACATAACATGATAGAGTCTTATATGGAGTAAAATATCGAAAATTGTTGATAATATAACCCCGAGGTATGACCCTCCTAGGAGGGGCCGAGTTATACCATTAGCGACTTAATATGAAGAAGGCCTAAGAAGGCCCAAGAAGACGAAGCAGGAAGATGGCGGCTTAAGAGGTAGGCCTGGTGATGGTCCAAGACCCGAAAGTGTGAACCACCCGATGATGACTTGCGTGGTAAGGCAAGGCGACTTAGAAACCGAGCTGGTCACGATGTGTGATTCAGCTTGGACTCTTGTAAGTGCCGGGGCCTCAATCTGTGTATATAAAGGTGAGACCCGACGGTGGGTTAACTCAAGAATAAACTGATCGATAGCTAGGTCAAGCATAATCGCTCCCTTGTAATCGAAACTCAAGCAATACAACTAGAAGCAGTACATAGGCTTTTACTTCTTTGTGAGGGGCTGAACCTGGGTAAACCTTTTTGTCCTTTGTCCCACTCAACCCCTTCGAGCTAACCTATGTTGCGATGGCACCACACCTAAGTCCTTTCAGAAGGGCATCTACCGTGTTAAATCCACGACAGTTGGCGCCCACCATGGGGCCAGAGCATGGTGGTTTCGAGTTCTGGAAAGGCAATTTGTCTAGGATCGAAGGATACGCCGTGGGCCGGATGACCAAGAGTCGCCACGACAAGATCTACATCAACGACATTGGCTGGGGCCCCGAGGCCGACTCAATCGAGTACGGGTACCGGGTCCCCTTTGGCGGAATTCATGTCTTCATTGGCAAAATCAGCAAGTCAGAGCCTGAGTCGGACGCCTGCACCAACATTATCGAGACGGCTCAGCGTGCATGACATGCCAGGGGTCAACTCAGTCGGAAGCACGTCTTTGTGGGCTTTGTTCATGGGGCGGATCTTGAGGAAGGTTCCACATCTGGTGGAGAGACGACCATCTATTCAGGTGATCAGTCCTCGACCGGAGAAACCAAATCAATCTATCAGCTTCAGGTTGGCAGGCTTGGGGGCTATTCTGATGGTGACAGTATTCCGGACCCGTATGAGCCACCTAGCAGGGCTGCTATCTTTATGGCTGGTACGCAATCAATGATAAATTCATCAACGACTGCGACTATGACATCTGGCTCAACTGCTGCTACGACAGCTGGGGGAGCGGCTTAGTACGACTATCGACTCAAGTCTTATCTGAGCTCTTGGATGCTTTGGCAACTATGTTAGCTACAGAGGTAACCCCGGTGAATCAAGCGCAACATAATGCAGAGGTTGCAAAGGTGTGAGACACGGTGGCCAAGGCCCAAGATGATCTTAATGCATAGAAAGCCAGGATGGCGACAAAGCGGGCTTCATTGGAGGCCAAGTCACAGCAAATAAGAGCAGAAGCTTTTCGTCCGAGTCTGGATCATACGCATACAATGTTGTTCTTCGAAGGAGGCACCAGAGCCGCCAACCTTAACAGTTTGAGGGACGAAATCTTTTTATGACACCTAGGGCAGGAACAAGTGATGAGGACATGACTACCTTGGATACGACCAAAAATATTGCATACATGCATATTTGTGAGGTGATTTCTAGTGCAAACTATTCAATAATCTATTTATGTTATCCAGAACAAAAATACTTCACACACTTGTGTTTTTTCTAATTGAAGGTGCATGGGACATTTGTAAAATCCACATATGAAGATAAGGGAAATGGAGAAGTTTAGGTTCTGTTCAAAAAGTTCTCTCACGTCACTTTTGGGCCAAGAGAAGATAGAGTCCAAGTCTCTCACGTTCTGGATTCAGATTCGGACTACACAGACATACCTGACTCAAAACGTCAACAACTTTTTCATACAGACTCCAAATTAGGTGATCAGTTTTTTGTTGGAAAGTAGATTTCGTGCTCTTTCCAACCCAATTGGAATCGCCTTAAAATTCGTTCGGAGCATTGAGATATCAATGAAACAATCTGACGCTGCAGAATCCGAGTCAAACAACAAGGCCAAAGGTGTTGCACCACCTCCACTTGGGCCCATGAGCCTTGTACGACCTAGGGTTAGTTTTCGGCTGCCTTGGGACGTCCTCCCACATCTTTGGCCGCCATCCCTTGCTCCTATATAAGTAGATCCATCTAGTAGCTTTTTCCTTGGGATTTGTTTAGTTAAAGGTTAGCCATTGCAACTTCATGTACTTCGTTTGTGTCCAACGACCAGACCAAGACCGCTTATGGATCCCCACCTTTATGAATACTTCATCTATATTCGCAATATTCAGATTGCATTACCATATTCTTGCTTGTTCTTCGATTGCGTGCAGGAATAGACCTTCGTGGTCAGGCTGATCGTGCTTCCAGCATCGTCAGTAACCTCGGGAGATTGGTTTAGCGATTGCTAAGGCGCAACATCGTGCATGTTTGTAGTCAGATTGTCAAAGTCGACTCCACCAAATCGATAGTTATCATCTTAACGAAAGATTGGGACACCCCTCTTCTATCAAGTGGTATCAGTTTTCAGGTTGCTCGGTGAGAATTTCCAGTTTTTTCTAGATTAGATTTATTTTCTTACCTATTGGCCAAGAAAAAGCCACAAAAAAGTTAGATCTATTCATCCTTTGTCCAGGCTAGTCTGAGTCTTTACAATTTTCTTTTCATTGCTTGCATAATTGAATTAACGGTTGCCTCACCGTGTCTTGTTACTGGTCTTAGTGTCTAGTTCGTTTAGAGTTTCGAATTCTGTTCACATTAGTCACGCCGCCGCTGCATCGTTATTCCTTCCGCTGTCCACCACCCATCCATCAATTTCCACCACATGCTACTCACCGTTCATTGTCAGAATAATAGTTGATATCGTCACATCTTCGCTTGATCCAATCTGCATCTTATCTTGTTTGTTTTGGAAAGAGGGAGAGAAAAAGAGAGAGAGAGAGAAAGCGAGAGAAAAAAGTCAGAGAAAAAAAGAAAAAGAAAAAGAAAAAAATGTGAGGAAAAAAAGAGACAAGAAAAAAAACAAAATTCGGATCTATCTAGACTCAATCTCGTAGTTGAATTCGGATTGGAATCTGTTTTGTGCACTGTTCAGTAGGCATAACTTCCTCATACGAAGTCTGTTTTAGCTCCACGAGTACTCAAAAGAAAGCTAGCGATGAGCCGCATCTCAATAGTTGCAGAAGCTAGATCAGTATTTGGCACCTCAAAATCGGCTTCGAAATAGGTCTTCTCCCATCCGAAGTTCACGAACACAACTTATTCCAGTTTTTCAGGTCAGTTTTAGAATTTTTTGACTCCTCATATCAACTCGGAATTGAGTGATTCCTTTTTGCTCTTGAAAGCTTGACTCAATAACATTCTTGAAAAAAATTATCAAAAAATTGGCACAAACTTTTCCAGAGGAAAGTTGGAGACAAAGTTGTTGATATATCCTTCTTGGTTGTTGTTTCACATCATTATCTTTATTGCCATTGTGCTCTTCGCTTATATCTTGCTGTCCAGAGCTACTTAGTATCCTTCATTGATGCTAGTCGTGCTACGACGTGACCTCATTAGTGTTCTAGGCTCGCGTCTCTAGTTCGGTCTAGCCTACGACCAGCGCAGTACCATCGTTGTGCATTTATTCAACATTGCATCTCTGAGTTGATTATTGCTAATCTTTTGCTACCATATATAGCCAACCCAGCTCCACATATTTCTACACCATGTATACATACATTCCCTTGGCAATCTCTTTACACAATCTTTGGAGTTATTTGACACCGCTGGTTGCCTGTCACCACCAGCCGCATGGTAAGAACTTGTAAGATATTGATATTTGCTTTACTGTGAGCACTTTACAACCACATCCTAGTAGTTCATAGGAACATTATTCTCGAATTTTGTTTCTTGTTTCTACTAATCATGACAGGTTCCGGAGATAGAAGTTCTTGGACGACAGACACATCTTCACCATCACGAGAGTTGGGACAACACACACAAGCACATGGACTGGTTATATATCTTTTTACCGTCATTTGAGGGTAGATCTAAACCTGCTATTTATCTAGCTTGGGAGCTTGAAGTAGAACAAGTTTTTAGTCACCATGACTTTTCTGAACTTGAGCGAGTGCGAGCTGCCACTAGAGCATTTATTGGTTTTGCTTCTGTTTGGTGGAGTGTGCATTGTAAGAAAAACATTGATAACCAACCCACAACATGGAAATATTTGAAATATGTATTGAGACAACAATTTTTCCCTCCTTACTATCATCGTGAATTGCTTTGCAAATTTGAACAATTTAAACAAGGCAACAACACTATTGATGCTTACTACCAAGAGTTCAAATCTTATATGCACCATTGTGACATAGAAGAATCTGAGGATGATACAATGAATAGATTTTCTGGTGGTTTGAATCATGATATTCAGGCAAGATTTCAGTATATTCCTAGTTGCATTACTGGTATGTATGTTCGTGCTTGTACCTTTGAGAGACAGATACAGGAGGATGCACTGGGTGACAACAACAACTACTATTCCAGTTCATGTTCACCACCGCCGGTTGGTTCCTCCACCGTTGCACCTACTAGAGCAGCCTCACCTCGGATTGTGAGTGCTACATCATCTCAAGAGTATGGTACATTGTCAACGTTCGTACCTACATTAGCTACGTCTTTGCGACAAGGTAACAATAAAGGTATTGATGATATAACTTCACATGAGAATGATGCATGCCTAGTTAACTTGAATGCATCATGTGTTGAGTTACCTGTTGGTTTGAGCACACCACCTATTTTAGAGAATCTTGTTACTGTCATGAATGTGTCATGTGATCAAATAACTGAAATATCAACAATTTTGAGTGCACCCATTGAATTAATTGTTGATGCAAAAGAACCAATGTTTAATCATTTTGATATGACCTCTAATCTTGGTGATGATTCTATGTGCAATGACTTACTAAGTGGTTTCCTAATATAAGCACGTTGTAGCATGTAAATTTGATGCAAGTAAGGTTTATTCACCAATGTTGGGATGGTTTAATGATGAACATTCTCAATCTTTTGAAATGAATAAGAGCTTCACTTATACGTGCAAACTAAGTTGCAATATTTTCATGCCTTCTACTTCTTGCGATAATTTGTTGGCTTTAGATTTTATGAACTATGAAAGTTACTCATGTATACATGTGTCATATGTGCAAAAATTAAGGGAAGTAAAAATGGATGACATATACATATACAACATGTACACCTTGTCTATTTTGTTAGCCACATTTCAGATTAAGCAACGCCGAGGACGGCATTGTTTTCAAGAAGGGGAGGATGATGAGGATATGACAACCTTGGATATGACCAAAAATATTGTATACATACATATTTGTCAGGTGATTTCTAGTGCAAACTATTCAATAATCTATTTATGTTATCCAGAACAAAAATACTTCACACACTTTTGTTTTTTGTCTAATTGAAGGTGTATGGATGTAAGTGCATCTAGTGCCCCTTAGTGATTTTGTGTATTGAAGACTTATAGGTTAAGGGACTAATGCGTGTGTGAGTGTACACATGTCTATAAGTCTATGAGGAATTTGATATTTACAGGAAAAGTCGACCCCTAAAAATGAATATCTTCGACTGAAGATTTTGGTATTTCTGAAGACTTTCATGAAGACTTTGAAAGTGAAGAAATTGGTGTGTCCGTGAAGACTTGATATTCATGCGAGAAATATGAAGCTTGAAGAATTTCGTGTTCATAGTTTTGTTTTTCTCTTTCTTGAGTCATAGGAAACACCGTACTATTAAAGGGGGTCGAGGAAATACTAAGGAAAAATTTCCATGTGATGCTCAACTCAAATCCTACACCTACCAATCCCTTCGAGTAAAGCCATTGGAAATCTCATACAGTTGAGTCAATTTCTTCAGTGACAGGGACGAAGTTCTTCTAGTCTCTGAGGAATTTGTCCTGACTGAGGAGTTAGGAATTCGCTAGTGTGGATTGCCTACACAGTGAGGAACATGATAGCCCTGAGGATTTTACTACTCAAAATTCCGACCGTTGCTGTGCTATGCGCCAGCTGTCCCAAAATATCTATCCACCTAACGGTCATATCATTGAAGGGCATTTATGTCTTATCATGTCGGGCTTCTCCCTAGGCTGTAAATAGCCGCCCCCTACAACCACTAGCTGGTTGGCTGCTCCGAGAGAAACTGACACTTGTCATTTGAGAGCAACCCATCCTCCGAGGACTTTGAGCGAAAATCATCAAGTGAGGAAAAACCAAAAACCCAAAACCCAAACACCTACAAACCCCAAGTGATTGAGCATCACTGAAGAGATTGATCCTAAGTGGATCCGACGCTTGTTACCTTTGAAGAATGTGCTTCTTCCAGACGGTTAGGCGTCATGGTCTAGAGCATCCAAGAGGAATTGTGGATCGCCGAGTGACTAAGTTTGTGAAGGTTTGGAAGTCGCCTGAAGACTTACCACGAGTGATTGGACGAGGTCTCTGTGACCTTAGTTCAAGGAGAATACGGTGAGGACTGGGTCTCTTGGACTAAGTGTCCTTGACTGGGTTTCCGGGACTGTGTTTCCTCGAGTTTAAATACTCAGCCGCTCCAACCAGACGTACAACTGAGACAGCAGTTGGAACTGGTCTACCATATCATTGTCTTCACCGAGCTTACTGGTTCTATTTCCTCAACTCTTTCATTTCCTCATAACTGTGTTGTATGTTTGTTCATATCTGTGTTTGAAGACTTTGACTGAAGACTTTCTCAATTTCCTCAGTTCAATTTCTTCAGTCTGTTTGTCTTCATCCTGAGTTATCCTATGATTACGCTTCCTATACTCTGTGCCTGTCTTCATTTCATCATGATGACTATGCTTGTATTCTGTTGTGTTTACTTTTGAGTACTTATTCCGCTGCTAGTAGTTCTTCGCTAAGGAATTTCATCACCAGCAAATTCCTCAGTGAAGAATTTCATAAAAATCGCATATTCACCCCCCTCTAGTCGTTATAACGCACTTTCAATTGGTATCAGAGCAAGGTACTCCCTTGTTCTATGTGATTTTGGTTTAACCGCCTGGAGTTTAGTTATGTCGACCGCATGTATGATGAAGGTCTCTGTTGGGTGTCCTACCTTCGATGGGACGGACTACCCCTACAGGAAGAATAAGATGCGAATGCATCTTGAAGCAATTGATAACAATCTCTGGTATGTTGTGGAAAATGGTGTTCCCTCAGTCACACCTTCTCTGAATGCTGTCGATGTGAAGAGATTCAAGCAACTCGACTCTCAAGTGAAGAATATCATATGTGGCCATCTAAGCAAAGGACAGTATGGTAGAGTGAGTGCTTTGGAAACAGCGAAGCTTATCTGGGACGGGTTGTCCAAAGTGAATGAAGGAGTCTCAACTTAGCGTGACTCTCGAGTTGATGTTCTTCGCAATCTCTTCAACCGCTTCAAAAGACTCGACAATGAAAATGTTCAACAAACCTTTGATCCTCACTCACCATCTCAAATGAGCTTCAAGCACTTGGTATCACTGACATCACTGACCATGAGGTGGTGAAGAAATTGCTGAGATCGCTTGATTCCTCATTTAACACTCTAGCATTGATGATACAAGAATGTTCTGATTACAAGTCACTTGATCCCGCTGATATTCTCGAGAGACTAAATACTCATGAGTTCCAACTTGCTGAAAAGAGAGATCTCTATGGTTCAAGCTATGGCAGAACACGTGCACTGAAGGCCAAGGCAGTATCTGAGTCCAAAGATGAAGACTCTAGTAGCAGCCTTGGTGATCCTGAAGAATTGAGCCATGATCTGGCTCTGCTCGTGAAGAAGTTCCAAAAGTTCTCAAGACGTGGTCGCCTTGGAAGATCCTCAAGGAGCAATGATTCCTCATCCAGTGACTACAAGAAGATGCTCTGTCACAAGTGCAAGAAACCTGGACATTTCATTCAAGATTGTCCTTAGTGGGAAAAGGAATCAAAGAATAAGAAATACAAGGATTACAGTTCTGATGATGCAAAGAAAAAGAAGAAATCCACAAAATCCTCATCATCAAAATCCTCAAAGCCTTCATATCACAAGAAGAGCAGCTCCAAGAAGGCCAGGGCATTCATTGGCAAGGAAATGGACTCTGAGGCTGAATCTGAAGAAAATCAGGAAGAGGAGTCATCTGAGGAGTCTGAATCCGGAGTGGCGGGCCTAGTTCTCGCTACTGCATTCGTCAGCAAGTCTATCTTCAACACTAAAGAAAATGACCTCACCAACAAGGCTGATGAAGGCGATGATGACTACGCTCCCACCTATTGCTTCATGGAAAAGGGTGCCAAGGTACTCAAATATACCTCCTCTGAATCAAGTGAGAATGAATCTGATGAAGACCTTAAGCCCAACTATTCTAAACTTGCTAAGATTGCTATAAAACAACAAAGGGCTTTAGAAAAGGTTCAAAACATGCTAAATAAAAGTGATGATATGTTGGGTGAAGAAATGGATCGCACTGAAACTTTGACTGAAAATCTTCAGAGACTTCAGTCCAAGCTTGACAAACTTCAAAGTCATCATAACACTCTCTTATCGGACCATGAGAAGCTTTCTTATGAATTTCTTCAAAGAAAGAAAGACCTTGAGAAGCTAAGAGTGAGTTATGAAGATCTTCAGATGGAGCGCGATTCATTACTTGCTCAACAAATCAGCGCATCTCAGGAAGAATTTGTTCCTCCATGCTTGAAGTGCATTGAACATGAATCTGCTAATTCTTCACCTGAATGTTCAAATGCTGCTATTGTTTCAAATTCTTCACATGCCTCTGCCATCACTAATTCCACATCTAAGGACATTGCTAGTATCACTGATGATGCAGGGCTGAAGGAATTGTACACGACAGGCATGTACAAAAGCCTCAAAGGGCATCAGGCTCTTTGTGATGTGCTTAAAAAGCAGATCCTCAACAGGAACCCTAGGAAAGAGGGTATCGCCTTTGAGAGGAAACTCAATGCTGATTGTACATATTGGAAGCCTGAGCAGTACCCCAAACCTACATGGGTCGCTGCAAAGGGACCTCTAGTTGATCCATCTAACTTATCTGGATTTGCATGTGATTCTCCTCATTCTGATGATGAGTCAATTGACTCCAACTATAAGCTATTCAAAAATCAGAATGGTGAAGTATTTTCTAGATATGTTGGCACTAAATGCAGGAACGGCTCCCCTATGAAGAAAATCTGGGTTCCCAAAAGATTTCTTGAAAATCTTTAGGTGAATGTCATCATGACACCACCTGTGAAGAATAGGAACCCCAGATCAAATTCTTCATATGGACCAAATTCCTCATATGAAGCAAAGTCCTCATATGAACATCATCGTGCTAACACGTCTATTTCGCAGGGAAGATCTAAGGATTATGGATATGTGCATTATTCTTCAAATCATTATGTCCATAAGTCCTCGAAGAATTTCTCTACTTACTCATATGCTTACTCTAACCCATCTTATGTGAAACGAAATGGATTGGCTTCTATGCCATCCTTCTCGCATGGAGCTCGCAGAATGAGGAACTCTTTACCACCCCTTCAGATGTGGGTGGTGAAGAAAAAGAACTAATCTCTTCTGCAGGGTCAGGTCTCCAGACGCACGTAATCGTCTGAAGAATTTGCTGGAGACCTGAGCATGCCTGATAGGACGCAGGCTAATCATGAAGAAATGAACTTTCTTTTCTCACATCCTCATATTGCTTTATTAGTTCTTTTACTTGATGAAATTGATCTGATGAATTGATGTCATATTCTTCATTGATGAAGTATATGAGTTTGTGAGCTTCACTAATTCATCTGCAGGATGATCAACCCAAAGCCACTGAGTGGGTCCTCGATAGTGGATGTACAAACCACATGACTGGTGACAAGAATCTATTGATGGATGCTCCATTATCTCCGTCACATCTGAAGCATATCATCTTTGCTGACAAAGGCAAAAGTCAGGTATTGGGTCTAGGTAAGGTTGCGATTACAAAGGATCGACACATGGAAAAAGTCATGCTTGTTGAGTCCTTAGGATACAACCTTATGTCTGTCTCAATGCTTTGTGATCTTGATATGGTTGTTGTCTTTGGCAAGTACCGTTGTGTTGTGGTTATGGAAGCTGACAATTCCAAAGTCTTTGAAGGCTTTAGGAGAGGAGACCTGTATATTGTTGATTTCTCTACAGGACCACAACCAGCCGTGTGCTTACTTGCAAAAGCTTCAGAAGGCTGGCTCTGGCATCGACGACTTGGTCATGCAGGCATGAGGAATTTGCACACGCTTGCGAAGAAGAAGCATGTCATTGGCATCAAGAATGTCAAATTCCTCAAGGATCACCTATGCGGAGCCTGTGAAGCTGGGAAGATGACCAAGGCCAAGCATCCATCGAAGACTATCATGACCACCACTCGCCCATTTGAATTGCTTCACATGGATCTCTTTGGTCCTAATCATTATTCTGCTATCTCAAATGAAGCATCTCAATATGCCTTCGTTATTGTTGATGATTATTCTCGTTACACATGGGTACACCTTGTTACTTACAAACATGAAGTGCAGGAAGTCTTCAAACGATTTTCCTCGAGGGCTTCAACCAACTTTGGTGTGAAGATCAAGCACATCAGAAGTGACAATGGCACTGAGTTCAAGAATTCTGGTCTCGATGACTATCTTGATGAACTTGGTATCACTCATGAGTTATCTGCTCCTTACACTCCTCAGCAGAACGGCATCGTGCAGCGCAAGAACAGGACTTTTGCTGAGATGGCTCGCACTATGCTTGATGAATACAAAACGCCTCGTCGTTTCTGGATTGAGGCAATTGATACTGCATGCCACATCATCAACAGAGTATATCTTCACAAATTCTTCAAAAAGACTGCCTATGAACTCCTCACTAATAAGAAACCCAATGTAAGTTATTTCAAAGTCTTCGATGCTAAATGTTGGATTAGAGATCCTCACCACAACTCAAAATTTGCACCGAAAGCACATGAAGGTTTTATGCTTGGTTACGGAGTCTTCAACAACGTTCTTCACAAAGTTGTTGAAACTGTAGATGTGCGGTTCGATGAAACAAATGGCTCGCAAAGAGAGCACCTACCTACTATGACAGATGAACCAGCACCTGAGGAAACTATCAAGTTCAAGGCTACTGAGGATGTCATTCCTACTGAAGAATCTACTGAAGAATTCATTCCAGAACATGAAGAACGTCGAGCTAATGCACCTAAAGAAAATGCTGAAGAAAATGGTGCTGAAGAAAACGCTGATCAAACTCTTCAAAGACAACTAGCTCATCCTCGCATTGCAAAAGAAGTGCAAGTTGAAAATATCATCAATGACATCAAAGCGCCAGGTCCTCTCACACGCTCAAAAGCTTCACATTTGTCTAACTTTTGTGGGCAGTATGCTTTTGTCTCTATTACAGAGCCCACTAAGGTAGATGAAGCATTTTTGGAGCCTGAGTGGATTCAGGCCATGCAAGAAGAATTACATCAGTTCGAGCTTAACAATGTCTAGGAACTGGTGAAACGTCCAGATCCTCGCAAGCACAATATCATCGGCACAAAGTGGATCTACCGCAACAAGCAAGATGAAAATGGCCTTGTGGTGAGGAATAAGGCACGGCTTGTAGCTCAAGGCTACACACAGGTTGAAGGAATTGATTTCGATGAAACTTTTGCACCTGTTGCTAGACTTGAGGCTATTCGCATATTACTTGCTTATGCTAACCATCATGATATCACTCTATATCAAATGGATGTGAAAAGTGCATTCCTTAATGGTAAGATTGAGGAAGAAGTGTATGTTGCTCAACCCCCAGGTTTTGAAGATCCAAAGAATCCTGACAAAGTCTTCAGACTCAACAAGGCCCTCTATGGCCTCAAGCAGGCCCCACAGGCTTGGTATGATACTTTGAAGGAACTCTTCATGAAGAAAGGCTTCAAACCCGGTTCACTCGACCCTACTCTTTTCACTAAATCTTATGATGGTGAATTGTTTGTGTGCCAAGTATATGTTGATGATATTATCTTTGGCTGTACTGACCAACGTTATAGTGATGAATTTGCCTATATGATGAGTGAAGAATATCAAATGTCTAGGATGGGAGAGTTGAAATTCTTCTTAGGTCTTCAAATTCGTCAACAACACAATGGCATATTCATATCTCAGGAGAAATACCTCAAGGATGTACTGAGGAAATTCGGCATGCAAGATTACAAAGGCGTCAAAATTCCTATGCCCACAAATGGCCATCTGCACACTGATGAAAATGGTATTGACTTTGATCATAAGGTATACCGCCCCATGATAGGTTCCTTATTATACTTATGTGCATCTAGGCCAGATATAATGCTTAGTGTTTGCATGTGTGCCCGATTTCAAGCTGCAGCGAAGGAATCACACCATAAGGATGTGAAGCATATTCTTCGATATCTAGCTCACACACCAACACTTGGATTATGGTATTCCAAGGGCTCGGCTTTTGATCTTGTTGGATATTCTGACTCTCACTATGCTGGTGATCGTGTGGATCGCAAGTCAACATCTGGTACATGTCATTTCCTCGGACGATCTTTGGTCTGTTGGTCCTCGAAGAAACAGAACTGCGTATCACTATCTACTGCTGAAGCTGAGTACATTGCCGCTGGTTCTTGCTGTGCCCAATTGCTATGGATGAAGCAAACTCTCAAGGACTACGGCGTCAACATGAAGAATGTACCACTCTTCTGTGACAATGAGAGTGCCATCAAGATTGCACACAACCCAGTTGAGCACTCGAAGACAAAGCACATTCAGATTCGTCATCATTTTCTTCGTGATCATGTGTTGAAGGGCGACATTTCTATTGAGCATGTGAAGACTGAAGAACAACTAGCCGATATCTTCACAAAGCCCATGGATGAGAAGAGATTTAGCAAGTTGCGGTGTGAGCTAAATATCTTAGAGTCTTCGAATGTTCTTTGAAAAGGACACTCATCCTAACACTTATGCAAAATTCATGACTTAGATGTGCAACACATGAAGAAACGTTTTTCTTCAATCAATGAAGAATAACACTTTTAGTGTGAAGAAATTAACGAAGAATTTGATTCTCAGAACCCTACGATAATTGTACGCGGTGTCTGAAATCATCATTCTTATACAGTGGGTCACGCCACCACCAAAAGTTGAAATTCCTCAAATTATTCATATTCTTCAACTTTGCATAGTCTTCACTGGTTCCGTCGTTTTTTCATTGGCTATATATATATATATGAGTTTATGTCCTCTACAGCATTCACTTATTGCTATTTCTTCAAGTTGGTTTTCTGCTAAGTGAATGTGATCGGACCCTTCCCCTCTATGCTATACTCAACCCAATCTGTTCACAAATTCTTCATGTGCGTTCTATTTGAAACTCGTTCAAAATCTTCACTTTGTCCATGTCAGCTGAAGAAATTGCGAAAGGAACTTTAGAACCTATCTTATCGAAATTTTCGGTTTTGCTGCTCAAACCGTTCTGCATCCCTCGATACACTTATCCACTCACCCACGATCTAACACGATCTCCACCTCTCACTACATGGGTGACACATGTCATGCGAATGAGAAGGGTCAGGGGCACGTTCGTCCAATTTCTTCGGGCGAGCAGTTTTTCACCGTGGCTATAAATACCCCTCCTTCCCTTCCTCACTTCTTTTACTCCGCTCGACCTCTCTCTCCAGCTCGAGCTTCTCAAACCCTAGCGCCGCCGCTACTTCATCACCGCCGGTGAGGAAGAGCTTCACTGCCTCGACCTCGTCGCCGACGTACTCGCGCCGGCCGCGGACATCTTCACTCCGCCGCCGCCGTAGCCGTCTTCCTCCGCCAAGTTAGGGCATGGAAGATCTGCACAGACGAACTTCACATCTCCTCACTCCAGTTCGTCGTGTTCTTCATCCATGGTAAATAAAAGTTACTTTTACCGCCCTCGTTGATTCGAATGATTATCTACTTCAAAAGTATTTTTCTTCATATCTTCACACACTGAACACCTCACAAGTCATCTGTTCTTGATTCGTTTCTCTAAGCATCATTTTTCTTCAAGATTCCTCAATTGTGTGGATCATCGATCTATACAACTCCGGAACCTAAGACAAAGAACGCTTAGTGAAAATCTTCAAGACTCATCTGGTCAAATTCCTCAAACCTGTTCATTTTGAAAAACCTTCTGAGAACGCATATGACCTCTCCAAATTCCTCACAACTATACTCTGTTCACAGGTACACATGTCTGCTGCTGAATCACTAGGTTCTCAGCAACTTAACTCATTTGCAGCACCTCGAAGAAAAGTTGCATACTTCTTCAGAGAATTCGATTGTTCAAATTCCTCAACTGAAGAAAATGGCTGATGGTAAAAGGCCACAGAAGGGAGGAAAGAGGCCTGAGTTAAATACAACGTTTGAGATCCCTGATGACATATATGCTGGGTACTGCACACCTACTGATGAAACCAAGAATGAGCACAAAGTGCGCATTCAAAAGATAGAGAGGAGATGGGCAAGAGAATGGAGGGAATACAGATATGTCACTCCTAAGTATATGAAGAAATTCGCACTCAATCCTCCATGCCCAAGAGCACCACTGGAACCTGGCCAAATTGCTGATCCCACCAGCCTCAAGCGAGGTGAGGACTATCCTAATGAATGGGCCAAGCGCCAAGCCAAGCTGGCTAAGCAAGCCAGAGAAGCAGTGAGGAAATTTAATGACGACTCTGCTACTGCTGCTGCCTCTACTGAGGCCTTTGCTGTCAAGCCAAAGAAGGCTATGTCAAAGAAGCCTGCGCACAAGCCAAGTGCTTCATCAGCAATGCCCTCACGGCCAGAATCATCAAAGCCCTCACGGCCAATTCCTCATGCTGCTCCTATTCCTCCAAAGTCCTCAGCTCCTCCGCAGAAGCCTTCAGCTGTTCCGACCAAATTCTCAGCACCTGTGCATCTCGCTTTGTGCCAAAGGACTGCCGGCATCTCCATTGCCTCAGGTGTCTCAGCTAGTTCCTCAGCTGGCCCCTCACTGCTCAAGACAAAGGCCACTACTGGATGAGGTCCACGCCCAAGTCCTCAAAATAAGCAAGTCACTTTCCAAGTACCGTCTGATGAAGACAAAGCTGATGATGATGAACTTGCAGAAATCATCAGAGACAGGCAAGTCAGGGCCGCTAGAACCAAAGGATCAGAGGTGCCACTGCTTTTGGATCCCAAGTTGATCCTCGACTACATTGATGATTGGCACAAGGACCCCAACACTCCCTTGCCTGACTTCAAGCTGACTCCTGGCCAAAGTCACATGCTGACCCACTTCATTCAAGAAGAAAAGTGGAAATTTGAGAAGGCCAGGAAGATCAAGAAAGCGCAGTACAAGAAAGAGCGTTATCTGAAGAAAAACATTGTCTCTATGACAACTGAAGAACTTGTCACTACTCAGACTAAGGTTAAGAAACTCAGTGATGACTTTGAAGCATATCGCGCTGATTGGCTTGGAGCCAAGGTTCATTTTGTGAAACTTGCGGATAACTTCACTTCCAATGTTGCAGCCCCAATGCAACAGGAAATTCCTCAGGCTGAAGCATCTGCTCAGCCTACTGAAGAAAATGCCAGCACCGCTGATGACAATCAGGCTGCTAAAGATAATGTGAGTTCCAGGGCTGATGACTGCATTCCAGCCGCTGAAGAAATTGCCAGGGCACCCACTAGTGGTGTGCCTGAAGAAACTGAAGAACTCAGGGCAACTGCATCAGTTGTGCCTAAAGAAAAACAACCAGATTCCTCAGCTGCTCCTGCACCAACTTCAACTCCAATCCTTCCATCTGCATCGGATGTGAAGAAGACCAAGGCTGCAGAGCGTGCTGCAGTGAAGAAAAGGAAAGCATCAGCTGCTTCAGATTCTTCAGCTCCGAAGAAAATGAAGCCTATGACAAGTTCATTTGCACATCCGATTGATATTGTTCCCATCTCAACCAGGCCATCAAAGGACCTTGTTCCTTTTGATGAAGAATATGTGATCCCCAGCGGATCTGATGAAGAAACTCATTCTGCTGCTTCGTCTGAACCATTGGATGAAGAAATTGAAGTGGATGCGATCCCTTCAACACCTATCATGTCCTCGCCTATGCCTCAGTTCACAGCTGAAGAGGCTGGCGTTGAAGAAATGGAAGATGATGATGTGGACATTGGCTGCTCCACACCCGTCATCACTGATGAATTCTGGGAAAGTCAGCATCCAAACTCTCCAATGTTCACTCCTCTACAGCAAATTCCTCAGTCCCCCACACAAACTGTTCACATGGGCTCTAAAGAAACTCATCCCACTACATTTGTTCATGAGGAAATTCCAGCCACTAGCGCTGATGAAACTGCTGCTGCTGCACAACCAACTATGCAGACTGCCACTGAGGAGGAACCAGAAATTCGTCAGCCTGAAGAACCTACGATTGAGATTCCTGAGGTCGTGATGCAACTCACAGACACTCCTCTGCCGAAGCCAAAGGATCCATTCTCACACAAGCAAAAGTTCAAGCTGATGATTTCTTCCGCGAGCACGTATTCTTCGAAGATTACAACACATATGACTCTGCTCGCATTAGGAAGAGGCGTTTCTGGATTGCTAGTCAAGCCAATTTCTATTGCTCAGTGCTGTTCAACAAGGAGAAGATTTTCTACCATGAGCATATTCCTCACGTGGATATGGAATCTCTGTCGTGCTTCGCACCAGTCCTTAGTGTTCTTCACGATGCTGGGCTGCTCAACTTTTGCTCTAACATCTGCGATTAGAATGAGGAACTAATTCTTTAATTCTATGCAACGCTGCACATCACCGGAGATGCTGAAGATGTGAATTCATGGGTGCTGGACTGGATGTCTGGAAACACTCACTACACTGCACTAGCCTCTGAATTTCTTCATGCTCTACCACTCAGTCCTCCCCTTGAAGAAGCTCGCTGCATCTACAGTTAACCTGAGCTCGCACATCATTACATGCAGGTGCTGATGAAACCTTTGAAGCCAGGTCAAGCACCAAGAACCAAATTCCTTGTGAAGGAATTGCTGTACGTGCCCAGAATTGTCTATCGTATTCTTACGAGGACAATCAGTCCTATCAAAGGCCATGACTCATCTGATGAGGAAATTGTTGGCATCATGAAGAATCTGGTATTCAACATCGTTCATGGCATTCCTGTCAATTATCATAATTTCTTCATGAGGACTATGGCCAATGTTGCACTGTCTCCGTTTGAGCTGAAGCCTTATGCACCTTGGATCATGAGATCCCTCAGGACATGGTCTTCACTCAACTATAAAGCTGATTTCCAGAATCATCTCAGCTACTTGCCCCCAATTGAAGTCCTCAAGCAGACATATTCCTCAGTTGATGGAAAGGGCAAGGCACCATCTATAATTGATGAAGGCATTCGTCCATTGGATGGTCAGTTTCACAAAGCTGCATCTTATTCCACCAATGATGACTCTGCCACACATGACTCTGCCAATGCACCTAAGTCCACTCCTCAAGCCACTGCTCCGCGCGTGATGACTGACCGTGAACTTCTGCTTAGTCTTCACCAGAAGGTGGATCGAAATCACAAATGGGTTAAGCATCGGTTTGGTTCACTTCTTCACAACATGACTGCCACACACAATGCAGTGAAGAAAAACCACTACTACCTCCATCAAGTCTTCGGTCGCACCTGGGTAATCCTGTCACATCTATATGGTGAAGATGATCTGAAGAACATGGGTCTTAATGAGGATTTTGACTGGTCTGCACCTCCACCGAAGAAATTCAAGAAGGTCAAGGTTCCTTCTCTGGTGGCCAGCTCATATTCTTCATCGCGCGACACTGATGAACATGAAGATTTGGACGACACTGCGGCAGGCCCTACATCAACAAATGACCCCAACAACGCTGGCGCTCCTTCATCAACATGATTATCTTTAGGGGCGTTAGCCCTCATTTTCGATCCTTTTGGTCATTCGATGAGAAAGGGGGAGAAATATGAGTTAGTCTTCAAGCGGGTCTACTATATGGGCGTTTTTTGCTAAGTTACAACTCTCGTTCTTCTGAAATTTTATTGGATCGAGTTGTAATCTTAAACCCAATGGTGCTCTGATACTTTTGATGCACTGTGCTCTGATACTCTTGATGCACTATTCTGCATGCTTATTCCTCGTTAATATTATTGCACGCATGCTGAATTTCATCAGGCACCATATTTCATCATGCATTTCAAATTCTTCATATTATATGTTAAATGCGTGTATGAATTACAAGATATAGGGGGATATATCCATGATTCAACTCTTCAAGTGTGCATTGCTTCAAAAGCAAATTCCTCACTATGCACATCTTCAGGGGGAGTTCTTCTATATCTTGCAATCAAATTCCTCAATATCAGTATTTACACTTCATATGTTTATCCCCGTTGAAAACTTAACCTATATTGTCATCAATCACCAAAAAGGGGGAGATTGTAAGTGCATCCAGTGCCCCTTAGTGATTTTGGTGTATTGAAGACTTATAGGTTAAGGGACTAATGCGTGTGTGAGTGTACACAGGTCTATAAGTCTATGAGGAGTTTGATATTTACAGGAAAAGTCGACCCCTAAAAATGAATATCTTCGACTAAAGATTTTGGTATTTCTGAAGACTTTCATGAAGACTTTGAAAGTGAAGAAATTGGTGTGTCCGTGAAGACTTGATATTCATGCGAGAAATATGAAGCTTGAAGACTTTCGTGTTCATAGTTTTGTTTTTCTCTTTCTTGAGTCATAGGAAACACCGTACTGTTAAAGGGGGTCGAGGAAATACTAAGGAAAAATTTCCATGTGATGCTCAACTAAAATCCTACACCTAACAATCCCTTCGAGTGAAGCCATTGGAAATCTCATACAGTTCAGTCAATTTCTTCAGTGATAGAGACGAAGTTCTTCTGGTCTCTGAGGAATTTTTCCTGACTGAGGAGTTAGGAATTCGCCAGTGCGGATTGCCTACACAATGAGGAACATCATAGCCCTGAGGATTTTACTACTCAAAATTCCGACCGTTGCTATGCTATGCGCCAGCTGTCCCAAAATATCTATCCACCTAATGGTCATATCATTGAAGGGCATTTATGTCTTCTCATGTCGGGCTGCTCCCTAGGCTATAAATAGCCGCCCCCTACAACCACTAGCTGGTTGGCTGCTCCGAGAGAAACTGACACTTGTCATTTGAGAGCAACACATCCTCCGAGGACTTTGAGCGAAAATCATCAAGTGAGGAAAAACCAAAAACCGAAAACCCAACCACCTACAAACCCCAAGTGATTGAGCATCACTGAAGAGATTGATCCTGACTGGATCCGACACTTGTTACCTTTGAAGACTGTGCTTCTTCCAGACGGTTAGGCGTCATGGTCTAGAGCATACAAGAGGAATTGTGGATCGCCGAGTGACTAAGTTTGTGAAGGTTTGGAAGTCGCCTGAAGACTTATCACGAGTGATTGGACGAGGTCTATGTGACCTTAGTTCAAGGAGAATATGGTGAGGACTGGGTGTCTTGGACTAAGTGTCCTTGACCGGGTGTCCGAGACTGTGTGTCCTTGAGTTTAAATACTCAGCCGCTCCAACCAGACGTACAACTGAGACAACAATTGGAACTGGTCTACCAAATCATTGTCTTCACCGAGCTTACCGGTTCTATTTCCTCAACTCTTTCATTTCCTCATAACTGTGTTGTATGTTTGTTCATATCTGTGTTTGAAGACTTTGACTGAAGAATTTCTCAATTTCCTCAGTTCAATTTGTTTAGTCTGTTTGTCTTCATCCTGAGTTATCCTGTGATTACACTTCCTGTACTCTGTGCCTGTCTTCATTTCATCATGATGACTATGCTTGTATTCTGTTGTGTTTACTTTTGAGTACTTATTCTGCTGCTAGTAGTTCTTCGCTAAGGAATTTCCTCACCAGCAAATTCCTCAGTGAAGAATTTCATAAAAATCGCCTATTCACCCCCCTCTAGTCGATATAACGCACTTTCATGGGACATTTGTACAATCCACATATGAAGATAAGGGAAAAGGAGAAGTTTAGGTTCTATTCAAAAAGTCCTCTCACGTCACTTTTGGGCTAAGAGAAGATAGAGTCCAAGTCTCTCACGTTCTGGATTCAGATTCAGACTACACAGACATACCTGACTCAAAACGTCAACAACTTTTTCATACGGATTCCAAATTGGGTGATTCGTTTTTTGTTGTGAAGTAGATTACGTGCTCTTTCCAACCCAATTGGAATCACCTTAAAATTCGTTCGGAGCATTGAGATATCAACGAAACAATCTGATGCTGCAGAATCCGAGTCAAACAACAAGGCCAAAGGTGTTGCACCACCTCCACTTGGGCCCATGAGCCTTGTACGGACTAGGGTTAGTTTTAGGCTTCCTTGGGACGTCCTCCCACCTCCTTGGCCGCCACCCCTTGCTCCTATATAAGTAGATCCATCTAGTAGCTTTTTCTTTCAAATTTGTTTAGTTAAAAGTTAGCCATTGCAACTTCGTGTACTTCGTTTGTGTCCAACGACCAGACCAAGACTGCTTACGGATCCCCACCTTTATCAATTCTTCATCTATATTCGCAATATTCAGATTGCATTATCATATTCTTGCTAGTTCTTCGATTGCATGCAGGAATAGACCTTCGTGGTCAGGTTGATCATGCTTCCAGCATCGTCAGTAACGTCGGGAGATTGGTTTAGCGATTGCTAAGGCGCAACGTCGTGCACGTTTGTAGTCGGATCGTCAAAGTCGACTCCACCAAATCGATAGTTATCATCTCAACGAAAGATCAGGACGCCCCGCTTCTATCAACGAGTAACCCGCCCGACGTAACCAGGGTTCCTGAGGCACCAGGAACCCAAGCGGCGGCTCAGCCTCGTGTGCCAGACCCGCCCCGTAGGGACCTGACCCCTCCTCAGTGGGTTCCAACACCCTCTAGATGTTATTCTAACCTGGTGGATAACATGATAGTAGTAGCCACACGGCTGGCAGCTATCCCAATCGAAGGCGAGTCTCCAGCGGCGATAGAGACCCAGAACGCGGTGGGGCTTCTTTAGATGGTTGTAGCACAACATGCGGCTTATTCATCTAGTCGTGAGCGTGTTCATTCAACTCCCTGCCCAAATCGAAGCTATAGCCGACGCATTGAGTCACTGGAGTTTTCCAGCAATGAGCGGCGTCATGACCCACCTCGTAATGATGACCCGCCTCATGGCCTTAACACGCCTCGAAATGACAATATGCTGAACGATGCTCAGGCCCTTATGGAGCAGGCTAGGGCCCATTCTGAGGCGGAATTGGCGGCTCAATTACGGCCTCATCAGTAGTTTTGGGTACACCCTCCGGCGTCTGTGGAGGCTGGGACAACTTCCACGATAGTTGGTGTGTCATGTTTAGTACTGGCTCTGCGCAATGAATGTTTGCCCAAGGATTTTAAGGGCCCCCGTAAGGTGCCTAATTGCACAGCGGATCTTCCACCTGAGGCTTGGATTGAAAGCTATGAGCTAGCTATGGAGATGCTTGATGTTAATGGTGTTGTGTGTGCGAAGTACTTCACCATGATGTCGGATGGACTGACTCATACCTGGTTGAAAGGATTACCCACCAATTCCATCAATTCACCGGCTAAGTTAAAGGCATGCTTCATTAAGAACTTTAAGGTGTAAGCAGCCTCTGTCGATTATTGAGCTGGATAACTGTGCGCAGTGGGACGATGAGTCGGCCCATCATTGGGCTCACCGGGTCTCAGCTATTATCCACTCACCGGATAGCATTGCGACAGGTTCTGCTGTTCTGATTTTGGAGAAGAATTGCCACTCTAACCCTCCCAAACAGAAGCTTGGGTGGCTCAAGCGTCATTGTAGTGAAATGGGGGAGCTCATGGCGGCTCTCACTAAGTATGCCGACTCTGATACTACCAAAGATCCTGGATCTGATGATGAAAAGTCCAACTAGGGAAAGAAGAGTGGTAATGGTAAGGGTCAGCAACAGAATGTGACATGACATAATGGTCACAACCAGGGTAACGGCGGTAAGCATAGAAAACCCGATGACGGGTTAGATCTGGTAGATAACACCAACACTGGACATAAAAACCACCGCTGTAATGGCAATGGTAAGCATGCTTTTGGAGGGCCAAGATTCAATATTGAGGCGATGATGAACGAACCTTGCCCAAAACACAGTCTGCCCAATAAGCTGGTGGCTCATGCTTGGAAGGACTGTTTCATCATGAGAGAGTATAGGAATTCCAAATTCAGTCAAAATCATGGCAACAATAATGGCCCGTCTGGCGGGTCAAGATCCGGCTCACAGGGGCCTGGTTTGGTGGTGGCAGCTCAAATTTTGGGTATCAAGGACAGGGCAACCAGGGTGGTTATAACCAATAGTCTGGTTAGGGTAACCAACAACATCAGTCAGGATACCAGAGTAATCTAAGGCCGCTTAAAACTGGTCAGCATCATCTATTCACCACAATTCTTTACAAGAGAGATCAGAAGGTTCATAAGCGCGCGGTCAGTGCAATTGAGCCGGTGGTACCTCAATACTTGCGTTCGTCAGAGCAGCCAATCAAATGAAGTCGAGAGGATCACTGATCCCACCCTAGATTGACAATCCGGGTCAACTAGCGTTGGTGGCAGTAGTATCAATATCCTTTATTATCATCCTTTTTGCCAGATGAATTTAACTGATAAGGAGTGTCGGTGTCAAAACCGGCGGATCTCGGGTAGGGGGTCCCGAACTGTGCGTCTAGGCCGGATGGTAACAGGAGGCAGGGGACATGATGTTTTACCCAGGTTCGGGCCCTCTTGATGGAGGTAAAACTCTACGTCCTGCTTGATTAATATTGATGATATGGGTAGTACAAGAGTAGATCTACCACGAGATCGGAGAGGCTAAACCCTAGAAGCTAGCCTATGTTATGATTGTATGTTATGGTTGTTGTCCTACGGACTAAAACCCTTCAGTTTATATAGACACCGGAGAGGGTTAGGGTTACACAAGGTCGGTTACAAAGGAGGAGATATCCATATCCGTATTGCCTAGCTTACCTTCCACGCTAAGTAGAGTCCCATCCGGACACGAGACGAAGTCTTCAATCTTGTATCTTCATAGTCTAACAGTCCGGCCAATAGAGATAGTCCGGCTGTCCGGAGACCCCCTAATCCAGGACTCCCTCAGTAGCCCCTGAACCAGGCTTCAATGACGATGAGTCCAGTGCGCAGTATTGTCTTCGGCATTGCAAGGCGGGTTCCTTCTCCGAACACATCACAAAAGAACTTGAATACGAGGATAGTGTCCGACCTTGCAAAATAAGTTCCACATTCCACCGTAGAGAGAATAATATTTTCGCAGATCTAATTTGCTGGCTTGTTTCGGCAGCATGACGTTATGTCATGGCCAGGTGATTATTCGAACCGTTTCCTTTAACCAGCCCCGCACATAACGCGAGGCAGTTTTTTGACACATCTTGTCAAAGCAGAGATCGTGTCCCCTTATTACGGGATTCTCATTAATACGGGCATGGGTAACCCAACCGTGTCTAGGACTCCTAGATTATAGGCAAGTCCTAAATGGCTACGGAGGGGACGCTTGATATTCACCCTCTTTATAAAGGGACAAGGTTTTCGCCTTTTCCCTCTCGTGCTCAATCGAACCCCTTCCCCGCCTCGAGTTCTAACACCCAAAGCCCAGGTCAGGTGCTCCACATCTTCAATCATGTTTGGATCCAGCCTTCAAGGCCGATGGATGCCCTCCTCCATTACGGAAGAGGACATCAAAAAGTTGAGGGAGGCCAAATACCTAACCGCCAAGGTTTCGCATCGGCTGCCTACTCGAGGGCAGGTCGTCCCTACACCCAAGC
Organism: Triticum dicoccoides; assembly: GCF_002162155.2. NCBI lineage: Eukaryota > Viridiplantae > Streptophyta > Magnoliopsida > Poales > Poaceae > Triticum > Triticum dicoccoides. Next base: position 273,331,009 of record NC_041390.1, on the reverse strand, counting down.
TTAACGAGAACGTTGTGTTCGTCTCCCACTTCCTCCGAGGCCTAGGCCTCACTCTGGATCCCTTCGTCAGGGGTTTGATGTTTTACTACGGGCTAGATTTCCACGATCTAGCTCCGCACTCCTTTCTCCACATCTCGACATTTATTGTCGTGTGTGAGGCCTTCCTCCGCATTACCCCTCACTTCGGCCTGTGGCTCAAGACCTTTGAAGTGAAGCCGAAGATGATCGAGGGGCAACATGCAGCGTGCGGAGGCGCATCAATAAGCAACATGGCAGGAGCTCCATGGCCGAAAGGTTCCTTTCTAGAGGTGTCCGAATTATGGCAACGGGAGTGGTTTTACGTCACGGCTCCCAGAAGTGCCAAGTTGGCGGCTGCCCCCGCCTTCCGCTCGGGCCCCCCACCACAACTGATGTCATGGATTAGCAGAGGCCTGAGCTGGGGTCCAGCCAAGGATGTGCCTATACTGCAAAGCCGCATTCAAGATCTCTTCGAGGGAGATTTTAATTTGGTTGTGGTAATGCAAGTTATGCTGGTTCGTCAAGTCCAGACTTGCAAGCGCCGGCCCCTTCGTTTGTGGGAGTTCAACCCAGAAGGGGCCACGTGCCATTCAAAGTTTCCTCGGCCTGACACACGAGGAGATGTACAAGTCATTCTTCGGACCTCAAATAGAGTGTCCGGATACTACCGAGGACATGGGCCTGAGCAGTAACCGCGCCGCCAAACAAGTAAGAAATCCTCTAGCCGAACACACTGTCCTTTATTCATCATGAAGTTATTTCTGAGAGTTTGCTCCTCGACCAGGACTGGCTAACAAAGGCGAAGATGATTCGGTGTTTGGCCCCCCTCCCTGAGGGTTTGTTAAATCCGGTATTGGAAAAGATGCTCGAGCTCGCACCTTGCCCGGAGCCCTCGAAGGAAGATACAGGAGGGAATAATACGGGCGGACGCGGGCCCCCGTTGCTGCCAGTTCCAACCGAGAGAATGAGCGCCTCCATGAAGGAGGATAACCATGGCAGGAAAAGGACTGCTTCCGAGGATCCGGAAGCCGAGGCCTCCAAATGGGAGAAGAAGTCTCCCACAGAGGGTCCTGCCTCGGGGGGTGCTTTTGCCGCACAAAGTCCGCGGGGGGATCAGCCCTCCAACGAGTCGTAAGTGATCGAAAAAATACTTTAATAGTGAAGGTATACTATCTTTCTTCTAAGAAAATAACCGCCACATATATCTTGCAGTTCGGGTCTTAGCCCTTCTCAGCTGAGCTCGTCTTCGGGGGATATTCTTCCGGAGATGATGGAGAGCGAAACGCCTCCCCTGGACTCCTCCGCTCAAGAAGCGGGCGACCCCGAAGTGTCGTCACGGAGGGCCTCTCCGGATCCGATGAGGCCAGAAGATAATCCCATAGACCCCCGAAGTCCCCAGCGTCTGGCTTTCGAGGAGAGTGAACAAAGGAGTCCGGCACCGTCTGGTATGCGGTCGGACGTTCTGAGGAAGCTGTTGGGGGCGAGTGGCCATCTCAGAAGAACATCGTACGCTGATGGGTATGGTGATGGAAAGAATTTCGTCCGTCGAAAGCGGATTACATGAAGCCTTTATGAGTCTACTCACAGGCTTTGAGGTACGTGGGATAATATGTGATAGTACCGCACATGTTAGGTGTGCCCTGTGTAGATAGTAGCCCCTGAGACTCTATTTGTCGTCGAGAACGGCGGCGAACAGAGGATCATAGTCCCAGGCAATAACCGGACTGCCTTTATGTGCAGGTGGTGGAAGCTCCGGTGGCTAGCCGGACTATTGAGTTTGCCGAATTAAAACGGTAACTGGATGCGGCAGACGCCGACATCGAGCTTGTTAACAAGAGGCTTGACGAATCACAGGGTAAGTAATGCTTTCTGGTGAATGTCACACAATAAGAGCAGCATGATGCCAGTATCTTTAATATGTTGTGACTGCAGATGGAGCTGCCACCATGGAGACCCTTCGGGCGGAGCTCGCCCGAGCCAAGGAACAAGCGAGGATTAGTAATGCGGCTACTTTGAAGGCGGCCGAAGAGTTGAAAGCCGAGAAGGCCGCACATTGCGAGAGCCAAGAGAAGATGGCCGTAGAATTAAAAGGCACTGCCGACCGTTGCCGGCTCCTTGAAAAAGAAAACCAAGCGAAGGCAACGGACCTTGAGAAGGCCACGGCGGCGGACAAAGACACTCGCTCTGCTATGAGAGCGAAGAAGGAGGAGCTGCGGGAAGCCAGTGATATTGCGGCTAGGAAGCCCTTCATGCTATGGAGGAAGTTCGGAGATCCACGGTATGCCACTCTGGATTGGCTGTGGAGTTCGGTAGATGCGTATATGGACTCGAGCGATGCCGATGCGGCCAAGTACTTCCAAGGTCAAATAGATCATGAAGTGGACAAGTTGTTCTGGTCGCAATTCAACGTTCCAGAGCATCCGCTTTCATTGGCTGACCAACTAGCCGAATGGGACGAACTGAATAGGTTGTCCGGACTCGCCATGAGGTCTGTCGTGGATCAGCTATGGCCAGAAAAGCCAAAGCCGAACAACTATTTCAGCTTAGTGCAGCAGGTCCTTGGTGCGGTGTCGCGCATTAATGCTATGAAGAGGTCGGCGTGCATAGAAGGCTCACGGATGGCCCTTGCCCGTGTTAAAGCATACTGGGCGGAGAAGGACGCTACCACTGTTGCGGCGCAGGGTTCGGCCATAGGCCGAGTGGCTGCCGAGCACTATTTCGAGGAGGTTCTCGAGGGTGCTCGTTTGATAGAGGTCCAGTGCTCGAAGAATATTATGTTTGAGTGATATGTATTCTCATTGTAAACACAATGTTTTTATGAAATTTTATAAGGCTCTGTTTATACTTTTTCCTGAAAGTAGTATGATGCCTCTTGTGCGGCTGTTTATGTATACGTGTGTGTAACCTGAAAGATTGCAGTCGTCGGCTTCAGCCCCCACGCATATAATGCGGAGGTGCTCGCAAAAAACGCGTGTTCACACTTAACCCAATGTCTTGGTCCTATTAAGGAGGTGATGGCGCAGCGAACGAGGCAACCGGAGTATAATGCTTTAACACTTTCACTTAGCCATAGGAGTTTGACAGTGGGGCTACTAGATAGCCCCTGGTGGCTCTACACTCTCCCGATCTCAGGGTGCGTACATGCCAGGCCGGGAAACGGCCCTTCGTTAAGGCGGAGGAATTCTAACATCCCTGTAGGTCATCGAGTGGTTGACCAGTCTCATGCTATATCATGACAGTCAGTTTTTGGCTTTCTCTACTGAGGTGCTCGTCCGGATGAACCAGGGCACAATCGCAGTAGTTCTCCTGGTCCTGCCTTAGCCGATAAAGTGGAACGCAAGGCACCAAAACACAGGAGCCGGGCAAACCCAACATTTGACCAAAGACAATGATTCAGAGCTGATGCATATAAGGCCAAACTCGCGACGTCGAACACTCCCTAAGGTATTCGGTCTTTATGGTATAAACCGGGCCTAAATAGTGCCCTTTGTAAGAAGCCCCTTGTGTCCAGGTACGTGCATTATTCTGACGTGGCCACATGCCAAGACGTCAGCATCCTTCTCAATTGTGCTGAGAATTCGGTGGATGTGTATAAACAAGAGACAGTAAAAAAGGTTTACGCAGGGTCTTAATATAAAAACAATCCTTGGAGCGGGTCCCTGCTGCACGTCTGCGCCTGTGTCTCTGTTGTGCCGTATCCTGGACAGGTGTAGCACGATGGTCATCTGTAAAAGAGAGGAACTTAAGTGAAAAGTTGTCATGCAAAAAGGTAGTTTTTAAAGAAATCATGTATAATTCAAGATGAGAAAAAACTGTCAGTTGTCTGCGTGCGTTGAGCCCCTTGTATTTGTAATAGGGGTGTGACCATCGATCCGGTATGAATTACATATAGCTGTGCCGGACTCGTCTAACTGTGTCCGTGGTCTTGATGACCTATCAAATGCTTTAGTTGGTGAGGCCGTTTTTAGTGTGGCAGCCGCACTCTCTTCGGCGCGCAAAGATCGCTCAATATTTCCATTTACTGTAATGATGCCACGTGGACCGGGCATCTTGAGCCTGAGGGAAGCGTAATGCAGTATTGCATTAAAGCGAGTGAAAGCTTCACGTCCAAGTAGTGCTTGATAGCCACTTTGGAATGGAGCAATGTGGAAGGTTAAATGTTCGCTACGGAAGTTATCAGGGAAGTCGAATATAACCTTAAGTAGCAGGGAGCCCGTGCAATGAGCCCCTGGGCCTGGCGTTACTCCTTTAAAGGTAGTATTGCTATGGCGAATTTTCGTTGGGTCTATCCCCATTTCGCGGATTGTATCCTGGTATATCAGGTTTAGACTGCTGCCACCGTCCATCAGGACTCGTGTGAAGTGGTATCCGTCAATTATTGGGTCTAATACCAGGGCAGCCCATCCTGCATGCTGGATACTTGCTGAGTAATCACGATGGTCGAAAGTGATCGGTTGAGACGACCAGTGGCAGGACTCCGCGGTGATAGGCCCTTGGGCATATTTTTCTGGGAGTGCCGTTTTGTTTCTCCCCTTGATCACATGTAACACGTTTACAATTTTGACTTCTGGTGGAAATTTCTTTTGTTCCCCAGTGTCTTGCTTGAGAGGCTCATCCTCGTCTTCGCTTGCTGTATCCTCCCCCTTGTGTACGACGTTGAGCTTGCCGGACTGCTTGAAGACCCAACATTCTCTGTGGGTATGATTAGCGGGTTTACCAGGGGTGCTATGGATCTGACATATTTGGTCCAGAATTTTGCTGACCTGGCCGAGAGCTTTTGAATCCGGCGTTTACTGTCGTGCTCTTCGTGATGTCTCCTTTATTCCGGCGTTTGTTATTGTTGTTGTGCCGTGATTTCCCGCTTCCATCTCTAACTTCGGATGTACTGGGGTCGCTGGTGTTGCATCAGGCTAGCCAGCTATCCTCACCCACGCAAAAGCGGGTCATGAGGCTTGTTAATGCTGCCATTGTTCTCGGCTTTTCCTGGCGAGGTGTCTGGCAAGCCATTCGTCACGGACGCTATGCTTAAAAGCTGCCAAGGTTTCGGCGTCCGGACGGTCAACAATTTGGTTCTTTTTAGTAAGAAACATGTTCCAAAGCTTTCGGGCTGACTCTCCGGGCTGTTGAGTTATATGACTCAAATCATCCGTGTCCGGAGGTCGGACATAAGTCCCTTGAAAATTTGCCCAAAAGGCGTCTTCGAGCTCTTCCCAGCTTCCAATGGAGCTTTCGGGGAGGCTCTTAAGCCAGTGCCGAGCTGGCCCATTGAGTTTGAGGGGTAAATACTTAATGGCATGGAGATCATCTCCCCGAGCCATATGGATATGGAGGATATAGTCCTCAATCCAGACCCCAGGGTCTGTTGTTCCTTCGTATGCCTCTATGTTTACGGGTTTGAATCCCTCTGGAAATTCATGGTCCAGCACCTCATCGGTGAAACATAGGGGGTGTGCGGCACCCCTATATCTGGGTGTACCACGTTGTTCGGATGTTTGTTGTGTTGGATCGTACACTGGAGCACGCTTGCGTGGTCCTTAGATGGATCTGGTTTCGCCGTCCTTTTGATGCGAGCCCTCGTGTAGACCGCATATTGGCTTATGTGCGGCGTTGCTTGCCGCTTTATGTTGGCCGTGAGGTCATCTATCCGGCCAGATGGCTATTTTAATTTTTGGTTGTGGGGGGTCTAAGGCCTCCTCATCGAATTCAGGTAGCAACTTTCGCTTTGGGTAGCTCTTGGTTGGGCGATTGCCGCCGTACTTCGCTGCTGTGTTGAGTACTTTGCTCCATCTGATTTGGAGTGTGTCTTGCACTGCCTTGAGCCTTTGCTTTTGCTTTTTTAGAATCCTTGCGGTGGCAACGAGCCTTTGATGGGCATTCTGTTGCTGCGAGTGTCTGTCCGGTGTGATGTCGTCTAGACTATTATCTTTGACAGAGTCGGGTTGTTCGGTTTGATTCTCCGTATTGCCGTGGTCCGGCAGTGGTTCGCCCTGCTCCAACGCTGGGTCTGTATGATCGTTATTTCTGCCGAGGCGGGATTTGGGGCGGCACTTACGCGCCGCTTTGACTGCTTCTCGCAGGGACAAGCCTTCATTGCGTCCTTCCATTCCTCGTCATCGTCTTCTTTTGGTGTGTCCACCATGTATACGTCATATGATGAGGTGGACGTCCAGCACCCTGTGTGCGGTGGTTCCTCTTCGCCTCCTGCATCGTCGTCCATACCGTCGATGTCTTTGGAGTCGAAGTCGAGTATGTCGGTTGAGTCATTGACAGTGGCTACCAAGTGGGTGGTGGGTGGGCCTCGAATTTCTTCGTCATCCGCATCCCAGTCCTGCCGGACATAGTTCGGCCAGGATTCTCCTGACAAGGAGAGAGACCTTAGTGAACTCATAATGTCGCCGAAGGGCGAGTGCTGAAAGATATCCACGGCGGTGAATTTCATGATCGGCGCCCAATCGGATTCGATTGGCAGGGGCGCGGATGGTTCGGAGTCCGGAAAAGAGTCCGGCACCTTGGAGTCACAGGCTGCGCGGAGGATTCGGCTGGTGTTCGGCTAGATCACCGTTGAGACTGTAGCCCCTGAGGCGGTGTCTAGCCACCCGTCCTCGGTTGGCGCAGTTGGTTCCGAGCTATGGGTCGGAGCTGATGCGGGTGCGGCCTCTGGGGTACTGTTCGGCGGTAGTGCTAGGCCATACCCATCGTGACAGTGCGACGCGCCCGGCTTTTGCTCGAATCCGTCGAAGATCAAGTCTCCGCGGATGTCAGCCGTGTATTTCAAACTTCCAAATCTGACCTGATGGCCAGGGGCGTAGCTTTCAATCTGCTCCAGATGGCCAAGCGAATTAGCCCGCAGTGCAAAGCCGCCGAATACGAAGATCTATCCGGGGAGAAAAGTCTCACCCTGGACCGCATCACTATCGATGATAGTAGGAGCCATCAAGCTTAATGGTGACGACATAGAGGAACTCTCAATGAAAGCACCAATGTCGGTGTCAAAACCGGCGGATCTCGGGTAGGGGGTCCCGAACTGTGCGTCCGGATGGTAATAGGAGGCAGGGGACACGATGTTTTACCCAGGTTCGGGCCCTCTTGATGGAGGTAAAACCCTATGTCCTGCTTGATTAATATTGATGATATGGGTAGTACAAGAGTAGATCTACCACGAGATCGGAGAGGCTAAACCCTAGAAGCTAGCCTATGTTATGATTGTATGTTATGGTTGTTGTCCTACGGACTAAACCCCTTCAGTTTATATAGACACCGGAGAGGGTTAGGGTTACACAAGGTCGGTTACAAAGGAGGAGATATCCATATCCGTATTGCCTAGCTTGCCTTCCACGCTAAGTAGAGTCCCATCCGGACACGAGACGAAGTCTTCAATCTTGTATCTTCATAGTCTAATAGTCCGGCTTTCCGGAGACCCCCTAATCCATAAACTCCCTCATGGAGCTTTAGCCGTCCTCTACAATTTTTCATGGTGTTGTCCCTGGTAAGTCGGCATACCCAGTGGGTAAGATTGCCTTGGAAGTGGGTTTTGGCGATTACTATGATTACAGAGCAGATGCGTTTGTTGGTGGAACAAACCCTGGGTCCGTTGCCTAGACTGTGCATAGGCACGAGAACAAGATCACAATACCAAAGTCAGACCGAAGCACTAGATATCAGATCTTCAAGGGACCAACATGCAACAAAAGAGGACGAAGACCGAGCCAGGGGAGCGAGATATTTCTAAGAAAGAGACCTCCCTTGCCGGGCAGGCGAGGACTGGCACGGATGGGGTCACCCCGAAAGCAAGCATTCTGGTCATCCCGACAGGCCTGCCAAGGATTATGGAGGCAGAACCACTTCATCACACCACCTCATCATGACGCAAGTCATCGATCAGTGCAGTGTCAAGCCACAAAGTGACTAAGTGGCAACTATTTGCCACATGGCACCCACCCCCTACAGAAAACACCTACCAGCGACACTTGTCCTACGACGTGTCGAGCGAGCAGGCGTGGAGCTAGCAAAACAGCCCGACAAAGCCTGCCGGGCAAGCTACGATGTGACGTAGAGTGGCGCATTTAATGCGCTCTGTTAGCCTATAGAGTTAGTTAAGATAGGACTGTTTGCTATCTAATCAGTGCATAATGACCGATTTGCCATTGTGGTGCCCCCTTGGTCTATAAAAGGAGGCCCAAGGCAACCATTGAAATGGTTAGCTGATGACCCACAAGTATAGGGGATCTATCGTAGTCCTTTCGGTAAGTAAGAGTGTCGAACCCAACGAGGAGCAGAAGGAAATGATAAGCGGTTTTCAGCAAGGTATTCTCTGCAAGTACTAAAATTAGTGGTAACAGATAGTTTTGTGATAATATAGGTTGTAACGAGCAACAAGTAACAAAAGTAAATAAAGTGCAGCAAGGTGGCCCAATCCTTTTGTAGCACAGGACAAGCCGAAACAAACTCTTATAATAAGAAAAGCGTTCCCGAGGACACATGGGAATATCATCAAGCTAGTTTTCATCACGTTCATATGATTCTCGTTCGATACTTTGATAATTTGATATGTGGGTGGACCAGTGCTTGGGTGCTGTTCTTACTTGAACAAGCATCCCACTTATGATTAACCTCTATTGCAAGCATCCGCAACTACAACAAAAGTATTAAGGTAAACCTAACCATAGCATGAAACATATGGATCCAAATCAGCCCCTTACGAAGCAACGCATAAACTAGGGGTTAAGCTTCTGTCACTCTAGCAACCCATCATCCACATATTACTTCCCAATGCCTTCCTCTAGGCCCAAATAATGGTGAAGTGTTATGTAGTCGACGTTCACATAACACCACTAGAGGCTAGACAACATACATCTTATCAAAATATCAAAGGAATACCAAATTCACATGACTACTCATACCAAGACTTCTCCCTTGTCCTCAGGAACGAACGTAATTACTCACAAAGCATATTCAAGTTCATAATCAGAGGGGTAATAATATGCATATAGGATCTGAACATATGATCTTCCACCAAATAAACGAACTAGCATCAACTACAAGGAGTAATCAACACTACTAGCAACCTACTAGCACTTGAGACAAGAATTGGATACAAGAGATGAACTAGGGTTTGGAGATGAGATGGTGCTGGTGAATATGTTGATGAAGAGTGCCCTCTCCCGATAAGAGGAGCGTTGGTGATGACGATGGTGATGATTTCCCCTTTCGGGAGGGAAGTTTCCCCGACAAAACAGCTCTGCCGGAGCTCTAGATTGGATCCGCCAAGGTTCTGCCTCATGGCGGCGGAGTCTCGTCCCGAAAAGTTCCTCCTTATTTTTTTCTCATCGAAAGACCTCATATACGAGAAGATGGGCATCGGAGAGCCACCAGGGGGCCCATGAGGCAGGGGGCGCGCCCTAGGGGGGGGGGGCGCCCCCCACCCTCTTGAGAAGGGTGTGGGCCCCCTGGCCTTCATCTTTGGCGTGGATTTTTCTTTATTTCTTTTAAGATGTTCCGTGGAGTTTCAGGACTTTTGGAATTACGCAGAATAGGTCTCTAATATTTGCTCCTTTTCTAGACTGGAATTCCAGCTGCCGGCATTCTCCCTCCTTATGCAAACCTTGTAAAATAAGAGAGAATAGCCATAAATATTGTGACATAAAGTGAAATAACAATCCATAATGCGATAAATATCGATATAAAAGCATGATGCAAAATGGACGTATCAACTCCCCCAAGCTTAGACCTCGCTTGTCCTCAAGCGAAAAGCCGATAATAATAAATATGTCCTCATGTTTAGGGGTAGATGCATCGATAAAAATAAAATACGGACATGAAGGCATCATGATTATTCTCATAACAGCAACATGTATAGATTTTGTCATATGATTACTTATGTTCAAGTGATGATCTATTCACAACGCAAAAGTATAAATCATAAACCTTATTGGGCTCTGACAAACTATAATCTCAGTCATTGAAGCAATTGCAATTTATCATAACATCGGAAAGAGTCTATGTCAGAGCTAAAAAGCAAGTCCACATACTCAACTATCATTTAGTCCTCCATAATTTCTAACACTCACACGATACTTGTGGTTAGGGAGTTTTAATCGGACACAGAGAAATATAGGGGCTTATAGTTTTGCCCCACAACCTTTTACCTCAAGGGTAATGTCAACAATAATGGTTCATGCTCCCCTACATCCAATTTTATATATATATATATATATATATATATATATATATATATATATATATATATATATATATATATATATATATATATATATCATGTTCTTTCCAACATGCTGGGCTTGCCAAAGGATAAAATAAAAAAAGAAAAGGTGAAGATCACCATGACTCTTGCATAAGGTAGAAGATAATAATAAAGGATAGCCCCCTCGCAGAGGGAAGCAGAGGTTGCCATGCGCTTTTATGGTTGGATATATAAAATCTCAATGCGAAAGAACGTCACTTTATATTGCCCCTTGTGATATGAACCTTTATTATGCAGTCCATCGCTTTTATTACTTTCACATCACAAGATCGTATAAAGTTTATTTCTCCCACACCAATCAATCATACATATTTAGAGCAATTTTTATCGCTTTGCACCGATGACAACTTACTTGAAGGATATTACTCAATCCATAGGTAGATATGGTGGACTCTCATGGCAAAACTGGTTTAAGGGTATTTGGAAGCACAAGTAGTATTTCTACTTGGTGCTGTGAATTTGGCTAGCATGACGGGGAAAGGCAAGCTGAACAAGTTAGAGGGTCCATGACAACATACTTTATCTCAGATATAAGAAATACATAACTCATTACGTTGTCTTCCTTGTCCAACATCAACTCTTTAGCATGTCATATTTTAATGAGTGCTCCCAATCATAAAAGATGTCAATCATAATATATCTATATGTGAAAACCTCTCTTTCCTTATTACTTCCTATTAATTGCAACAATGACCAAAGCTATGTCTGCCAACTCCCAACAACTTTTAATCATCATACTCTTTCTATGTGAAGTCATTACTCTCAATAAGATCAATATGTACTTTTTGTTTCTTTTTATTCTTTTTTCTCTTTTCTTTTATTCACCTAAGATCATGGAAAAATAATCAAGCCCTTGACTCAACACTAATCTTTATTATATATAGCTCACGGACTCGATTACATAGAGAGATCATAAAGCAAAACTCAAAACTAGATCATGCCATAAACTTTATTCTACTAGATCAAGATACTACTAATAGAATTGAACTAAGAAAAACGGTAAAGATAGGAGTTGTGATTGTGATACGATACCGGGGCATCTCCCCCAAGCTTGGCAGTTGCCAAGGGGAGTGCCCATACCCATGTGATCATGTCTCCTTGGTTGGTGAAGAAGGTGGAGGTGACGGATAATCGCACATCGAGCGTAAGAGGTCCTCCAGCTTGCGAATAATGCCCTTGAGTGCGACAATATGCTCCTTCAACAAAATATTTTCTTATGTGAGATACTTGTTTTGAACACGAGCTAACTCAATCATCTTGAAATCTTCGATCTCAGTTGGGGTAAGAAGGTTATGATCAATTTGAAGGGTGTCTTTTGCTACTGGAGCTTGATCCTCCGTAGCCTTCTTGATCCTTTCGTCCTTGTTGACCTTCATGGGTTCTTCCCTCTTTAGATCTATCTTCATTAGCCAGGCATCGTTGTCACCACTGTTGGAGGAGGGAGACGACATGATGCCTAGCCTGGAAAACCCTGACAGAAAATAGCTCGAAACAAGAACAGAGGAGGTTTGCGTGATACGGGAGTCAAAACCTTCGGGAGAATATATAATGAATTTTTACCGACCAAAATACGTAACATGCAAGAAAACGGAGTCCGTAAGGCACACGAGGTGCTCACGAGGTAGGGGGGCGTGCCCAGGGGGGTAGGGCGCGCCCACCACCCTCGTGTCCTTCCCGGGCTGCTACTTATTTTTCTATTTTCCTAAATATTCCAAAACAGAGAAATATTGCCTTAAAAATTGTTTTGGAGTCGGTTTACTTACCGTACCACATACCTATTCCTTTTCGGAGTCTGAAATGTTCCGGAAAGTGTCCATTATATATTCCTTCGGGGTTACGGTTTCAATAATATTGGTTTCAACATTTATGGGATTACCTGAGATATAATGTTTAATTCTTTGACCGTTTACCACCTTTGGATTTGTGCCTGCGAAGTTGTTGATTTTTATGGCACCGGAACGATAGACCTCTTCGATAACATAGGGGCCTTCCCATTTAGAGAGAAGTTTTCCTGCAAAAAATCTTAAACGAGAGTTGTATAGCAATACATAATCACCTACATTAAACTCGCGCTTTTGTATCCTTTTGTCATGCCATCTTTTAACTTTTTCTTTAAACAACTTGGCATTTTCATAAGCTTGGGTTCTCCATTCATCAAGTGAGCTAATATCGAATAACCTCTTTTCACCAGCAAGTTTAAAAATCATAATTAAGCACTTTAATAGACCAATATGCCTTATGTTCTAGTTCGAGAGGTAAGTGACATGCTTTTCCATAGACCATTTTATATGGAGACATACCCATAGGATTTTTGTATGCAGTTCTATAAGCCCATAACGCATCGTCAAGTTTCTTAGACCAATTCTTTCTAGACCTATTAACAGTCTTTTGCAAAATTAATTTGAGCTCTCTATTGCTCAACTCTACTTGACCACTAGACTGTGGGTGATAAGGAGATGCAATTCTATGATTAACATCATATTTAGCAAGCATTTTATGAAAAGGACCATGAATAAAGTGTGAACCACCATCAGTCATTAAATATCTAGGGACTCCAAACCTCGGGAAAATAACTTCTTTAAGCATTTTAATAGAAGTGTTATGATCAGCACTACTAGTTGGAATAGTTTCTACCCACTTAGTAACGTAATCAACAGCAACTAAAATATGTGTGTATCCATTAGAGGCAGGAGAAGGTCCCATATAATCAAAGCCCCAAACATCAAATGGTTCAATTACAAGAGAATAATTCATAGGCATTTCTTGACGTCTACTAATATTACCAATTCTCTGACATTCATCACAAGACAAGACAAACTTACGGGCGTCCTTGAAGAGAGTAGGCCAATAAAAACCAGATTGCAATACCTTATGTGCAGTTCTATCTCTAGCGGGGTGTCCTCCATATGGCTCGGAATGACACTTGCGTAGGATCTGTTCCTGTTCATGCTCAGGTACACAACGTCTAATAACACCATCTACCCCTTCTTTATAAAGATGTGGGTCATCCCAAAAGTAATGTCTTAAATCATAGAAAAACCTTTTCTTTTGTTGGTATGTGAAGCTAGGTGGTATAAACTTAGCAACAATATAATTAGCATAATCAGCATACCATGGAGTACTACGAGAAGTACTTATAACATTTAATTGTTCATCGGGAAAGCTATTATTAATAGGTAGTGGGCCATCAAGATTATTTTCCAACCTAGACAGGTTGGCTGCAACGGGGTTCTCAGCTCCCTTTCTATCAACAATATGCAAATCAAATTCTTGTAGCAAGAGAACCCATCTAATAAGTCTAGGTTTAGCATCTTTCTTTTCCGTAAGATATTTAATAGCAGCATGATCAGTTTGAATAGTTACTTTAGAATCAACAATATAAGATCTAAACTTATCACAGGCAAATACAACTGCTAAGAGTTCTTTTTCAGTAGTAGCATAATTTCATTGAGCATTGTCTAGAGTCTTACTAGCATAATGAATAACATTTAATATCTTATCAACTCTTTTCCCTAGAACAGCACCTACAGCATAATCACTAGCATCACACATAATTTCAAAGGGTAGGTTCCAATCAGGTGGCTGAACAATAGGTGCAGAGACTAATGCTTTCTTAAGTATTTCAAATGCTTCTACACAATCATCATCAAAGAAAAATGGTATATCTTTTTGCAATAAATTAGTCAGAGGCCGAGAAATTTTTGAGAAGTCCTTAATGAACCTCCTATAAAATCCAGCGTGACCAAGGAAACTTCTTATACCTTTGATGTCCTTGGGACATGGCATCTTTTCAATAGCATCAACCTTGGCTTTATCAACTTCAATACCTCTTTCAGAAACTTTGTGCCCCAAGACAATACCTTCACTAACCATAAAGTGGCACTTTTCCCAATTCAAGACAAGATTAGTTTCTTCACATCTCTGTAAAACTTGATCAAGATTGCTCAAGCAATCATCAAAAGAGGAACCATAGACGGAAAAGTCGTCCATGAAAACCTCACAAATCTTTTCACAAAAGTCAGAGAATATAGCCATCATGCATACTTGAAAGGTAGCACGTGCATTACATAAACCAAAAGGCATACGCCTATAAGCAAAAGTACCAAAAGGGCATGTAAAAGTAGTCTTTGATTGATCTCTAGCCGACACATGTATTTGAGAGAAACCAGAATAACCATCTAGAAAGCAATAGTGTGTATGTTTGCATAATCTTTCTAGCATTTGATCAATAAAATGTAAGGGGTAATGATCTTTCTTAGTAGCTTTATTTAATTTGCGGAAATCAATTACCATCCTATAACCTGTGATAATTCTTTGTGGAATCAATTCATCTTTATCATTAGGAACAACAGTAATACCTCCCTTCTTAGGGACATAATGGACAGGACTTACCCACTCACTATCAGCAACGGGATAAATTATACCTGCCTCAAGAAGCTTTAGCATTTCTTTTCTTACCACTTCTTTCATTTCAGGATTCAGACGATGTTGAGGATCACGAACTGGTTTGGCATCTGCTGCCAAATTTATTTTATGTTGACATAGAGTGGGACTAATGCCCTTAAGATCATCAAGAGTATATCCAATAGTAGAACGATGCTTCTTCAGAGTTTTCAATAATCTTTCTACTTCATGCTATGAAAGGTTAGCACTAATAATAACAGGATATATCTTCTTTTCATCAAGATAAGCATATTTAAGATTATCAGGCAACTATTTAAGCTCAAACATGGGATCACCCTTGGGTGGAGGAGGATCCCCTAAAATTTCAACAGGCAAGTTGTGATGCAGAATATGTTCCTGTTTAAAGAATACTTCATCTATTTCCCTTCTTTCATTCATGAACATATCATTTTCATGGTCTAGCAAATAATGTTCTAAAGGATCACTAGGAGGTACGGCAATAGAAGCAAGACCAATAATTTCATCCTTAGTTGGTAATTCTTGCTCACGATGTTGTTTACTAAATTTAGAGAAATTAAACTCATGAACAATATCATCCAAACCAACAGTAACAACATTCTTAGTTTAGTCTATGGTAGCATTGACAGTGTTTAAGAAGGGTCTACCAAATATAATTGGACAAAAGCTATCTTGTGGAGAAGTAAGAACAATAAAATCAGCAGGATATTTAGTTTTCCCACACAAGACTTCAACATCTCTAACAATTCCAATTGGTGCAATAGTATCTCTATTAGCAAGTTTAATAGTGACATCAATATCTTCTAACTCAACAGGTGCAATTTCATTCTTAATTTCTTTGTATAAGTCATGAGGTATAACACTAGCACTAGCACCCATATCACATAAGCCATGATAACAATGATCTCCTATTTTAACAGAAATAACAGGCACGCCTACCACAGGTCTATGTTTATCTTTATCACAAGGTTTAGCAATTCTAGCAGTTTCACCTTTGAACTGAATAACATGTCCATCAATATTATTAGACAAGAGATCTTTAACAATAGAAATATTAGGTTCTACTTTAGCTTGCTCAGGAGGTGTATAAGTTCTAATATTGCTTTTATAAACAACAGTTGAAGCTTTAGCATGATCCTTTATTCTAACAGGGAAAGGTGGTTTCTCAATATAAGAAGTAGGAACAATAGGATCATTATAACTGACAGTCTTTTCTTCAACTTTAATAGGTGCAACTACTTTTACTTCTATGGGAGGATGATATTTAAACCACTTCTCCTTAGGGAGATCAACATAAGTAGCAAAAGATTCACAGAAAGAAGCTACTATCTCAGAGTCAAGTCCATATTTAGTGCTAAACTTACGGAAAATATCGGTATCCATAAAAGATTTAACACAATCAAATTTAGGTGTCATACCTGACTCCTTACCTTCGTCGAGGTCCCAATCTTCAGAGTTGCGTTTAATTCTATCCAATAAATTCCATCTGAATTCAATAGTCTTCGTCATAAAAGAGCCA
This sequence comes from Triticum dicoccoides, assembly GCF_002162155.2. NCBI lineage: Eukaryota > Viridiplantae > Streptophyta > Magnoliopsida > Poales > Poaceae > Triticum > Triticum dicoccoides. Next base: position 273,314,789 of record NC_041390.1, on the reverse strand, counting down.
CCACAAGAAGTATCGAGCATGGTGCGATTGTTTTCAGAAAGCCGAGCATAAAAACTTTGCATAATTATTTCTCTTGAGAGATCATGATTGGGGCATGAATATAACATTGATTTAAGCCTCCCCCAAGCTTGAGCGATGCTTTCTCCTTCGCGAGGCCAGAAATTATATATATAATTGCGATCACGATGAACAAGATGCATAGGGTGATACTTTTGATGAAATTCCAGCTTCAATCTTTTATAGTCCCATGATCTCATATCATCACATAGCCTATACCATATCAATGCATCTCCCTTCAAAGATAAAGGGAAGACCGTCTTCTTAGCAACATCATCGGGTATACCTGCAAGCTTAAATAAACCACAAACTTCATCCACATATATTAAGTGCTCATCAGGATGCTTTGTTCCATCTCCTGTAAAAGGGTTAGCTAGCATTTTTTCCATCATACCCGAAGGAAATTCAAAAGGAGTTTCATTTTCAATAGGTTCAGTAGGTTGAGGAGCAACTCTTTTCTCTACTGGACGGGGTGAAGATACCCCGAACAAGCCCCTCAGAGAATTACTTTCCATAGTAACAAGTGACAGTAAATTTCAGCACACTATATAAATTTTTCCTTACCAAATTCCACCTACCAAAGGCACTACACTCCCCGGCAACGACGCCAGAAAAGAGTCTTGATGACCCACAAGTATAGGGGATCTATTGTAGTCCTTTCGATAAGTAAGAGTGTCGAACCCAACAAGGAGCAGAAGGAAATGATAAGCGGTTTTCAGCAAGGTATTCTCTACAAGTACTGAAATAAGTGGTAACAGATAGTTTTGTGATAATATAGGTTGTAACGAGCAACAAGTAACAAAAGTAAATAAAGTGAAGCAAGGTGGCCCAATCCTTTTGTAGCAAAGGACAAGCCGGAACAAACTCTTATAATACGAAAAGCGCTCCCGAGGACACATGGGAATATCGTCAAGCTTGTTTTCATCATGTTCATATGATTCGCATTCGATACTTTGATAATTTGATATGTGGGTGGACCAGTGCTTGGGTGCTGTTCTTACTTGAACAAGCATCCCACTTATGATTAACCTCTACTGCGAGCATCCGCAACTACAACAAAAGTATTAAGGTAAACCTAACCATAGCATGAAACATATGGATCCAAATCAGCCCCTTACGAAGCAACGCATAAACTAGGGTTTAAGCTTCTGTCATTCTAGCAACCCATCATCTACTTATTACTTCCCAATGCCATCCTCTAGGCACAAATAATGGTGAAGTGTTATGTAGTCACTGTTCACATAACACCACTAGAGGCTAGACAACATACATCTTATCAAAATATCAAACGAATACCAAATTCACATGACTACTCATAGCAAGACTTCTCCCTTATCCTCAGGAACGAACATAATTACTCACGAAGCATATTCAAGTTCATAATCAGAGGGGTAATAATATGCATATAGGATCTGAACATATGATCTTCCACCAAATAAACCAACTAGCATCAACTACAAGGAGTAATCAACACTACTAGCAACCTACTAGCACCAATCCCGGACTTTGAGACAAGAATTGGATACAAGAGATGAACTAGGGTTTGGAGATGAGATGGTGCTAGTGAAGATGTTGATGAGGATTGCCCTCTCCCGATGAGAGGAGCGTTGGTGATGACGATGGTGATGATTTCCCCTTCAGGGAGGGAAGTTTCCCCGGCAGAACAGCTCTGCTGGAGCTCTAGATTGGATCCGCCAAGGTTCCGCCTTGTGGCGGCGGGGTCTCGTCCCGAAAAGTTCCTCCTTATTTTTTTCTCATCGAAAGACCTCATATAGGAGAAGATGGGCATCGAAGAGCCACCAGGGGGCCCACGAGGTAGGGGCGCGCCCTAGGGGGGCGCCCCCCACCCTCGTGAGAAGGGTGTGGCCCCCCTGGCCTTCATCTTTGGCGTGGATTTTTCTTTATTTCTTTTAAGACATTCCGTGGAGTTTCAGGACTTTTGGAGTTATGTAGAATAGGTCCCTAATATTTGCTCCTTTTCCAGACCAGAATTCCAGCTGCCGGCATTCTCCCTCCTTATGCAAACCTTGTAAAATAAGAGAGAATAGCCATAAGTATTGTGACATAAAGTGAAATAACAGTCCATAATGCGATAAATATCGATATAAAAGCAGGATGCAAAATGGTCGTATCATTAGCAAATCCACCCCTTCACACATTCATATGCGTGTAGCTATTTTCGCCCTAAAGCAACCCTGCTGGGCAAAGCGTGTTGCGCTCACCACCATTTTTCCACCATTAATCCACCAAAGCGGGAGTAGGGTTTTACGCCTCGCGACAACCCGAACCTGGGTAAAACAGCGTGTGTGATCTCTGCCATGCTGTCTCACGCTCCTCTGCTCTTTGTGCAACGTTCCACCCCCCGCCAAACTAGGAAGGGACTCTTAGTCCCATAGGTGGTCATGGTTTCCCATGACATATTTGGCGTGCCATGTAGGGGGGTCTCTTACGCGAACCTGAAAGTGTGAGCAGTGCGCCTGCTTCATCGCCATCTTCGTCTTTGACAGCGCTGATGACCCACAAGTATAGGAGATCAATGGGAGCTCTTTTCGATAAGTAAGAGTGTCGAACCCAACAAGGAGTAGAAGGAAATGCATGTAGTTTTCAGTAAGGTAATGTCTGCAAGTGCTGAAATTGTAAGTAGCAGAGTAGTTTGATAGCAAGATAATTTGTAACGGGCAAGTAATGATAGTAGTAAATAAAGTGTGGCAAGGTAGCCCAATCCTTTTGAGGAAAAGGACAGTCCAAAACGGTCTCTTATGATAAGCAAAGCGTTCTTGAGGGTACACGGGAATTTCATTTAGTCACTTTCATCATGTTGGTTTAATTCATGTTCGCTACTTTGATAATTTGATATGTGGGTGGACCGGTGCTTAGGTGTTGTTCTTACTTGAACAAACCTCCTACTTATGATTAACCCGCACGCAAGCATCCACAACTACGAGAAAAGTATTAAGAATAAATTCTAACCATAGCATTAACTTTTGGATCCAATCAGTCCCTTACAGAATAGCGCATAAACTGGGGTTTAAGTTTCTGTCACTCTCACAACCCATCATCTAATTGCTACTCCACAATGAATTCTCTTAGGCCCAAATATGGTGAAGTGTTATGTAGTCGACATTCACATGACACGACAAAGGGAATCACAAATACATACTATCAAAATATTGAATACATATCAAATTCACATGATTACTTGCAACATGATTTCTCCCGTGACCTCAAGAACCAAGGTAACCACTCACAAATGATAAACATGCTCATGATCAGAGGGGTATTAAATAGCATATTGGATCTGAACATATAAACTTCCACCAAATAAACCATATAGTAATCAACTAAAAGATGTAATCAACACTACTAGTCACCCACAAGTACCAATCTATAGTTCCAGTAACAAGATTGAACACAAGGGATGAACTAGGGTTTGAGAGGAGATGGTGCTATTGAAGATGTTTATGGAGATTTCCCTACCCAAGATGGGAGAGTTGTTGGTGATGATGATGATGATGATTTCCCCCTCCGGGAGGGAAGTTCCCCAGGCGGAATCACTCCGCCGGAGGGCAAAAGTGCTCCTGCCCAAGTTCCGCCTCGAGGCGGCGGCGCTTCGTCCTGAAAGTCCTCCCATTATTTTTTCTAGGTCAAAATGACTTATATACCAAAAGATGGGCCCCAGCGGTGGGCCGAGGAGGGAACAACCCACCAAGGCGCGCCTGGGCTCCCTGGCGCGCCCTGGAGGAGGGAACAACCCACTTGGTGGGCCCCCTCTGGTAGTTATTTGCTCCAATAATTCTTAAAGAATCCATAAAAAATATCTGTGAAGTTTCATCTTGTTTGGAGTTGTGCAGAATAGGTGGCCTGCCATAGCTTTTCCAGGTCCAGATTTCAAACTGCCAGAATTCTCCCTCTTGGTGTGTATCATGCAAATTATGAGAGAAAAGACATTAGAATTACTCCAAAAAGCATTATTATGGATAAAAACATTGTAAATAACAGTAAGAAAACATGATGCAAAATGGACGTATCAACTCTCCCAAGCTTAGACCTTGCTTGTCCTCAAGCGAAAACCGAAATCCAAAAACATGTCCACATGCTTTGAGAGAGAGGTGTCGATAGAAACAAAATACGGACATAGAAGCACCATCTTGGTGATTATAACAGCAATAAAATTAAACATAGGACTTTATCATAGAACTTTTATCATATACTTCTCATGAATAAGTAATAGTTCATCACACAATTGAAGTATAAAGCAAAAACTCTATTAGAAACCAACAAACTATGTTCTTAGTCAACTTTGCAACTACAATTCATCATCTATTCAGGAAGGGTCACGTGTCGGAGCCTTTAGGAAAGTCCACATACTCAACCATCATATAGTATTCTATGATTGCTAACACTCAACGCGTACACATGAGCAAAACATTTCAACCTGACACATAGAAAGATAGCGGCTTATGGTTTTTCCTCCCAATGTACTCACCTCAAGGGTAATGTCAACAATAATAACTCATGCCACCCATATTCAACTGGACATATGTGCCTAGATCTTTCCTCACCACATGATTCCTGCCGAAGGAGAAAAATAAAAGGAATAGAGAGAAAAACTTTGACTCTTGCATAAAAGTAAATACATAAAAGTAAAAGATAGGCCCTTCGCAGAGGCAAGCAGAGGTTGCCATGGGCTTATTTGTTTGTATGCTCAATCCCTTAGTGCAAAAGAACGTCACGTTACATCGCCCCTTGTGATAGCAACCATTATTATGTAGTCTGTCGCTTTTATTCTTCACCATCACAAGTTCGTGCAATGCTCAATTTTCTCATACACTAAATGATATCACACTTTTAGAAGCAATTTTTATTAACTTTTTGCACCAATGACAACTTACTTGAGGAATCTTGCTCAATTCCTAGGTAGGTATGGTGGACACTTGAAAATAAAATTTGGGTTTAAGAATTTTTGGATGCACAAGTAGTATCTCTACTTAGTGCGGAATTTTTGGCTAGCAAAGATAGGGGTAAGCACCACATGTTAAAGGATCTATGACAATATGACTTCTATGTGAATATGAACAAACATAAATCATTAAGTTGTCTTCCTTGTCCAACGTCAACAATTTAGGCATATAATATTTCGATGAGTGCTCACAATCACAAAAGATTTGTAGGATAGTATATTTGTATGTGAATATTCTCTTCCCTTATTAATTCTTTCATGAGTTGCATCATTAACTAATGCTATGTTTGCCAATCTCTAATTAAAATTTCTACTTATACTTTTCCTTATGTGGTTCCATCACCTACCATAGGATTAGTATATAATACTTTCTTTGTTTATTTCCTTTCTCTTTTTTATTTCCTTTCTCTTATTTGCAACATGAGAGTAGAGAAAGCAAAAACTCACACTGAACTTTATTATATAACTTGCACATGATTACAAGGATAGATCACTAAGCAAACTCTTAAAGAAGAAAGGATCGAACTAAACTTTTATTCATCTAAATCAAAAGATGGAACTAAAATAAGTAGAAGCAAAAAGATAGTGGGATGATACGATACCGGGGCACCTCCCCCAAGCTTGGCGGAAACCAAGGGTAGTGCCCATACCCGATACTCAATTTTATTTTGGTGGTGAAGAAGGTGATGTTGGTGATGAAGAAGAGATCTTGTCCTCGGATTTCCATGGCAGTGGTCCACCATCATAAGAGGAGGAGTGAGTCTCACGAGTCCTGCAACTAGCAGTCAAACTCATACCTTTAAACCTTGCCTCATATTCAAGGACTTGGTTTTGAAGATCATGGATCTAGCATTGGAGAAAGTTGATTTGCTCATTGAGGGTGAAGATGATGTCCTTCATGGGCTTGCCATCCACCTTGAGATCACGGGAAAGGTCCGTGATCATCAGGTGATTGGCATTGAGCCCATGCTCCACCATCCCCTTGCACCAGAAGACGTCTTGTTCCATAGCTTCAAGCCTAGCCTCCATGGTGCTCGTCCCCTTGGGACATGGAGCATCGCGGAGGTGAAGCACCCCTCATGCATCTGGATTACCTGAGGGTGCTGCACCACTTCCTGCAGATATGGGTTGATGACGTTCTTGAATAACTTGTCCTTGGAGGAGCTTGAGGAGGCCATGGTAGATGGGATCTGACAGAAAACAGCAAGGACAAAGAGAAGAGAGGATTTCTCCGCGATACAGTGATCAACAGGTTTGGGAAGTATATATAGATTTTTTATCTGGAGGACAAGTATATGGTAGAAAAACAGAGTACGGAAGGTGTCCCAGGTGGGCACAACCCACCTAGGCGCGTCAGGCTGCCTGGCGCGCCCTGGTGTCTTGTGCCCACCAGGGGACGCTTCCTGGAAGTTTCTTTATTCCCAAAATTCTTAAATATTCCAAAACTGATAAAAAATATTTTTGCGGATTCTTCAGAATCCGTTTACTTACCATATCACGTACCTCCTCATTTTCATGATTCTGGAGTGTTCTGGAAGGACTCTTTTATGTGTTCTTTCGGTGACATAGTTTGGTTAATATTACTTTCAACATTAATAGGCGTACCTGAGATATAATGTTTTATTCGTTGCCCATTGACAAACTTCGGGTTAGTACCTTCATAATTATTTATTTTGATGGATCTAGATAGATAAACCTCCTCGATGGCATATGTGCCTTCCCATTTTGAGAGGAGTTTTCCTGCAAAGAATCTGAAACGAGAGTTGTACAAAAGAATATATTCTCCAACTTTAAACTCACACTTTTGAATTCTTTTGTCATGCCATCTTTTTACTTTTTCTTTGAATAATTTTGCATTTTAATAAGCTTGGGTTCTCCATTCATCTAGAGAGCTAATATCAAATAACCTCTTTTCACCAGCAAGTTTGAAATCATAGTTGAGCTCTTTGATAGCCCAATATGATTTATGTTCTAACTCAAGAGGCAAATGACATGCTTTTCCATAAACCATTTTATAAGGAGACATACCCATAGGATTTCTATATGTTGTTCTATAAGCCCAAAGTGCATCATCTAATTTCATAGACCAATTCTTCCTAGACCTATTGACAGTCTTTTGCAAAATTAATTTTATTTCTCTATTGCTGAGTTCAACTTGACCACTAGATTGAGAATGACAGGGTGATGCAATTCTGTGGTTAACATCATACTTGGCACGCATTTTACGGAAAGCACCATGAATAAAGTGTGAACCACCATTAGTCATTAAATATCTAGGGACTCCAAACATTGGGAAAATAACTTCCTTAAGCATTTTAATAGAGGTGTTGTGATCAGCACTACTGGTTGGAATAGCTTCTACCCATTTAGTAACATAATCAACGACAACCGAAATATGTCCCATGTAATCAAATCCCCAAACATCAAATGGTTCAACAACAAGTGAATAATTCATAGGCATTTCTTAATGCTTACCGATATTACCTATCCTTTAACATTCATCACAAGATAACACGAACTTACGGGCATCCGTGAAGAGAGTTGGCCAATAAAATCCAGATTGCAATACCTTGTGAGCAGTTCTATCTCCAACATGATGCCCTGCATAAGCTTCGGAGTGACATTTCCGTGGGACTTGTCCCTGTTCATGCTTAGGTACACAACGTCTAATAATACCATCTACTCCGTGTTTATAAAGATTTGGGTCATCCCAAAAGTAATGTCTTAAATCATAGAAGAATTTTTTCTTTTGTTGGTAAGTAAAGCTAGGTGGTAAATATTTAGCAACAATGTAATTAGCATAGTCAGCATACCAAGGAGTACTATGAGAAACATTTATTGCAGCTAACTGCCCATCAGGAAAACTATCATCAATAGGTAGTGGGTCATCAAGCACATTTTCAAGCCTAGATAAATTATCAGCTACTGGGTTCTCAGCTCCTTTTCTATCAATGATATGTAAATCAAATTCTTGTAACAAGAGAACCCAACGAATAAGTCTAGGTTTAGCATCTTTATTTTCCATAAGATATTTGATAGCAGCATGGTCTGTGTGAACAGTTACTTTGGAATCAACAATATAAGGTCTAAATTATCACAAGCAAACACAACTGCTAAGAATTCTTTTTCAGTAGTAGCATCATTTCTTTGAGCATTGTCTAGAGTTTTACTAGCATATTGAATAATATTAAGTTTCTTATCAACTCTTTGTCCTAGAACATCACCAACAACATAATCACTAGCATCACACATAATTTCAAAAGGCAAGTTCCAACAGGTGGTTGAACAATAGGTGCAGAAATGAAAGCTTCCTTAAGTGTTTCAAAGGCTTCTAAGCAATGATCATCTAAAACAAAAGGATTATCCTTTTGCAAGAGACTAGTAAGAGGCCTTTTAAAGTCTTTGATAAATCTCCTATAGAAACCAACATGACCTAAGAAACTACAAATACCTTTTATATCTTTTGGACATGGCATTTTCTCAATTTTATCAACCTTAGCTCTGTCCACTTCAATACCTCTTTCAGAAATTTTATGACCCAAGGCAATTCCTTCAGTAACCATAAAGTGGCACTTCTCCCAATTCAAGATAAGATTTGTTTGTTCACATCTCCACAAAACTCGATCAAGATTCCTTCAACAATCATCAAAAGACTTCCTGTAAACAGAAAAGTCATACATGAAAACCTCAATAATCTTTTCACAAAAGTCAGAGAATATAGCAGTCATACATCTTTGAAAGGTAGCATGTGCATTACATAAACCAAAAGGCATACGTCTATAAGCATAGGTTCCAAAGGGACAAGTAAAAGTGGTCTTTTCTTAATCAGGTTGAGAAACAGGTATTTGTGAAAAACTATAATATCCATCAAGGAAGCAAAAGTGTGTGTGTGTGTGTTTAGATAATCGTTCAAGCATTTGATCAATAAAAGGCTAAGGGTAATGACCTTTTCTAGTTGCTTTGTCTAATTTTCTAAAATCTATTACCATTCTATAACTTGTAACAATTCTTTGAGGAATAAGTTCATTCTTATCATTAGGAACGATAGTTATACCTCCTTTCTTAGGGACACGATGAACAAGACTTACCCATCTACTATCAGATATAGGATAGATCATACCTGCTTACAGAAGTTTTGATATTTCCTTTCTTACCACTTCTTTCATCTTCAGATTTTAACTGACGTTGGTGATCAACAACGGGTTTATCATCACGTTCCATATTAATTTTGTGCTAACATAGAGTGGGACTAATGCCCATTAAATCATCAGGAGTATATCAAATAGAAGCTCGGTGCTTCCTTAGAACTTTCAATAATCTTTCTCTTCATGTTCTGAAAGGTTAGCACTAATAATAATAGGATATATCTTCTTTTCATCAAGATAAGCATATTTCAAAGTGTCTGGCAATTGTTTTCATTCAAACACATGATCACCTTTAGGTGGAGGAGGACCTCCTAGAGTTTCAATAGGCAAATTGTGTTTAAGCAGAGGACGTTGTTCAAAGAAAATTTTATCTATTTCATTTCTTTCATGCATAGGAAAATCATTTTCATGGTCTAGCAAATATTGTTCTAAAGGGTAGGTAGGGTGTATAGCAATAGAAGCAAGACCAATTAATTCATTACTAGGCAATTCTTTTTCATGAAGATTTATACTAAACTTCGAAAAATTAAACTCATGAGACTCAATACCAAAACTAACACCGATAGTTTGTTTCTCACAATCTATCTTAGCATTAACGGTGTTCAAGACAGGTCTACCAAAGATAATGGGACAAAGGTCATCTTGTGGGGAACCAAGAACAAGAAAATTAGTAGGTTATTTTATTTTCCCACACAAGACTTCAACCTCTCTAACAATCCCAATCGGTGATATTGTGTCTCTATTAGCAAGCTTAATAGTAACATCTAGGTCGGTGCAACAAACCCTGGGTCTCTTGACCAACTGTGCATAGGCACAAGATCTAGAATTGAAGCATTAGCTTAAGTTAGAGATTGAAGAACCAAGAGATTTGAAGAACCAACATGCAGCTCAGAGGGACCAGGATCGAGCATCAAGAGTAAGATATCAGCAAGAGAAGGGCCTCCCTTGCCAGGCAGACGAGCCCGGCAAGGGGCGAGGCCACCACCAGAAGCAAGCAATCGAGTCTCCCAGGGCAGAGCCTGCCGGGGCTCACGGGGGCAGAACCACCCCACCAACCACTCAAGCACGACTCACGTCGTCAACCAGTGTGGTGTCAAGCCACAAGATGATTAAGTGGCAACCGTTCGCCACATGGCAGCCATTTCCTACAAAAGAAGCATACGGATGACACTCATCCTACGACGTGTCAAGAGAACGGGTGTGGAGCTGGCAAGATGGCCCTACAGACCTTGCCGGGCGACCAGTGATGTGACACTCAGTGGCGCATTTAATGCACTATGTCAGCCCACAGAGTTAGGTATGATAGCACTGTTCGCTGTCATATCAGTGGTGTCGTGGAATTGTCACGTCAGATGTCCTTAGTGTGAGGACTTAGTTGCGAGGGCAACGCATCTATGTGGTAGCTTGAGAAGGGTTGAGCGGAATCGTGAGACGCAACACAAGACAAGGGTTTGGACAGCTTTGGGGCCCGGGAACCATCATCCGGTAACAACCCTACATGCTGTTTGAGGCTAGATCTCATTATCATCACGAGGGAGTCGCCGTAAACCGGCTCTCCTCTAGCTGTGTCTAGCCCTAGAGATTGTTTCTTCCCTTTCTTCCTTTGAGGAGCCCTGCCCCTCCTTATATATGTTGAAGGGGCGGGTTACATGTGGAGTCCAACTCGGACTTTAACTTAAACTATTTTGACTTCCCTTCCTGGGCTTCTTAACATCTGCCGGTTTAACATTGTTCTGTCGGTTTAACATTGTCTGCCGGTTTAACATTGTCTTCCAATTTAACGTTGTCTGCCGGTTTAGCATTGTCTGCCGGTTTAACACCAGCCGGTTTACCGTCTGTCTTAGCCATCTGTCTTGACTCTCTGTCTTAACTCTCCGCCGGTTTACCAAGTCCCAGCCGGTTTACAACTCCAGCCGGGTCATACCGCGGGGTATATCCCCGACATTAGCCCCCAGTTTAATTCGGATTTATCCATGTTAAACTGATCTTGATTATCCTTAAGTCCTTGTCACTTCCTTTGTAACGCCCCAGATATAATTTCCATATTTGTATCCAACTCTTGCCGTCTCCGGCGCTAAGTTATATTTATTTCTCGGGTTTGGGTCTTTGTCTCCGTGTGTTGTTTTTCTTTTTCGTGCATCTCTTATCATGTCTTCACGTGCATTGCATTTGCATACATGTTCATCTCATGCATTCGAGCATTTTCCCCGTTGTCCGTTTTGCATTCCAGCGCTTCGTTCTCCTCCGGTGGTCATTTCTAGTCTTCTTTCGTGCGTGGGGTTTAAACATTTCCGGATTGGACCGGGACTTGCCAAGCGGCCTTGGTTTACTACCGGTAGACCATCTGTCAAGTTTCGTATCATTTGGACTTCGTTTGATACTCCAACGGTTAACCGAGGGACCGAAAAGGCCTCTTGTGTGTTGCAGCCCAACACCCCCCAAATTTGCCCCAAAACCCACCAAACTCTGCTCCATGTCCTAGAGCGTTCGATCACGATCGTGTGGGCGAAAACCGCACCTCATTTGGACTCTCCTAGCTCCACTTATGCCTATAAATACCCCCCTCCATTCGGATCTCTTCTTCCCCGTCCGAAACCCTAAAAATCCCCGCGCCGAGCCGGACATGTCCGTCCCGGCCCGGACAACCGCCGCCGCCGCCCGCAGCCACTGAGGGCTCACCACGTGGCAGCCGCGCCTCCACCGCCGCCGCGGCCCGCCAGGCCCGGGGACGGCCCCCGCGAGCCCGCGCC